>NC_058132.1:255592295-255613886 GCF_016433145.1 Gracilinanus agilis
TTGTTTCTTCTTGCCTTTATGTGAAGTTGACATAACGGACTTCTCAAAACTGTTACCTAAGTATTAAAAGTATAATGTGATGACTACTCCAAAAGATGAATATCTTCAAGATTTTCCCATCTTAAAGCTGGGAATCCAAGTCTTTGAAAGACGTGGGTGATGGTTTTTGATCTCTTTTAGCACAATTCATATCCAATGATGTCATCCTTGCCCCACTGAAAAATAATCTTCATCACATAACCACCACACGTAAGTCTGCCCAACTTGACATATAAGGCAGCCTTTGCTGAGTAAATGCTCTGGAATAAACCTCACAGAAAGAATAAATCACCTCTCATGCCGTGGTCCCTCCAGGTGAGGGCTGAGGTCATTGCAAGAGGCATAACAAATAGTTGACATAATGTACCAAACTAATAGATTCTATAAGGAAAACTAAATGGAAGATTTTTCTTGTGTATCAGGTACCTCTAGCTACAGAGACAGTGGAACTAGTGTCATTATAGATGTAGTTGAATCAATAAGACTTTTTCATTCATTTCTTTTTCATTTCACACATACAAAAATACCCATTTTAACCAAGAGAGAGGTAAGCAGATATCATTCAGGCCAATATTTCATGCCTACAGGGATTACATTCTGGGACACACTTATTTTCTAAATAGCCCAGCTTCCTTTTTTTTTTTCCCCCCTCCAGAAATGTATTCAATTCTCTTCCAGCAGTGTGAATTCATCTGGAAATCTATGACAATCAATTAAGTAAATGAGAAAATAGAATGCTTGTAATTATGATAATCAAGCTATATGAAACCCACCCTCCTGGTTCTAATACCCACACATCTTTAAGCAATATATTAATTAAGCCCCGGGTAATTGTTATAATTAGAATCAGGCTTTTATCATTTTTTAAAAGCTTCTGTGAGAGGAAAAGGAAATATCTCTGAAATATATGCAGCTGTCAGGTTTTTTTAAAATACAATTCTTTTTCATTTTTACACTGTCTTTTCCCTGGCAACATAGAGATGGTACCATGGTGCTATTCTTCAAGCGGGGTATTCCCCCATTTTCTTAGCTAAGAGTCCTTTTTGAAGGAGTTCAAATGAAATTAAAAAAAAAATCATGGCATTTTCAAAAGGTAGTTAGTGGAACTATTTGGCCACACTGGGGGGGATCTTTGTGCCTTGAATATCTTTTACTGGCATAGAGGAGGTAAGGAGTCATAGTTCCATTTCCAATAAGATACAAGGGCACCTGGCGATGACCCATGGGGCAGGGACAGAGTCCTCTTCTTGTAAATAGCTATCAACTCTTGGCCTGCAAACACAGGTACCAGCACTTTCTTGGCCACCATACAAACATCTAATCAAAGTGCAGCATTATAAAGAAGTTAGGTAAGAGAGAAATCCAAGGAGGGACAACTTTACCTGATATGTGTCCCTATTAAACACTCCAAGCTTTCTAAGCAATTTATCAACTCAGTATTATTCTTTAAGCAGAAAAAAAAGAATTATTGGAGCCATCTCTAGCTGTGGAGAGGTCCCACAGTCATCGAAGGCCAAAGAGGGCTGGGAAAAAAGGCTTAGGTTTTCTGTGTACTATAGACCAACATTTGGTTCACTAGAGCAAATGCTCTTCAAGTTAATTTTCCCCGAATGTGCTGGGGTCATAATGAAATTTTCAGGAGCACTGAACAATTTGGTGGCTCCTCTTGGTCTCTGAGCTGTTAGACATATTGAGGTTGGTTGTTGGGGCAGGTCAATGGTAAATTGTAGAACATCTGTTTATTTTAACACTGGAAAATGCTAGCATTTCATAGAGGAGACTCAGAAAAGAAGCAGATAAAGTGAAAAATATGTTCTCCTTCTGTTTATTTTTCCCAATGGTTAAAAAATCAGCTTTTATAGAACAATAATCTTCCTCATGACAGATGGGCCTATACATTAGCATCGTGCTTTCCAGTCAACAGAGAGTTTACATTTCAAGAAGAAGGTGAAGAAGCCAACTGTACACTCACCTTCAAATTCCATTTGCCTTTTTTTTGTTGTTTTCTGACATTAATACAAAAAATAGTATTCTGATTAGCAGCTCGACTAGCAACCCCACATAAACCTAAATAATACTTTGAACCCAAAGAGTGCACTTTTACTGACACTTGCTTTTGATGAAACAATATATACAATTTTGACAAATAAATACATAAATACATCCATTCATATATAATGATACACCTAAATGTCAGTTTTTTTTATCAACAAGCTTTTCTAGTAAATTGCTTCTTTCATTCACAAGTTGCTTTTTGTTTATAAAAACCATTTCCCCCTTTACAGCAGAAATTAGAATTAATCCCCCCCACTGAAATCACATTTTATGAAAGATAGAAAATCAATCCCAGGTGCTTTGGGTTAAATATTCCATCGTCCTTTGATAGGAAAAGTTATATTGAAAAAGTCCTCCCCTCACCCCTCTGCAAAGGGGTTCTTCCCTTCATCCCTACTCCCCCACCCCCATAACATATCCATCCAATAGGCTAGATGGGTTGAAATTCCATCCAAAGTAAACAGGAGCTTCCTCCTATTCTGACTCCAGTGATTTCTAGAGTTCCAGTGTTATATTCAAACTGGCATTTGCCATGTTATAGGAAAAGAACAAATCCTTGCAACTGTATATCTAAAAAATAAAAACTTGAAAGGTTCATTGGAAAAAGGAACATTAAGAATGCAGACACTGAACTTGGATCCTTAACATCATCCTGTGCAAAATTAATACTGTGCATGGGAGGTACTAGAAACAGGCTATTAGATAAAACTGACGGCATGGCCCCCATGGAGGCTGCTGCCTGGGATTGTGTTTAGAATCAGAGAAAAGGAGTGCACAGGGATAAGGATAGGGATGGGGAAGGGAATGGGAGAGGGAGAGAGATGGAAGCTGGACCTGTGATTTTATTGGTGTAGGAAAATCCTTGGTGAGGAAACTCCCACTACAAATGCAGGTCAGAACTTAAAGCCTTAGAGCATTGCATAGAACACTTAAAGGTTACGTGACCTACCCCAGGGTTCACCCAGCCAATAGGTAGGTGTTAAAGGCAGGCCTTGAACCCTTGTGTTCCTAACTCTTGTGCCGTCATTCAATACCCCTTAAATCAGAGAAAGGATACAAACATCCTTCTAATGGTTTCCCAAGTGATTGAAGTCTTGATTTGACCAGTTATCAGAAAACTAACAAAAGTAGTAAATGAGAGGCTTTTCTTGATTACCTGACATAAAAAATATTTCAAACACTCAAAAAATGGAGGGCAAACATGCTTAATTAAGGCTACAGAAAGACAGGACAAAGATCGATGCTTAAGCCCCATGCAGAGCCAAATGTTACACAGCAGGCAGACTCCCACCTCTGTATGTACAGCTGAAGAGAGATGATTCCTTTAAAATATATACACATAGTCTTTGACAGATATTTACATGTTTGTCCTCTGTCTGTTAATACAAAACAAAACAAAAACCAAACCCAGGAAATTTAAAGAAGTTTCCCAAAATAATAATAATTACTGTTTTCGTTTTTGTTCCATTTTAGGGAGGTCTATTCATAATAGGTATATATTTATAACATATACATAAGAAATATATATGTGATAAATATATGTATATATATTTATCATGCTCATAATGTGTCATTCCTTGATATTGAGTTGTTGGCTGGGTGTGGGATAGGTCCAAAGCAAAATGTTTTGGGCAAGGGCCCAGTTCAACTGTGTAACAATTAAATAGAGAGTAAACGCGAATATATGTGATGTTTTGAATGTCTAGGTAGAAATCATTGAGTTCAAGAATTGGCAATAACTCCTGGGCCAGGGAGCTGACTGCTCTTGTGGGACCCAATTTCTCCCCAACTTTTCTAATATTTTTCTCCCTGTATTGTCCAAACTGAAATAAACCATCTCATCGATTCCTAAAATATATATTTGTTAAGACTGATGACTAACTAGGTCTTACATCTCAGGGGATATAAGAGTTAAAGAACTTTCCAGAAGAATACTTTTGAAGGCCCAAAACAAACAATCTAACAAACCAAAATAGGAACAACAAAAACACGATCTTTGCTTCATGGGGTTTTTCTCACAGATCTTAATAAGTAAGGTTTTCCAATGTAGAGTAAATTTTCCAACTAGATACTGTTATCATGGACGTATGATTTGGAATTAAGTTTGCTGTATTTATTTTTCCTTCAGGAAAGGTGAGTAATAAGGTGAGTGAATTTCCCCTGCCCTCTAAATTTCCAGAGAGGCCTTAATTCAAATGAATGGAGATATCTCAAGTTGCATATTTCTCCAAGCAACTGCACTCAGCTTATTCTAACATCTAAAAAGGCAGAAGCTTCTGCCACAAAATATGCCCTGCCCTCCAATCTTGGAAGATACCATATCCTTCAGGTAGCATCCAATGCAAGGAAATAGCCATTCCTTAAGTGATGCCAGAGGAAGTGTAATTAATTAATGCAGCTTTCCAAAGGTGCATCTTTGGACCCCTTTGTCAGTCTGATGAAGCAGACCCTTTTTCATAATACTATTATTAAAGACACAGAAGAAAAAAATATAGGAAAACAAAGGGAACCAATTATATTGAAATAGTTATCAAAACTTAAATGTTTTGATTAATTAAATTAAATAATTAATTAAATTTAAAAATCAATGGGCTCCAGGTTAAGAACTTCTGATTTAACTTTGAGAGAAATAAATGTTTCAGTGATTTATGATCTATGATGGTCTATAGTTAAGATTAATTGAGGTGAATTTTATATTGACATATGTGGTATATTACTACTAATTATGACTTATTCACTTTTTTTGTTGTTATTTTTGGGGGGTGGTGTGGAAACTGGACCCATGATTTTAATCTGTGTAAGGAGCTCTCAGTACAGGAAGTCTTCTTCACCAATACAGATCAGAAATTGGAGAGTAAGAATGCCTGAGGCACTGAGAGAGAGGCTAGGTGATTTACCTACAGTGTTAGAGGTGGAACTTGGACCTAGATTTTCCTGACCTTCAAGGATAGCCTTCTAGACACTATACCTCCACTGCCTCTCACCATTATTTACTGGTTACTGGTATTAGAACAATAATAATAATAATAATAATAATAATAATACTTTGCACATACATAGCACCTTTCAGCTGAGGAATTCAAGGTACTTAGCAAACATGAATTAAATTTCACAGCATCTGGGAGGTAGGTTTTTTTTTAATTGCCATTTTACAAATAAGTAAATTGAGGCACACTGAGATTTCATCATTTGTTCATGTGACGCTGTGAATCTTGTGGCAGAGAAAGGAATGGAAGCTAGGTTTCCCTACCCTACCAGCAAATCTCATGTAACTGACCCTGAGAAGACCTCAGTGCTGATGCAATTGTATGTAATGCTGGGGACCTCGCCAACATTCAGCAGTATTAAAGGACACTACGAGGGCACTGAAATCAGATTTGGTACCCGCTAGCCATTTTCCTTCTTGTTAGGAGAGCCCTTTCCTATTTGCAGGGCTCTAATTCTTTTCATGCTTTTGTAATTTGTACTCTTTTCAATGCAATATAGCATTCTTCTTGGCCATACATCAGCTTTGCTCATTTTTATCCTTTGGAACCATGTGCCCACATGACCCACACACTCCGATGTACTCAGAAACATTCCATAATGGATGGAAGCAAGTAAAATTATATTTGGCGATTTTCCTTGGAGGCACAATTTTATGTTTGTTCTGAAAGAACTAAATAAATCTCTTATTTATTTTGTTAAATAGCATTCTATATACATTCCACCTGCTGACCATGTGTTTCAACCTTGGATGAGCAATCAAGTTGTTTCCTGAACCTACAGAATGTGTAATTCTCAAGTTCAAATTCCCACTCACCCAACTTCTGTCTTTCTTCCAGGAGTAAGTTCTTTTGGGGGACGGAATTGTGAATATGACACATTATACATGCCAATATATGTAAAATGCTCACCATAAGTATCACACACAACATAAACACTCCCACTCACTGTGTCTTGACTGTGTGTATTTAAAAATGGGCTTCTAAAAAAAGTTATTTTCTCTTTGAAGAAATGAGATGAAGGCATTACAGTGACGTGACTCTCCCTCTCTGAGAACCAGATTTCCATCTCAGGTTCATAGTAGCTAGCTGTGTACCATTCAGCCAGTATCTCCTTTTGGATGCACAGGTTTGGGAGTTGCTTTTTGATAAATGGCAATACTCCATGCCCTGAGATTGGCATCTGGCACTTTTAACTTGTGTAACATTTGTATAATGAGAATGCGACATTTGTAAACCAGTTGATCAAAAAAAGGAAATAAGACATGAGGGGGGGCGGGGGAAATTACTTTTTACAAGCTCCTTCACAAGTTCATTTTCCATTGTGACCTCTGTAAACCACCAACAATGTAGGCTCCAAATTGAAAAGAAGAAAGGAAGGAAGGAAGGAAGGAGAAGAGAGAGAAAAGAAGGGAGAGAAGAAGGGTGGGAGGAGAGAAGGAAGAAAGAAAAAAGAAAGGAAGAAAGAAAATAAAAGATGTTCACGTCTATAAAAATCTTAACACCGGAGATGTTTTTTACTTGACATATCATTCCAGATTCTGTGCATTTCTTCTGGTGTGATCTGATGCACAGTAATGACTCGGCGATATCTACACAAGCTGTAGGCCATTTTCCAGTGATTAAAGCCACTGTTTTGGAAAGGGTGAATGCCCAGCTTCCGAAGACACAGTCCCACATACACATCTTCAAGGTGAAGCAGTCTCGTGTGGAGTGAGGTCTTGTAAATGAGCTCTGCCACGTCGGCTGAAAAGATATAGCCGGTCCCTGAGCAGAACGGTGGGTAATTGCTATCTGGGTACAAATCTCTGGGCATGTACCACTTACTGCGCACATCCCGGATGGGTCCTCCATTGATGACATAGCCAGTAAAGTATCTTCTCCTTGGTTTGGTGTTGGGTTTTAGTAGTTTATAAATGAGATTATCCATGTTTACAAAAATGTCACTGTCTGTTTTCATGACATACTTGGCTTTTGAGCAGAAAGTGGCAACCCATCTCATCCCCATTAAAGTTTTGAGGGTGAGGTTATGGTACGAATCAATGAAGTCCTCTACAATGATGTCATGGAAGATTTGGCTTTCTTGTTCCACCATCTGATTTAGAACAGGATCTGCATTCTTCCCTAGGAGAAAGAGAGTGGCGATTTTGATCCCCTTAAAGTTGTTTTCATCTCCCCACGTCTCTCGGATAGCCTGTCGGGCATCGAATTCCTTGTGTGTGGTGCTAATGAGGATGACAAGGAAGGGGGTGCTTTTCTCACATTTCTTGGGCTCGTTTATGAGAAACTCAAATGCGTGTGGGTTGATAGGTCGAGTTCTTATGTTACCAAAGGTCACATTCTTCCTGGCAGCAGCAACGTTAGTAAATGGCCGAGAGCCGGAATAGGAAGAAGTAGGACGAGTTATACTTAGGTACCAAAGAGCACTAGCCCAGCATACAACTGTCAAAACATAGAGACATGAGACCTTTGAAGCCATTGTCTTTGAAGCTCCTCTATTCAGTATATTGAATAAATAGCCTTCTTACCATTAACATCTCTTCATCCTGAAAAGGCAGCATATTACTTGAAAATCTTAAAGTTCGATAAATACAAGTTACTGTGAGATTGTTCATAGGTATTGTCGGGAGGCTCGTCACTCTACTTTCTTCCTCCCTGTGATGATGGCTTCCATGACTTTCTAAGTCTTCTTCTTAACTCTGCAAAATGCAAGAAAGTACACTGTTGGTTAGGTTTGTTTACATGTTTTTGACATTTCAAATCAGTGTTATTAGGACATGAGGATTGTATGGTTTCTAATGCCTTCCTCTTTCAGCAGAGGCCATGTGGGCAAGTCACTTGTCCCAATTTGCCTTGATTTCCTTATCTGTAAGACAGGGACAGATGGTGGTAGCCACCACCTCTCAGGATTGTTGTGAGAAGCAAATGAATGAATCAAGCAACAAAGAGGCAGTAAGGTAGCACAGTAGGTAGAGTGCTGAGCTTGGAGTTAGGAAGACTTGAGTTCAAATCTTGCCTCAGATACTTATAACAGTGTATTCCTGGGTTAGTCACTTAATGGTTGCTTGCTTCATTTTCTTGAGCTATAAAATGAGGATAATAAGAGCACCTACCTTGTAGGGTTGTGGTAAAGGGTCAAATAGGATATTTGTAAAGCACTAAACACCGTGTGCAGTAGGTGCTTTATAAATTCTAATTTTCCTCTCTCCCTTCTTTTAACCAAGAAAAACACAAGTCTAAACTCTCTCCTTCCTTCTCTTCCCCAATATAATCATTATTCTTAGAGGTAGCAAAGGTGATTATAGTTGGATGAGCAGGAAGGGACTTTAGAAGTCACTGATCTGAAAAGGAAATTGAAGCCTATAGACATATAATCAAAGATGAGTTGGAGCCAGGTTGACCATGAGAACTATTTTGAATCTGAGCCTTCCCACTTCCAAAATATCAGGGCTTGAGCTGTTGTTTTGTTAGCCGTTCCCAAACTTTTTTGGCCTATCACCTCCTTTCCAGAAAAAATATTACTTAGCCCCATGGAAATTATTTTTTTTTAATTTTAATAGCAATTAATAGGAAAGATAAATGCACCTGTGGCCATCACTGCTCCCCTGGATCGCTGCAGCACCCACCAGGGGGCAGTGGCACCCACTTTGGGAATCACTTGTCTAGACCTGTGATGGGCAAACTTTTTAAAGAGGGGGGCCAAAGGAAAGGAAATGCTCATGTCAGCCTGTTTCTAAGGCAATTCTTTCGATGTTTCATTGTATTGTATCCTACTCATTGTATTTGTCAGATTAGGAATAATGTAACATAGCAGGATAGAACATTTCAGGCCCTCCCCCCTGCATCTGGCCCTTGGGCCATAGTTTGCCCATCACTGGTCTAGACTTAAGAATGTGATTGGAAAAATGACAATAATTTAGGTTAAATATGAAAGTGCTTCATCTATATAATTTTTAAGCATTTACCAGCACACTCTAGATGCAATAATTCCTATAAAGTCGTAAAGGTAGTAAATAGTAGAATTAACCTTTGGTTCAAACTTCTATGATCACAGACCCAACATGCATTCTACTTCATTCTTCTGCCTTTCCATATTTGATTCATATTAGTTGTTAGAAATCTCATCACACGATAATAATTGACATCTGCATTTGAGTTCATATTTTAAAAGTATTATATATAGCCTCGATGGAGCCTGATAAGAAGTACTACAGTTTATCTTCCTCATTTTATAGATAAATAAACAGAAGGTCAGAGAAGGTGACTGATACATGTCACAATGAGTCAGAGGTAGAATTCAAACCGAGAAGTAGAAATCAAATTTTCTTGCTTTCAAGTCCAATGTTCTATCCACTACAAAATGCATTTGACTATTCACCTGTATTCTCTTTGATTGCTGGCTTCTCACCTGTCTTAGGTTGTTTGCATGAAGTTATGGAACTTCAATACATAGGTATGTTGAGAGAGAGAAAAATGCAGTGGGAGGAAGAAAAAAAATGAATTCTGGGTTAGAGCCAGAAAGATATCTATCCATGCCCTACACTGGTGCATTATTGTTAAGTGACCTTAGGTAAATCAATCAGCTCCTGAAGTTTCCAGGGAACTGTCTGAGACTCTAAGTTGAAGAGTATCTGAGCTTCAGATGTTTCCTCTCCAGGAGTTCTCCACCCCAATGAAACTGTTGGTCCAAACCAATTATACATATGTGCAAGATTTGCTTTGATCATTTTTCTGGTACTTATCATCCTTTTCCTCTGTCTTAATTCACATCAAACTCTCTGTTAAGTGGTACCTTATTATCCTTTTTCCTCTGTCTTAATTCATGTCAGACTCTCTATTCAAAGAATACCTTCTGCTCTATGGAAATCTTGACCTCCAGGGTTCTGATTCCTCATTTCTGGTACTTCATCATCTTTTTTCTCTGTCTTCATTCACATCAAGCTCTCTATTCAATGGTACCTTATTATCCTTTTCCTCTGTCTTAATTCACAACAGATTCTCTATTCAAAGAATATTTTTTGCTCTATGGAAATCTTGACCTCCAATACTCTGATTCCTTTGTTTCCTTGATTATGCTCGTTTCTTTATTGGCTGGAACACTTTTCATTACCTTGTTTCATAATGCTCTGCTTGCTGCTCTTGCCCCTGCTCCATTTTGACCTCCCACCAAGTAGTACCCACCAAGCCTCCTTCCTCGTCCAGCTCCTACTCCTGATTCCCAGCTTTCCAGATGGACACCTCCCCCCCATGAACAATATTCACCACCCCATTCCTGTATGTTCCCTCCTATGAGAAGAACATTCATTTCCTGAGCCCCTGGCAGGGTTATTTCTGGTTAGAGCCCAGAATTTCAATATTATGTAGTCAGGGGAATTTACACTGGTCTTTCCTAATTGTTTGCTTCCTTAGGACTCACCTATAAATACAGTAGAATCATAAGAAATGAGACATTTGAATTTAGGGGTCACCAACTTAAGGGGAGGTGATGGAGCACTTCGATTAGCATCCAAATTAAAAAGTTGTTTTTAGGAGCCTCCGATTCTTTCCATGAACTCCCAATTTCCGTCATGTCATTTTTAAAGGTAGGCTAGGTTACAAAGTTCACTCATGTAAAAAATTGTCTCTCGCTTCCTTGTTAGAGCATATTGCAGTGGTCCTGCTAGACAGAGATAGGAGATAATGGATGTGAATTTCAACAAACTCAGCTTTAGAATAAACTATGCACTTCAATGTATGCACTGTGTTGAAAGAATTTAACTGGGGTTATGGATGGAGACTCATGTTCCTGAGCACAATCATCATAATAAAATGAGAAGACAGGGATGAATAAAAGCAGAGTCAATAGACATCATGTTGTCTAAGCAAAGAGCAGAATGTGAATATATGAGCCATAGGAGGGAGGCCTGCAATAGCTCATTGTAGTTATGATTCTTCTTAAATGAACATTAGAATGTCTCCTAGCAGTGTGACTCAGAGTATAGCTAGGGCTCCAGCTGACCTGTAATAAACACTGTCCAAACTGAGGCCCTCATATTGCCAAACTCCTGATGGAAAAATTTAAGGGAAGCAGATAAAAAGGATGTGCTTTGCTGTGTTCTTTGAAACCTCCAAAGAGAAGCAAGGGATACCTCAGAAACCCAGAGGCTTTCTTGCTCTGTCTCTGAGGGCCTTCCCACTGCTCCTTCATGCTTTGGAAGGAATTCCAGGAGGGATCTCAGAACTAGACTCCCTCTCACAGATTCCTTCCTTCCCCTTCCCTTCCCTCCCCTTCCCTTCCCTTTCCTTCCCTTCCCTTCCCTTTCCTTTCCTTTCCTTCCCTTCCCTTCCCTTCCCTGCCTTGCCTTGCCTTGCCTTGCCTTGCCTTGTTTTGCCTTGCCTTCCCTTCCCCGCCTTCCCTTGCCTTTTACTCTTCCCTTTCTTTGCCTTCCCCTGCCTTGCCTTGCCTTCCCCTGCCTTGCCTTCCCTTGCCTTCCCCTGCCTTCCTCTTTCCTTCCTAGTATCAATTCTAAGACAGAAGAGCAGGGAGAGCTAGACAACCCACATTAAGTGACTTGCTCAGGGTCACATAGCTAGGAAGTGTCTGAGTCCAGATTTTTTTACCCAGGTCCTCCCAATTCCAGACCGGGCATTGTATCCACTGAGCTACCAGCCACTCTACAGCTTCTGTTCTAATGGTTCTTCTTTTCCAGACCCTATATTGTGGGCTCCCCTACTTGCTTATTTCTCTTATCCCCTGGTGCCCATTAATAGCATTGCCCTGCCCCCTCCTATTCCCTAGCTAGCTTGTCCTGTTTATGATCAAAATACAAAAGTAACCTCCTACAGCTCCCAAAAGAAGGCACCTATGGTGACACAAAAATGAGGTTATTGTAAAATATGATATTTTGCTTTTCTTTGCTGAAGTTGTTATTAAAGGAATGAGAAGGGGTCCTCATTAGATGTGGGCCTTGAGGCCTCAGCCTTGCCCCTTATTGCAATTCCTTTTGTTCTTTAATTTTATCCCTAGATAGTTTTTTTTCTTCAAGCTTTTTTAGATGTCTTTGTAGAGCCTGACATCCAGGAAAGAGAGGGCCCTTAGCTGCTGTTCTACCCTATTTTCTCTCTACTTATATTTTAAGTAAGGTTAGCCCAAAGGAATGTGTATTTGCAAAACATTCTTTAACTGTTTGTATACTATGTCCCATTTACTATGAAGAATGAATCCCCTGGAATGGTTGCATTATTTGAATTCGAACTATACATTTTCAAAGGGCAGGAACCAATAACCATATTTTACATAATTATACCTTCAAATAATGTGGATTTGAATATGTAAGACCAAAACATCAGGGGATTCATTATTCATAGAGATCCAGAATTAGTTTTCTGGAACAGGGAGGTGGCATAGTTAGGAATGCAAGTCCTGAAGTCAGAAAGACTCAGGTTCCTGAATTTAAATCTGACTTCAGACATTTACTAGATGCGTGACCCTGAGCAAGTCACTTCAGTTGTTTGCCTCAGTTTCTGTGTCTGTAAAATAAGCTAGAGAAGGAAATGGTAAATTGCCCTAGTGTCTTTGCCAAGAAAACCCCAAATGGGCTTACGAAGAAGTCAGACATGACTGAATAACAAAGTACACAGCTCCAAGATGGGGTAGGGGGAAGGTGGGAGAGGTGGAAGGAGATGCCATTCCTCAAAGCATTTCTCAGGAAAAACCAACAACATTCTCCACTTTTCAGAGGCATAGAAATCCTGAGTGAGGGGAAAAGGAAGGGGGATGGGGAAATGTGTCAAACTCATAGGACAACTGGATGTGGCTTTGAGGGTGGGGTGGGGGGAAGTTCTGGGACAAAAAAGTTCTTAAGTCTGTGATCTAGTACAATGCAGTCAAGAATTTGTTCAACACTCCAGATCTGGTGTATCCCAGCTAGTATAGAGCATTTCTAAACTGATTCTGGCCTCCATGCAATACTTTCTAGTATTTACTAATATTTACTATCCGTGACTCCCACCTTTGAGGCAAGCATTGCCCTCTCCATGTGGACTCCTGGAAATATATTCTTCTTTGGAGAAACAACATATTAGATTATTAATACTTTGTAATTAGGCCTTGATGTGAGTCCCTTGGTATATAGTTAGCAGAGAAACCTGGACTACCATCTGTACAAGGTGTGAATTCTCCAGGCAATGTGGGAATTCCTTCCTGCCTGAGGGCTTGCTCCTTGCTTGAGGAGTCCTGGCACTGAATTCAGTTTGATCCAATAAGCCTTGATGAAACGCTTTCTTTGGGCAAAGTGTCTAGTAAAGGGGGTATGAAGGCCCAAAGCAAACCAGACCCTACCCTTGTAAAGTTTATACTCTCCTGAGATCATGTGTTATTTAGAACAGATCTATAAACAGGGCGTCACTGAGCAGTGGCAATCAGGAAAAGATTCTCAGAGGAGAGGCTTGTAGGAAGCAACGGAGCAAAGCATGTGGGAACAGAACCAGAGCATTTGTACATTATACAGTGATCACCTGTGAATGGCTTAGCTATTCTCAGCAATAGAATGATCTAAAACAATTCTGAAGGACTTAGGAAGAAAAATGCTCCCCCCTGCCAGAGAAAGAACTCATGAAGTTTGAATGCAGGTCTTCAAGGCATTCTATGTTTCACTTGACTTTTTTCATTTAAAAATGTCTCCTTTCACGATATGACCAATATGTTTTGTATGTTCTATATCAGATTTGTATAGCCTATATCAAATTGCTTATCATTTCCAGGAAGGAGGGAGGAAAAGAACTCAGAACTCACAATTTTAGAAAACTAATGTTAAAACTTGTTTTTATATATAATTAAAAATATTTGAAGATTTAAAAAATACTTCCCGAGAGAGGAAAACTGCAAAACATATGAGACTACTGAGAGTTTTGAAGGAGAAAGAGAGAAAGGAAGGGAGAGCTGGGCAAGGGGAGAGAAAGAAGAAAAGGAAAAAAGAGGAGGAGGTAAGGAAAGAGGCAGAGACTCTCAGCAAGGTGTGAATGAAGTGAAGTGAGCAGGTGTGAAGAGAGGGACCAGAGACTCCCTGGTATTGAGCAGACTTGGATCCATTTCCATCTGCCTATATCTCACCTAAAAAGAGCAGGCTTGTGAATCAGAATATACTTGTTATCCCCCCCTGCTCACAGCTGGCACCCAGCTCCCCAGGGATGTACTCTCTTTATCCATCTATCAACAACAATATCCTATTTCCTAATTAATTTTTAATTAACTAACAAATATTCTGCTTCAAAGGACAGGTTCCAGGAAGACTTTGGAGGGGACCAACAGGCTGTATTAGTCCTAGGGCATGATCAATGCTGCTACAGCCGAGATCTCAGCCATTACCTAGATATGTGACCCTGGGCTTAATCTCCACCTTCCTCAGTTTCCTTATCTGTAAATGGGGGTAATAATAATACCTACCTCCTAGGGCTGTGAAAATTAGGTGAGATAATATTTGTAAAGTGCTAGGCAAACCTTAGAACACAACCTAAGTACCAGTTTTTGTTATTTAATATTACTATTAATATTTTAGAAGACTTGGCCAAGCTTCTTCTTGACTTCCATAAGGAGCTATTCCCAATCCCTGATAGTTCTAGTGCTCTCCCTCTGTTAAGTATCCCCTCTCAGTCTGAAACAAGCCAGCGGAGATAGCCTCAGAGTGATTGAAAGAGTAAGAGGCAGATCCTCAGGCAAGTTCATTCCTTCTCTATTCTTTTAGAAAGCTGCCTCTAAGGACAGCTAGATGGTATGGTAGGTAGATAGAGCTCTGTGACTAGAGTCAGGAAGATCATAGACACTTAGTATCTGTGTGACCCTGGGCAAGTCACTTACCCCGTCTTCCTCAGTTCCTCATCTGCCAATGAGCTGGAGAAGGAAGAGGCAAACAATTCCAATATCTCTGTTAAGAAAACCCCAAATGGTGTCCCAAAGAGTCATACATGACTGAAGAGCAACACACTTGCAGATGGAGAGAGTAGCATTAGTAAAAAGTCTAGAAGCTTTGGTAGGGGGAGGAGAGGGAAGGTGAGTGTTGAGGTCTGAAGAAAGGGGAATGGTGAGAAAGCTTGCTTCCCAATTTAGGTGAGCTAAGTTAGAGATTTTCCTACAGTGTTTGGGTGCTAAAAATTCAATAGATAAACAAAAAAATGCAAAACCTAGACAACAAGTCAGACAAAAAATTCAAGCCAAAAGCCTATGGAGAAGGCAAAGGACACTTAGCTAAACTCTGGAGAAGATACTGAGAATCCTAACACAATTCTCCTGAGGGATCTTTCCCTTTTACTACAGTAATTGAGGGATTTTTTTTTAAATCATTTGTTTGCTTTTGTTTAAGGGAAAAATTAATGTATCAGTAGAACAGAAAGTTGTACACAAAACATTTGTCATTCCTCTAACACAACTGCAGACACTGATGACACATTAACTTGTCATCCGTGAAATACTAACCCCTCCAAACAAAACATTCCAAGAGAATGCTAGAAAGATTCTTCCCTGTGGGCTTTACTACATAGCCCATTACCTCTTCTTTTCCCCTCTCCCTTAAAACTCTTTATTCTTTTTTTGGTTCATTCAAGTAGAAAGCTAATTCTTTTACCTGCACAGCTGATCAGACCTATTTCCTCCCAGCTCCTCCAAGATCTTGTTCCAGTATTCAGCCTTCCTTCCCTCACTCCCTTATGTACCTTCACTTTCTTCTCTTACTCCTACATGCCTACAAACATGGCCAGCTCTTCCCCAAACTAAAACATCCTTCTTTTGATGTTTTTTTAAAACCCTTACCTTCTGTCTTGCAGTCAATATTGTGTTTTGGCTCCAAGGCGGAAGAGTAGTAAGGGTAGGCAATGGGGGTCAAGTGACTTGCCCAGGGTCACACAGCTGGGAAGTGTCTGAGGCCAGATTTGAACCTGGGACCTCCTGTCTCTAGGTCTGGCTCTCAATCCACTGAGCCACCCAGCTGCCCCCTCTTTTTTTTTTTTTTTTTTGCTTTTTTTTTTTTTAAACCCTTGTACTTCGGTGTATTGTCTCATAGGTGGAAGATTGGTAAGGGTGGGCAATGGGGGTCAAGTGACTTGCCCAGGGTCACACAGCTGGGAAGTGGCTGAGGCCGGGTTTGAACCTAGGACCTCCTGTCTCTAGGCCTGACTCTCACTCCACTGAGCTACCCAGCTGCCCCAGCTGCCCCCTCTTTTGATGTTTTTATTCTCTCCAGCTATCATTTTCTCTTACTCTCCTACTTCATTGCTAACTTTGCAAAAGCCTAGTGTCTACATTTCCCCTTTCTTGAATCACCCCCTCTTTGATCATCCATTTATGGCTGGGCTTTCACTACTGTGATAACACATTTTTTGTTCATTGGTGCTTAGAACTAGAACTAGAAGAGGGAAAGCATCTATTCCAACCACCCAGGCCCATATGGGTCTCTTGAACCCAAACCCCAAGGCAGTGTTCAAAAGGCTGCATCCAGATGCTTCCTTCAATAAACATCTTCCATATGTTTATGATGTGCCAGGACTTATTCTAGAGTTTGAAAAAGAGACTAAGATGAATGAGTCAGGGCTATTCTCAAATTGTTTATCTGTAGACACTGACAAAAATAATGACAATACCTTCCTAGTATCTCTCCTGTATGCCCCCCTTCAACTCCTCCGGTACTGCTACCACTATAGTGCAGGCCTGTATCACCTCATTTCTTTCTCTCTCTTTTTTTTGCTATTAAAATAAACTTTTGTAATAACAATATATAACATAATAACTCTAACAAAATAAATACAATTCCCAGTATTTCTCAGAGAAGAATCTTTTATATGCAAATATTTCTTTTAGGCAAACATAAAAACAAGGCAATATACAATAATTTTTATAATTTTATATAGTCTAAATACAATTACAATGTTGTACATATTATATACACTTAGTGTAGCATATGGTATATAGGCTATATATAAGTACAGACAATTACGATAAGTTGCTGATTGATCTGCTTGCCATAAATCTCTCTTCATTCCACTCCATCTTCCACTCAACTGTCAAAGTGATCTTTCTACAGTGCAGATCTAACCTATCCCACAAATGAGGGCTCCCCCTCATATCTAGGACCAAATATAAAATCTTCTGGCATTCAAAACCCTTTACAACCTGCTCCTCTCCCAACCTGACCATTTTTCTTACATCTAATATCCTACAATGTCATCTGTAGTCTAATGTCACTGGCCTTCTTGCTGTTAATTAAATAAGACACTGCAAACTCTGGACCCCGTGTATTTTCTTTCACTAGCTGCTCCCCATAAAAGGAATGTCTCCTTTTTTTTTTCTCTGCCTCCTGGCTTCCCTAGCTTCCTTCACGTCTCAGCTAGAATCCTACATTTTGTAGGAAGTTTTTCCAGATCACT
This sequence comes from Gracilinanus agilis, assembly GCF_016433145.1. Lineage (NCBI taxonomy): Eukaryota > Metazoa > Chordata > Mammalia > Didelphimorphia > Didelphidae > Gracilinanus > Gracilinanus agilis. The sequence continues at coordinate 255,609,767 of NC_058132.1, forward strand.
TTTAGTCCTAATACTTTGCTCTGTTGATTATTTCCAATTTATCCTATTTAGAGCTTGTTTGACATGGTTGTTTGCAGGTGGTATGCCCCATTAGACAGCGAGGACTATTTTCCCCTCTTTCTTTGTAGTCCTAGCATTTAGCACAGTGCTTGACACATAGTGTCCTTATCATTCAGTCACTTTTCATGAGCTCATTTGGAGTTCTCTTGGCAGATACTGGAGTGATTTGCCTTTCCTTCTCCAGGTCATTTTATAGAGGAAAACCAAGTTAGGTGACTTGCCCAGGATCACACAGCTCTTAAGTTTTTTGAGTTCAGATTCATGCTCAGGAAGATGAGTCTTCATGATTCTAGGCCTGGCACTCTATCCACTTTGCCATCTAGCTGTTCATAACACATTATAGGCACTTAGTAAATGTTTACTGACCAACTGATAGAAAATAGGATGAGAGGATCTTTGATGAGATGTAGAAGAGAACTTACAGGTCATCAAACCCAATCTTCTCATTTTACAGATGAGAAAATGGAGGCCTAGAAAGGCCAAATGATTTGCCCAAGACCACAAAAGTACACAGAATAATAAAAGCCCAGGACTAGAAAGACTAGAAAGATTCAGCAGAAAAAGGATTTAGATCTCTTATAACTAAGGAGTTAGAAAGGCTTCATGGAAGGCATGGCCTTTGATGGGAGCTGCATAGGATGAAGGGGTGCTCTTTCAAATGCCATATATCACTCAGAGGGAACAGTGAGAGTACAGATGGGAAGATGATGGATGTTTCCAGAGAATGGCAAAACAGTCCAAGGTAGTTGGAGAAAAGGCCATGTAGGGGAACAATGTCCACTCAGTTTAAGGAGGCTCTGGAATAGCTTCTCATTGAAGTTGGGAGGTTAGCTGAGTCCTGAAAGAAGTGAGAGTCAGATCTGCATTTTAAGAAGATCACATTGACTTAAGAGTGGAGGATGGACTGGAGGGGAAAGACTTGAGGCAGAGAAACCAACCAGAAGACTATTATAAGAGTATAGCTAGAATGATGCAGGCCTGCACTAGGAGGATAGCAGTGTCAGAGGAGGGAGAAGGAGGGCTTAGAAGAGAGATGTTAGGGGCTAGAAAAAATAGAAATTGGCAACTGATTGGATGTGGAAGATGAGAGTGAGGAGTCTACAATGAAAACTAGTGACTAGGAAGATGGTGGTACCCTTGTCAGTAATAGAGAAGGTAGGAATGAGAAGGGTTGGGAAAGAAAGATAACAAAGCAAAGACAATGAGCTCCATTTTGGATATGTTGGGTTTGAGATGTCCACAGGCTATCCAATTTGAGATGTTTAATAGGTAGTTGTAGCTGGGAGTACAGAGGTCAGGACAGAGGCTAGAGCTAGAAGTCAGAGAAAGATCAGCATTGGGATGATAATTGAAGCCATTAGAACTAATAAGACCAACAAGTGAAATATCATAGAAGTAGAAAAGAAGAAGGCCAAGGGCAGAGCTTTGAGGGATATTCATGGTTAGTGGGTATGACCTGGGTCATATTTCAGTAAATGGCACTAAACAGTAATCAAATTGGTAGAAAAAGATCTAGGATAGAACAGTGTCATGAAAACAAAGAGATAAGAAAGAAGGAAGGAAAATGGGGTGATCGAAGGTTGAAAAGAGGTCAATAAGGATGAAGATTGGGAAAAGGCTCTTAGATTTGCCAATTAAGAAATCACTGGAAACTTTGGAGAGAGAAATTTTAGTTGAATAATGAGGTAGGATGCCAGACTGCAGAGAATTAAGAAGAGGATGAGAGAAAAGGAAGTGGAAGCATCTATTATTTTTGGCCTTTTCAAGAAATTTAACCAAGAATGGTAGATAGAGGGACGGATTGATCAAGTATGGTTTTTTTTAGGATTTAGAAGTCATGGAAATGTTGGTCAGCAACCAGAAGACAAGAAGTAATGAAAGATGGGGAATCTAATGGAAAAGACAGCATGGGGATAGAATCAGTTGTACATTGCAAGGAGAAAGGCTACTTCTTTTTGACATGTAGGGGTGAAGGAAGAGTTGGTGGCAGAAGGCATCTGTGTGATATGAAGTGAGAAACAGGGGAAAAGAGGGAATTTTACATAAGAGGAGTCTATCTTCTCTGGTAAATATAAAGTAATATCCTCAGGTGAGAGGATGGACAAGAGATGAAAAGTTTTGGAAAAACCTTTGCAGTAAGTGAGATAGATAATCAATTAGGGAAGTGTAAAAGGATTACCTTGCCACAGTGAGGGCCCAGTTGAGATTATGTAATATAAACTTCTAGTCAAGACAGTTCTGAGATTTTTTTCAACCTTATGGTTGTGGTGGGAGCAATCTAAGACTGGGGTTTCAGATGGTAAAATTTTCATTAAGATAAAGAGGCAAAAGACTGGAAAGAAGACAATGTAGAGGTGAATTGATTCACCAAGGAGTCAAGTTGGTGAAGAAAAGAGAGAGTAGCCAGTGTGGGAGTGATGGTCTGAGAAGAAAAAGAGGTAAAATTACAAAAGATTATGATCAAAAAAAGAAATTGCAGAGTTCATGAACACGGATGTAGAGAGCTGTGGGTCATGGCAAGATCAGGGGTATTACTCTATGCATATTTGAGATAGGATAGAGGAACAGGTCATGGGAAATGGTCAACTCATGAGACATATGAGGAATTGGAAAGGTAAGGTAATTATGTACTTTGAAGTTCCCTAGTATGAGGGCAGGAGTTGGGAAGGAGAGAAAAACTATGAGTCTTTCACTGAACTTGTTAAAGATGGAAAGGGAGATTCCTCTAGATTTCTAGATAACAGCTACTAGAATCTTGACTGGGTGATGATTATGAATTGAATGAAGCTCAAAGGAGGAGAGGTGTCACTGAGTGATGGTGGTGGAGAAAGAGTCTCAAAGTGACAATGGTAAATAAGGAGTATTCCAACTCCCCCATCATGACCAGTGAGTTGAGGATATAAATGAAGGTACTTGAGAGAATCACCAAGTGTCATCAAGAGGGAACCAGGTCAAGATGAAGTGCAAGATGAAGGGAGAAAAGAAAAAGGTTTAAGAGGACAGAAAGTTTATTATCTATGGAGGAGATATTCCAGAGAATGTGTAAAATGGGGATAATAATCCCTACCTCTGAGGTAGTCCAAGGAAAAGAACTGTGAGGAAAGGTAATGAGGAAGATTTAAAGATTTTGAGCAGGTGAGCTGTTCATTGGGCTGATGAATATGGAAGTAATAGGATAAAGTAAGGAGAGAGAGACTGACCTAGTGGCAGAGGTGTAGGACAGGAAGCTAGTCCAGAGGAGAGGCTTGCATAAAGTATTAAGGAGAGTACTAATAGTAATAATAGAGATATTGAAGAGATAACTGCAGGGAAAGAAAAGACAGGAGTTGGAGAGTGATTGAATGTGAAGCTAAGGAAGGCCCAAGAATCCCAGATCATTCTACATCATGACCTTGAATGAGGAAAAAGGGTGATACCACTGACAGAAACAGGCAAATGGAGAGGAGAAGTAGATTTTTAGGGGAAAGATAATGAGATCTGTTTCACTTTTCAGGGAATTAATGTGGTAGAACCTTCATTTCAAGAAGCTTATGTTTCTCATTGAAAAGTATGTTTGATTGACTGCTGTTTTTAATCATTTATGAAAGAAACTATAAAGAGTTCCTCTTCTTTGTCATAAAGTTAAGAAATAGGAGAGTATGAATTGTGTTCTTTTAGTAAAATCTCTTCAAGTGGGCACTTAAATGTTTACTGTTTCATTGAATTTAATTTCCTCCTTTGGAAGCCACATCAACTTTCCTATCAGTCATGGTCAAGTAGATGACACTGTGCCCTTGATTTCCTCTCCATATTTTTGGATGAAAATTCCACCTCTGGCATTTATCAACTAAGATGAATTGACTTGCTGGGCAAAACCTTCATGATTCAGCTATTTTCCTAAAAAGTCTCTGAAACTGATGCTTCCCATTTCACTAATTAGTCTTAGGACAAGATTAGGGACTGGGATAGGGAATGGATCTGTGGTCACTTTGGTATGGAGAACTCTGGACAAGTAGATCATCTCTCTCAATATAAGTCAACAACTTCTCTATAACTTGTAGTCTTGTAGAATTGCCCGGGG
>NC_058132.1:255623836-255651960 GCF_016433145.1 Gracilinanus agilis
CTTCCTTCCTCCCTTCCTCCCTCCCTCCTTTCCTCTTTCCCTCCCTTTCTTCCTTCCTTCTCTCCTCCCTCTCTTCCTTTCTTCTTCTTGTGTTGGAGGAAACCATTGGTAGATGAGAAAGACAAGTTTTTCTTGCTTCTGATTTTTCTATAGAAGATATACTTAAAAATATTTTATTGATGCCTTTTGTTTTTATATCATAGTCATTTCTGGGAGAAAAGAAATCAATCCTCACTCCTCACCCCAGAATGAACCTTGAAGGTGTGCTTTTTCTAAAGGGAGAATGTTTAGCTTTCCAACTTCATGAACTGAAAAAAACCATATACTTAACTATAACAAGGGTAAAGATTAGGTTTTACTGAGGTAAAAAGATTCAACGACTTCTTTTTTCCATATGCATAGCTGAGAGTCTCACCTTTCTTGGCAATTTAAGATGTCAAGTTGTTGCTGAAAAATGTTAAGATATTGAAAATTCCCATTAACAGGGTATTTTTCTTGGTCCATTAAGAATACCTTTCTATGAAATTCTGTGGCCCTTTTATGTTTTTAGGTCTGCATTTTTACAGTCATTTCCCAAATAAATCCTAGGAGATGGTATAGGTGATTTTCTAGAAGATTTCAAGCTATTTGCTTTGCCTTGGCACATCATTTAAGGGAATATGAGATATTCTGAAAGTTTAGCAGAACTTCTTGAAAGGTTTTAGAATATAACTGGAAACAGGTCAGTTGTGAAAGGAAATAGTCTCTTTCCTCAACGTATCTAACAGTGCAATGATAGTGTCAGGAAATCAAGAAATAAAGCAAACCATTTGTTTTCTTTGTCATGTTGTTCTCTTCTGTCCAAAAGATAGTAGACTGTATAATTGGATGGACTACTGAGTGACATTTTAAGAGATTTGGTTAAAATAAGTGGGTAGGAGCAGTGAGGTAAAAGACTAGGTCTGGGGTCAAGAAGATATGGGCTCAAATCTGGTTTCAGACACTTTCTAGCTGTGTAACCCTAGGCAAGTCATTTAACCTCAATTGCCTAGCACTCACTGCTTTTCTTTCTTAGAATTGATGCTAGGACAGAAGAGAAGGTAAGAATTTAAAATAAAACAAGTGGATAGTGTTTAATGCAGATTTTTAATATGAATTTTTATTGCAATAAAATTATCTATAGAGTCACAATTTTTTTTTTGGTTTAATACTTGTATTCCCCTGACAAAATTATAGCTTGGTGGTATAACAGGGAGTACTTGCCATTAAGTAGCTCTGGGACTTTGACTAATTGTTTATCTTGGGATGTGCTGTTAAATGTTTTAACAACCAGCTTTCTGGGGGAAAATATGCATGACCTACTTTCTAGTTTAATTTGAGTTAATATTTTTTCCATCACTTTCTTTGGTCTGGACAATGAAAAAAATTGAATCTGGATTTGGAGCATTTGCTGGTCTCTGAGGTATAAGTGCTAATACTGAAAATTTAACAGTATTGTGAGTTATTTGTGATTTAATTTGAGTTGGCTCCAGCAGATCCTTAGCTTTGCTTTTCTGGGTTTTAGGTCCCTCATTTGTAAAGAAGGGAGTTTGAACCAGGGTTTCAACTAGTTCTAAAACTCTAGATTCTCTGCCTTCCATTTCTTTTTCCATGGTCTGATCTTCAATCTGGCAGCTTAAGAAAATTGATTTAATCAGGTTGTTCATGGGTGATCAGGTCCTGCCTAATTGATTCATGCTAACTGAACTCACATGAGATTGACTTGGTAGACAGAATACTAATTTATTAATTTGTAATGGGAGATAAATTGTCTCACAGACAAAGATACTTCTATCTCCTGGCCAGGGTACTTCTTCCCTAATACCGAGTTATTGAATCAATAATCAGAAGGATGCTTGATGAGTTTCGAATTTTATAACAAATGAATGTCTTTAAAGAATACTTTCATCAATCCATGATTTCCTGGTAGGTCATTTGTCCACTGTGGGATATATATCTGCTATGCAAATCCAAATAACTATATGCTTTGGTTGAGGAAATCTCTCTCCTGGGAGTGCTAGAAACATAATGACAAACTCTTCCTTTATAGCTCTCCTCTTTCTCCACTTCTGTAAGGTCCATTAGCTTTGTGTTGGCCTTTGTCATTACAGTCTCACCTCTAATTCTTTCAACACTCTTTCATAATATACTCCCAAGCTTAATGATCATTTTTGCTGATTTCATTTACTGTTTGTTGCTTCTGGAAGCACCTTGATCTCCTCAGCTGTCTCCAGCATTTTTGTACAGGGATTTCACTTAGCTATTGCCTTAGAAGACCAAGTGAGAACTAATGGATTGACTTTATAAAAAAGAGGTATTTCAGCTAAATATAAGAAAGGATTTTCTAGCAGGCAGAACAGTTAAAAAAATGGGATGGATTTCATTTGGGGTATTGAGTTATATGCCACTAGTGATGTTCAAACAGAAGCAATATAACCACTTGTCAGACATATTGTAGATGAGGTGTGTACTGGGTAAGAAATTGGACTATGTGGTCTTTAGGGTCCATTCCTACCCTTAGATTCTATGATAGCATGAATTATACCTTAGAAAGTTTGGTTATTTTTCATTTGTGAGTTATTTGGGGTATTGGCAAAGCCACTGGATTCGTTTGCCATTTCCTTCTCCATTTCATTTTACTAATGAAGAAATTGAAGCAAATAGGATTATGTGACTTGCCCAGGGCCACATAGCCAGTAAGTATTTCAAGCAGGATTTGAACTCAGTAATTCCTGACTCCAGGCCTGATGCTCTATCCACTGAGCCACCAGGCTGCCTGTAAGAATGCTTACTGAAGAGGGAAGCTAGGTGGCTCTGTGGATGGAGAGTCAGGCCCAGAGATTGAACATCTTGGATTCAAATTTGATCTCAGTCATTTTTTTATCTATATGACCCTGGACAAGTCACTTAAGCCCCATTACCTGGCCCTTACCACTCTTCTGCCATGGAACCAACACACATTATTGATTCTAAGATGGAAAGATGGAAGGTATGTATTAAAAAAAAGGAAAATTTACTGAAGACAATTGTATATATGTATAATCTTCTTGGTTTCCATCATAAAATGAAGCAATTATTGAACTTGTTTTTGGATTCTAAACTCCATATTGTTTCTGAGACGGCAGCCCTATAACCATTGATTGCGATATTGTAGTAAAACAATGGCTTGAAATCAGAATTTTAGCTTTGAGAAGAATAAAATATTATTCTGGCTTCTCCAGCTCCCTTCAAAACTCAGCTAAAGTTTCGCCTTCTACAAGAAGCCTTTCCAGATACTTCTTTTTTTTAAACTGAAAACCCTCACCTTCCATCTTAGAATCAGTACAGTGTATTGGTTCCAAGGCAGAAGAGCGGTAAGGACTAGGCAATGGGGGTTAAGTGACTTGCCCAGGGTCACACAGCTAGGAAGTGTCTGAGACCAAATTTGAACCTATGACTTCCCATCTCTGGGCCTGGCTCTCAGTCCACTGAATACCTAGCTGACCCCTCATGAACCCTCTTAATGCTAGTGCCTTCTCTGTGTTGATTATCTCCAATATATCCTTTCTTATTATTTACTTGTTGTGTCCTCTATTAGATGATGAATTCCTTGAGAGTGAGGACTCTTTCTTTGTATCACCAGCATTTAGCCCAGTGCCTGGCACATAGCAGCCCCCTAATAAATGCTTATTCATTGATTGATTTTCAAAAAAGGGAAGAGAATGAAGTTTGCAAATATTAGTTTGCTGGACTTGATTTTGATTCCTGGATTAAAAGAAAAAAGGTGAAAGCTTTAGAAAAGGGATGGTTAATGAATATCTAGGAAAGAGTGATCTCATGCTATCCTTGTGGACAAGATTAAGAGATGGGGCCATGCGATCCTATAATTAGGGGGTTACAAAATAGCTTGGATAGCTGAACACAAAGAGTAATCATTAATAGTTCATTTTCAGCTTTGGAGGGAAGTCTCTGTAAAGTGCTCTGTAAAGGCTTTCTGTGCTTGGCTCTCCACCACTGAAAACTTTTAATCAGTGTCTTGGATCAAGGCGTAGATGGCCAGGTTAGCAAGTGTATGGATGACACAAGCATAGCTAACACTGCAGAGCGTAGCTGGAATCCAAAGAACATTAGCTAGAGAGATGTAGAGCAGGTAAGGCCCTGAACTTGTTATTTCACTGGCAGGGGGAGGAAACTGCCTCTTCCAATTGAGGTGAGTACCTTTTCTGCAATTTATAGTCTTAGTAAAGCAGGCAGCGTGGTGGGGTAGTGGCTAGAGTGCTTGCTCAGTTAACATCTAGCCTCATACCTTTCCTAGTTTTGTGGCCCTGGTCAAGTCACTTAACCCTTTTTGTTGCAGTTTCCTCTTTTGTAAGATAAATTGGAGAAGGAAAGGGCAAAGCACTCCATATCTTTACCAAAAAAAAACAAAACAAAACAAAGCAAAAACAACCCAAATGGGGTCATGAAGAGTGAGCCACTGCTGAAACAACTAAACAATAAAAAAATGGTTAGAGCACTGAGAGATTGAGACTCGAGCACAAATCAAAAGCCCAGGTCTCCCTGTTTCCAGGGACAGTTCTTTATCTTCTCTGTCATGCTATATTTCTAGAATAAAAGGATGCATCTAATAAGATAAAATTCAGTAGGGATAAATATAAAATGTTATATTGTGCATTGTTTTGGAGAGTTACATTTTGCTCTGGATATCACATTTTAAAAAGAAATTGATAAGTTGAGTGCAGACTATGATGGGGAAAGGCCTTGAGATCATGAAAAGTGGTTGAAAGAACTGGCATCTTTATTGAGCCCGGGGAAGAAAAGAAAGGGGAGAAATGTGATATCTCTTTTCAAGTAGCTCCATGGTTGCCATGGAGAAGATTATTTATTGGCCATGGTGCAGGTCTTCATCCTTATCTTTCTGGCTGGTCTCTTGCCTTGAGTTGTTTTTGTTGTTCAGTCACTTTTGAGTCCTGTCTGACTCTTGGTGACCTCATCTGGGATTTTCTTGCCAAAGATACTGGAGTGTTTTGCCATTTCCTTCCCCAGTTCATTTTACAGATGAGGAAACTGAGGAAAACAGGCTTAAAAGACTTGCCCTGGGTCAAATAGCCAGTAAGTGTCTGAGGCCAGATTTGAACTCAGGAAGAGGAGTCTTTCTAACTCCAGGCCAAGGGCTCTGTCTGCTTCACTGCCAAGCTTCCCCTAATTTGTGGTGGGAGTCAAATCAGACTTAAGACTGTCCTTTTAAACAGGCCTCTTCCTACATTTCCAACCTTCTTACACCCTATTCTCCTCCATGTACTGTGATCCACCAATACTGACCTTCTTGCTCTTCTTTCTCACTGGCCCACATGCCTGGAATGTTCTCCCCTTTTATCTCTACCTCTTAAATTTTCCTGGTTTCCTTATGTCTCAGCTGAAGGCCCTCCTACTCCAAAAAGACCTCCTAGATCCCCTTCATCTTACCCCTTTCTTCCTGAGACTCCCCCTGATTTATCCTGTACATACCTTGTTTGTAGACAATCTCTCCCACTAGAGCTTGAGCTCCCTGAGAGCCTGTTAAGTGTCTTTGCTTTTATCTCTAGCACTCACCACAGGACCTTGCACATAGTAGGTGTTTTCTTTTCTTTTTTAACCCTTACCCTATCTCTTAGTATCAGTTCTAAGACAGAAGAGTGGCAAAGGCTAGGTATACGGTTAAGTGACTTGCTCAGGGTCACATCTGACTCTGGATTTGAACCCAGAACCTGCAATCTCTAGGTCTGGGACTCTATCTATTAAGCTACCTAGTTGCCTCTAAAATACCATTTTTAAATGTTAATGGTTAGTACAGCTATAATGTGCATGCCTTCTACTCTTTTAAAAATATTTTTAATGTTCTTCATTGCAGACATAATTTGTGGACTGAGCAATGTATTGATTTGAACAATATGATATTTTTGGGAGGCACTTGGTGGCTCTTACTCAAGGCTATTTGGCATGAGTCTTCATTTTCCTTTGAGTTGCCACCCTCTACAACAATATTGTTTACCTCGACCAGCGCTTTCTTGGCAATGTCCTGTGCTTGGGAACTTTCTTAGTGTTCTTTCCCCCATCATAACCAACCTTCATTGTATTTCTTATGTTCATCCAAGTGGAAATGAGAAAAGGTTGTTAATGATGTAGAATGTTACCTCCCTTTCAGATGACCAAAGACTTTCTAGAGACAAGACTATCAGTTTGAAAGAGTGAAGCAAACTGGGAGTTTCCTGGCAAGCCATTGGAGAAGATATTTTAGAGTCCGTCTGTCTTTCCGTGCCTTGTTGGGTTGATGTTCCTGTTGGCACCCTCTTCAAGAAGACGGGCAGGCAGGCTGACCGTAGCAACCATTGGGTCAGTCTCTCTGTCAGCCAGCTCCTGACCCAAGTGGTCCTTCAACACAATCCACCACAGTGTGAACTCGAGTGTGTTCCCACAAGTGAGGCATCTCTCTAAGCGGCAACATCATACACTAAGATCTCCAAAAGAAGAAGCTAACATTTATCAGGGCTCAGATGTCTTTAAACAACGCCAGCAACAACTACCAGAATCTGACGGATGGGGAAAATTTCCCTTCACTGGGAATGGAGGCTAATGCCAGTGCCTACTGGTGTGGCAATTTAGTACTTGGCAGCTCAATGGGAAAATGATAGAGGTGGAGGGAAGCCCTTCAGTAAAATGATGCTGGGCACGATCTAGAATTTAAATTTACTTCACTCATGCTATAAATACGAGGGTGCACGTGCACACACACACACACACCCATTGGGTTAATTGCTTCAACTGAAATAACAGTGGCAGCAGGCATCCTCTGCTAAAATGCTCTTCTGGTACCCCAGTGGGGCATGGAGGTGATCTTGGTGCCCTTTGCTAGCACCATGCAAGCTGCCAGAGTTTACTTACAGAGTCCAAGCAAGCTGAAAAGGCTTTGATGGGATGACCACTTGTCAGGAGGAGATACTCATTCAGAAATGGATTGGGCTTGATCATCTCTGAGGGCTTATAACCTAAATTGTCTCTTTCCTCTTCTCACTCCTGTAGCATCCATGATCCTGAGAGGGGCCAAAGCTGCCTCACAGAATTCCATAGTGCCCCCCAGAACTCCAGGAGAACTCCTCTCCCAATACTGTCTTTTTTGGCATATATTTACTTTTGTACATATTCTCCGCTCCCTACCCCCACCCTTGCTCATAAGCATATCATTTTGAGAGCAATTATGGCTTCATTTCTGCCTTTGTATACCTATTGCCTAGTATAGCATTTGGCACAGGATAGGAGTTTAATAAATGCTTGTTAATTGATTGGAAACTCTGTGAGTAATGAATGGCCTGATTCCAGATTATATCTGTTGCCCAGGTCTAGGGTAGCTATATCCAAAGAGGCTTATTATCAGCAGGCCAGAGAATTCTTTTATGTTTTGCATTAATTTTGGTCATAACATTTTGTTAAATCCTTTACCAGGGGTGTGCTGGTAAATATTTAACAACTAGCTCTCTGAAAATATGACATATCTTTAAGTCTAATTTGAATTATTAAGATTTCCCTCTTCATTTTTATGAAATCTAGTCCATAAACAGTAAATCAAGTCTTAACAGTTTGCTAATTTCTGAGGTGTAAATGCTCCTACTGAAAATTTTGCATTCAGTTCACAGGCTGACTTTAGCACATGCTTCTCTTTAGTAATATGTGGAGTGGATTATGATTTGCATCAGTGCAGAGAGAGCCCAAATTCAAGAAATCAAACACTTTTGAAGCATTAGAGTAGGTCACACCTTTCCAGTTATTGAAAATAGCTAAAGAAATTTGTTAAATCAAATTTTGTATGTTTTCCCTATTTATGTCAGGATGAAGATGGGTATAAGGAGAATACCACATTTTGCATCAACATGTTTTCATGTCTAACCCTATGTATCTTATGTCCCATCACTGTCATCAACAAGTGATGTTTTCTGAATTTTCTTGGATTGCCTATCACTATTCTAGAGCAGGGATTTATAGGGGGACAAGTAATATATTCTAACAGGAATTTAAGGATAGGGAAAATGGAAAAAATTGTAGGTAGTAAATGATGGAGGGGATGTGGGAAAATAGGTCCACTGTTGCATTTTTGATGGAGCTGTGAATTGGCTCATTCATTCAAGAAAACAATTTAGAATGATGAATAAAAAGTCATTAATAGAGAAGTTTTTTGTATATGCCCTTTGATTCAGTAATACTACATTACCAAGCATATACTCCCAAGAAAAATCTCCTATCTATTCTCTCTCTCTCTCTCTCTGTCTGTCTCTCTCTTTTATAGCAGCACCTTGGTACATTCCAAATGACTAAAACCAACTATGGCTTATGAATGTAATGGAATATCATTGTGCTAAAAGGAACGATAATTCAGAGAATCCTGGGAAGGCCTTTATGAACAGATATAGAGATAAATAAGTAGAAATAGAAGAATTATTTACATGACGACCACTATAATGTAAAGCAAAACAAAAACTTTATAGCTCTCATTAGTGCAATTAACTATTAGGAATTCAAAGGACTGATATTAAAGCAAGCTTCCCACATTTTGGCAGAGAAGCGTAGAGAGCTATTGGTGTAGAAAAAAGCATCCATTTTCAGACATAATGTGCTAATTTGTTTTACTTGGCTATATTTGTGTGTGTGTGTGTGTGTGTGTGTGTGTGACACTGGGAAATAACTGATTTTTAGCATCTCATATCTCTGTCAATTCTCTTGCTGACTACATATTCTTTAGCTGTTTCTCCTTAATACAGAATATTGTCTCTAATTTTAGAACTGAACTTAGGTAACTTCAGTATGAAATATTTAGATAAATCAAGTATTTTTAGCAGTATAGATTATCCATACTTCTCTAATGAAACTCGTCTGCACAAAGACACACATACATATGCATGTACTCTCACCTGACTTAAAGACCGATTCAGGAAATATAATATAGCAGAAAAACATTTCTGAGGTGACTATTTCTTCAAAGTTTTCCAGGAGATGTCAGCTGTCAAATCTTTGAATTATTCTTTCCTGAATGTCTTTCTGAAACCGTTTTTTAGAAATTATCTGATGATGTTTTGATAGGTCATCTGTGATTACATCCATTTTGTTCTGTTATTGCCATAACATGTGTGAATTGCATCTCCATGGAGTGATAAAAGTGATGCAAATAATGCTCTTCACCTTGGGTTGCCATAGACATAACCATCACTTCCAATAGCTAATGTGCTTTGTTCTTCTGTGAAATCTCCTCACCAGATTCTTCAGCTCGTGTCACATCCAAACTGGCAATGATATTGTGTAACCCTTGGAAAGTTTTTGGGAGGCATGATTTCACCCTCCAAAATTGCTCTTCTGAGAAAATATCTTTAGAGATTTTGTTAAGTAGGATCTAATATACTTGAAAATTCTTTAGAGAGGCCATTTTGCTGCCAGTTTCAAGAGGGTAAATTGCATCTTCAGGTAATAGGAATGATGTGAGGAATAACTAATTAACATCTTGAAGGCTCTCAAAGTATAGAGTGCTATATTCACAGCAGTAACACAGGACTTCAATAGTCCTCACAGTCCAAGTCACTCCCCAACAGTTTGAGAGAGAGAGAGAGAGAGAGAGGGAGAGAGAGAGAGAGAGAGAGAGTGAGAGTAGCTCTTTCAGGGTCCTAAGGGAAAGAGGACTTAGAGAATTTCCAAATCATAAATTTAGAGTGAGAAGGGACCTTAAAGGTCACCCAGTCCAACTCTTATTTTAATAATGAAAAAGGAAGCAGGGCCAGAGAATGACTTGCTCAGGGTTACCTATATAGTTAGTAACAGGGACAGGATTTTTGAAACCAGTTTCTCTGTTGTTGTTTTTTCTTTTCCAGATTACATCAGTACAATTTTTAATAATCACTTTCTAACATTTTCTGATCCATGTTCTCTCCCTCCCTTCTACCTCTCACCTTTCCCCAAGATGGTAGGTAATATGATATAGGTTATACATGTGCTATGCAATACATATTTTCGATATCATTTCCAAGATACATATCACTTATACTAGAGAAAAATTCATGGAGAAAATAAAGTGAGGAATGACACTCTTTAATCTACATTCAGACTTTATCACTTCCTTCTATAGCAGCAGATAGCCTTTTTCATCATGAGTCCCTTGGAGTTGTCCTATATCCTTGCATTGCTGATAACAGTTAAGCCATTCACAGACAATCATCACATATTACTGCTGTTACTGTGTACACTTCATATAAGTCTTTCCTGGTTTCTTTGTGATCATCTTGTTTGTCATTTCTTATGGTGGACTAGTATTCCATTATAATCATATACCACAACTTGTTCTGCCATTTCCCAATTGATGGACATCCCTTCAGCTTCTAGTTCTTTGCTACTACAAAAAGAGCTGCTATAAATATTTTTGTACAAATAAATAAGTATAGTAGAGTCTGTACCAGCCCTTTGTCTTTACTCTGTGTACATTTCTCTGCTTTAGATGTGTTTCTTGTAGACAGCATATTGTGGGATTTTGGTTTTTAATTCTCTTTGCGCTCCTCTTCTGTTTTCTGGGTGAGTTCATCCCATTCACATTCATAGTTATGATGACTAACTGTGTGTTTCTATTCATCTTATTTTCCCCCCATTTTATCCTTGCCTTCATCTCCTGTCATCCTTTTCCTGTTCACAAATATTTTTGGCTCTGACTACCATCTTTTTGAGTTCACCCTCCCTATTGTCTGCCCCATTTCCTTTTCTTGTTCCTTCTCTCCATCTTACATCTCTATAGGATTAGCTGAATTTCAATGAATAACTGCATGCAGATGTTTTTCCCATTTTGTGCCAATTTCAGTGAAAGTAAAGTTTAAGCATTGCCTCCCATCTCCCCATCTTCCCCATCCACTGAATTGATTCTTACATACCTCCTCCTGTGAATTAATTTACCCCTAATATTCTTTCCTTTTCTCTCTTCCCAGCATGGTCCTCTTTCTAATCTCTTGATTTTGTTTTGCTTTTTTTTTAATTTTTTGGATATCATTCCACCATATTCATCTTGTTGATCCTATCTACTGCCTTAATAGTGATAAAGTTCTTTGGTATATTTCATACCTTAGGTTTCTTAAGTACTTTAGGTTTCTTAGGTACTTCAAGTATTACAGATATCTTATGTATCTCAGATATCATTTTATGTAGTAATATAATCGGTTTAACATTCTAGTTTCCCTTGATTACCTTAAACATTTTAAGTATCTTAAATTAGGTATCTTAAGCATCCTAGTTAACATGTTCCCTTGTAGGAATGCAATGAGTTTAATCTTATTGAATCTTTTGAGTTTTCTCTTTTTTTTTTTTACCTTTTTATGCTTCTCTTGAGTGTCAAGTTTGATCACTGAATTTTCTTTTCAATTCTGGTTGTTGTGGTTGTTCCTTCCTGCTGCTCTCACATTTTATCCCAGATAGACAGGTCCTTCCTATTGCACTTCTTTGTTTTCTTTGGCTGAAACCCCGTGTCTTTTGTTCTGTCACTCCAAAATTTGTTTGAGGCATTTTTTTTCCTTTGATGACTGTTTGCAAGTGGGTTTGGGTGAGAATGGAACATTCCTTACTCTGTCATCTTTTTATCTATTTCTAAATCCAGTGCCCTGTCTACCACATTGATCAACAGTTGAAATTTGAAGTTAATAGTGGGCAATTAGAGTTAGAATTAATTCCTTCACTTAGGTCACAAGAGTATTTTAATAATAGCAGTAAATTCTGTGGATAGACCACTGGGCCTGGAGTCAAGAAGACCTGAGTTCAAATCCAATCTCAGACATTTACTAGGTGAGTGACCCTGGATAAGTCACTTAATCACTGCATCAGTTTCCTCAGTGGTAAAATGAGGATAATAATAGCACCTATTTCTCAGAGTTGTTGTGAGACTCAAATGAGATGGTATTTGTAAAGCACTTTGCAAACCATAAAGGGCTCATTAAATGCTAGCTATTATGATTATTATAATAAAAAACAAAAGAAAATAACATATTCATGTAGTGTTACTTCTGTACAGCAGTTCCTCTGCATGTAAACGCTTCTGATTTTAAAGAGTAAAATATTCTCCAAATGGTGGCTTAATTGACCATCAGAGACATCATGGAAACAATGAAAGAAGAAATGGAATCAGAGATCACTGGAATAAGCCATTGTCAGTGACCTTTGCTAGATTGTGGTAAATGAGAAAACAGTAGTAGTGGTAGTGGTAGTGGTAGTGGTGGTGGTGGTGGTGGTAGTAATAGTAATAGTAGTAGTAATAGTGGTGGTGGTGGTGGTAACAATGATAACAATAACAACAATAATGATAATAATAATAATAATAATAATAACTAGCTATTAAAGCTTTAAAGTTTCCAAAGCACTTTACAAACATTAATTCATTTTATCTTCATAACAACTCTGGGATTAGAGAAGGGAAAATGTCTAGCTTTTCAGAAAAAGAGTAGTAGAACCAGTCAGCTATTTAGTATAAGGTCACAGCAGAAAGTATTCAAAAAGACAGGGGTCACATTCCTTAGAGCAACTTCCTTACTGGACTGTCTTCCTGAAATGTCAACCTTGCTTTTTACCAGCCAACAGGGGCATGATCTTTGGCTATAGCCACCTCCGTAATTCCATCAAGGCGAACCTCATATCTTGTAAGAGGCAACAGAGTAAAAATTCTTCTTTGCGTCTTTAGACATTAAAACCGAATTGTCTCTGTTACTTACTTTGTCTGTGAACTGGATGGGGGAGCTTCAGGGGGAGAAGATGATCAGTAATGTTCTGATCAATGCTTCTCCCCACAAATATTCTTTGCCTAGTTAAATATTTTCTGTCCTCCACAAATCAATTGTTTATTTTTTGTTGTTGTTTTTAATAATGTGTCCCAATTCTGGGAAGCTCTCTAGTGACCTGGAGAAGCTTACATCTTTTCACTCATTTCCCATTAGACTCTACTAAATAATAGCTGGCTCTAGTTTCTCTTCTCTGAAAAGTGTGAATTTGTTCTTTAATGCTGCAGCATCTCTCCCACTTGCCACAATCTATCAAAGGTCACTGACAGTGGCTCACACCCCTAGTGACTTTCTGGTTCTAGGTCCCCAAATCTTCTGTTCTTTCCCCTGATCCATGCTGCCTCTTGTGGTAAGGCAGGCTAGATGACAGGCCAGTTTGATCCATTTGGAACTGTTAAATGGTTGGACCCCCAAAGTAGTCATTAATGGTTTTGTGTCAATGGAATAATTGTTCATATCTATGTTGAATTCACAAAAGAAGGAGTTCAGTCCTTATAATAAACCTACTAGGTAAATACTATTATTATCCCCATTTTATAGATGAGAAAACAGAGGTTCTGGGGGTCTAAACCATTTGCCACACTCCATGACTACTTGAATCCAGATCTAGCTCTGTACTCACTATGCCACATGATCATTACAAATTATGGAAGGAGGCTTCTAGTCAAAAACCCAGGAATGATTGATTCTTTACTACTGAATATTTTTCTCAATACCTTTAATAAAGACCTGAGATTTCACTCAGGGACAGGAAACTCCTGAGATCTCTAAAAAGACCATGAGATTTACACTACCCATTATACAAGATTGTTGTGAGGAAAGCACTTTGCAGGGGACTATATAAAAATGAATTATTATTGTTGTTATTGTTGTTTTTATCATCATTATTAGTAGTATTTTTATTTGGAAGCAAATTCAGATATTAGGGAGGACCAAACCCAGTGGGGACACCTAATAAGCTACTGCCCTGGGTGTAGTAATTAAGTAAATTATCATGAGATATCCAAATTTGCATTTCTTATTAATGTTTTTTAGTTCCAATACTGTCATCTTCTTTTTAAAGGATGGACCAAGAAATTAGTTACATAAGGACAGAGTGGGAGCAAACAGAACCTTGTGTGTGTGTACGTTTATGTGTATGTGGGGGGGGTGTATTGTGAATTGGGAGTCCAGCACAGTTTCACTACTTGACTCACTCTCTTTTGTTTCTAACAGTTTTCTTGATCTTCACTGGCCCGACACCTGTTCAGAGCTATGACTATTCAAACAAACGACAATGGCCTCGGTTCTATAAAAGCTTGTTCTAGAAACACCACCTGTTTTGATTTCTTGGTGTCACTGAGAGAAGACCTTACAATAATCTGATGGCTGAAGTCTCTGAAATCATACTACTTGCTGCCGACATGCATACCACCCTCACCTGGTTCATCAGTCCAAAAGGATAACTTATCCCTCGGCTACTGCAGGGAATGGGGCAAGACTACAGCAATCAAAATATGGGATTCAGGAATTGGCTCTTCTTCCTCTGAGTGTTCATTCATCTGGGGAATGGAAGCTGGAACCCCATTTTCAATGTTAGGGTGAAACAGTTTCCTATTTTGCCTCAATTCTTCTACCCTTTTTATTTTGGAATTTGTGCTGGAACCTGTGTTCTCATCATCTCATAAGAATGTAAACTCATTGAGGGCAGGGGAGTATTTCTTTTTTTTTTTTTTTTTGTCTCTGTAACCCAGATTCCCAACAGAGTTCCCAGCACACAGTAGACAGTTAATAGATAATTGTGTAATTTCAATCAAATTGAATTTAGTTGAATGAGAATGCTGCTTTTCCCAGGCATTAAGTTCATATGCTTTAAGGATTAATAAGAGTTTCAAACTTGATGAACCTCTGAGGTCTCTTGGACCAGCCAACTCCGACAGTTACTTGCTTTGTTTGCTAGGGATTTGGGGTATCTCATCAAGAGGTCATCTTAAAAAACCTTTCAGACGTCTCTCTGCTTGAGTGGTTAGTGCTAGAACCTGCCAGGCATGTTTTCTGGAGTTTAAGTATACCTCTTCTCCAGCCTTCCCATCTGACCCTATCAAATAATGAATAATTTTATTTCTTTTTTGCCTTAGGTAACACAATTGTGAAGCAGCTACAAGTAAAGTCATGTAGAAAAAGAGTGACATGAGAGCAGCAGAGTCTTGGTGACCTCCAGGTAACTATCAGATGTTGACTGAGCTTCATAGAAGTAGATTTCACTAGAAGGTGAAATAGTCTTTTAATGGTTTTCAGTTTTGTCTCTAGAATTTTGTTAAAATGCACTTAGAACACCCAATTTCTAGGACTATTGTGCTATGTATGATTTCAGAGATTTCAGCTGAGAGAATATGCTCTATGTTTGGAAAGGAAATTTCTGGAGGAATTTAAGTAAGATCATAGAATAATTTTATCTCAGTATGAAAGGGCACTTTGCAGATTTTCTAGTCCAACCTTTTTCTAAAGCATGAATTCTCTCTAAAGTATTCTCAGCTAGTGGTCATTGAGCCTTAGTTCAAGCATCTCTAGTGATGGGGAACTCATCACATCATGTGGTGGCTGGTCCATTCCAGACTAGGGGGCAGCCAGATCTGCAATAGATAAGAGTTTTGGCCTAGAGTCAAGACTACCTAAATTCAAATGCAACCATCTCAGATACCTACTGGCTGGGTGACCCTGGTTAAGTCACTTAATCCTGTTTGCTTCAGTTCCTCATCTGTAAAGTGAACTGGAGAAGGAAATGGCAAACTATTCCAGTATCTTTGCCAAGAAAACACTAAATGAGGTCATGAAGAGTTAGATGTGACTAAACAACAAAAAAGGTTGTTCTTTTTTAATGTAGAAAATTTCAACAATACTTTTTAGCTTATGTCTAAACTTAGGATTATTCCTCATGTCAGTAGCCTGGGGTATTCCATTTTTTAGGGGAACCTTCTACAACTCAGCTCAGACTGCATTGACTCTGACTGGTATATTTATCTCAGTACCAAGGATGCTCTTGTCCTGGGCATTTTGAAATTTTACTACTGTACTAAGTTCAGTTTAGTGCCATCTGGAATTTGGGAAATAGAACTTTTAGTGTTCACTTTTTTTTCATTGATTTGAGCTATGTATAGAGTATGATCCCTTGGCATGTAGAAAAACAGAAAGAATGTGATTTTATTTCCTAAGCTTTAGAATGGATGACTGTGAAAGTCCCTGTTCTTCTATAGGAAAAGATATCTGATATATAGTCAAGGAAAAGAGGTTTGAATTCTAACTCTGCCACAATCTGTGTGTGTGTGTGTGTGTGTGACTTTGGGCAATTCAAGATCCCCTTTTTGGGCCTCAGTTTTCTCATTTGCAAAATGAAAGTTTTAACTTGTTGATCTCTAAATTACTTTCCACTTCTAAATCCTACTTCTAATCTTAAGATCTTATTCTCCCCTCTTGGTTGTTGTTAACCTATTTCACTTATGTCTGACTTGTTGTTGACCCCATTTGGAGTTTTCTTGGCAAAGATATCAGAGGAATTTGCCATATCTTTTCCAAGATCATTTCACAGATGAAGAAATTGAGGCAAACATGGTTAAGTGACTTGCCTGGGTCATAAGCCAGTTAGTGGCTGAGGCTGGATTTGAACACAGGAAGATAAATCTTCCTGATTCTAAACCCAGTGTTCTGTCCACTCTGCAACCAAGATGTCCCAGCGCTCCTACTCCTCTCTCTATTAAGCCATGCTATTGAAGTCTTGGGCTTTAGGCACACTAGAAGATAGTGTGGTGAATGTGATGAGCTCTGGAATATCCTTCTTGTTTCAAGATTCTATTATGGTCTGTCCTTCAATGCCTAGGTGTATACAATTTTTACACGTATAAAATTTTCCCCATTGAGGAAACATTAGAGAAGCAGTAGGGCATAACCAAGAATTGGTCTCAGACTTAGAAAGACTTGAGTTCTGGTTATAATACATGCTGTCCGCATGAACCTGGGCAAATCCCATTATCTCCTAGTGTCCCCAAGGAACTCTCTAAGCCTATACATTTTAGAGAAAGTGCCAATATGCCTTTGTGGATGAAGTTTCTCACAGAAGGCCCCTGACACTCATGAAATCATAAGACTCAAAAGAGTAAAAGGAAATAACAAAAATCACAGTATTTGGAGTCATCAAAATATGCTAACCTACTACTTGAAGGGGATGTGAAAATCTCATAATTCTGAAGGACAAAAACTTGTGAGAATCATGGCCAAAGTTGGAGAAGGAATTTGAATTTAGATTATGAAACTGGTAAAGAGTTAATCCATTTGAGAGCAAAACAATAGTGATTCCCAGGTAGGGATCACAGACTTGGAGCTGAAAGGTACCAAAGATTCCATGTTGTCCAATACTGTCATTTCACAAATGAAGAAAATGAGGCTATGAAAAGACAAGTTCAAGAGCCAAGTTTCTAAGGCAGGTCTTGACTTCAGAGCAGCGGCTTTTCCTCTGTCCTGTGTTGCCTCCTCGGAATCATCCAGGTGTCTCTGTCATGACCTGCTCTTTGCTACAAAGAGGGGGAGAGCTAAAGATGTTGAAGGTTTGGTAGGTGGTGACTATCAGAGATTTCTTCTCCTGTCAGTCCCTGAGCTGAGTAGCTTCTGTGGGCCATTTTGTGTTAAAAAGCAGAGGACAGGGAATAACTTTTCATTCAGTATCCTATTTTATTTTTTTAAGCTACATTAACATTCTTGCCAAACCCCATTCCATTCCAGTATTTTTGTAATCTGGCCCGAACTGAGTTAATAATTTCTTGTGCCTAATAAGGCAAAGAATGGAGGATGCACTTGGCTAAAGAAAGTCACCTGAATTTATATGCCCTCTTACGTTTATTTCCTATGTGAAAAGACTTTGTTTCTTCCTTCCTTCCTTTCTTCCTTTATTTTTCCTTTATTTTCCTTCCTTCCTTCCTTCCTTCCTTCCTTCCTTCCTTCCTTCCTTCCTTCCAGAAGAATAAGTATAGGAATAATATATATACATATACATATATATATATATATAAACAATATGCCAGTGAACTTTCCTGGTTTGTTCCTCTCTCCTGTTGGGGCAGATAAGAACCCAAACAGGGTCTTTCTTTCCTCATTAGAACTGTAATATAAATTCTTTATTATGGACAGCTATGTGGTATGGTGCATAGAGTGCTGGGCCTGAGTCAGGAACACCTGAATTCAAATTTAGCCTCATCTATTTATTAGCTAAATGACCCTGGGCAAGTCATTTGACCTTGTTTACCTCAGTTTCCTCATCTATAAAATGAACTGGAGAAGGAAATGACAAACCACTTTAATTTCTTTGACAAGAAAACTCCAAATAGAGACCTGAATAGTTGAATACAGCTAAATCAACTGAGCAACAACAACCACAACAATAGAGAGATGGGTCAGGACGAACCCTTTTATTGTGTGAAAAGGCTATAACACACCAATGTGGGTACAGAGGTAGGCTTCTTCCCTGCAGTGGTCATTCTGACCAACATGGAATTATCAGAGATCTAAAAATCATGGAGGACCCACTGGAAAGCAATGTGCACCCTGTGGTATTGTTGTCCTGGGGAAAGATTAATGCCCTTGTCTAAACCTCCCCTCCTGGACATCATCTCACTGCTGGGTGTCCTCCTGGGGAGGAGGTCTGCCTTCTCCCACCACCAAGATAACATAACTCCAATCCTACCACAGTGGACTACCTCGTGTATCAGTGCCATATGGGACACCTTGGATGAACTCAATAAATAACTTTGGGGTATCTCCTGAGTCACTGTTTCTCCCTGAGCTCCTCCCCTGAATTTGCTTCAGGTTCTAGAATTCCCAATTGCAAATCATTTGAATGAGAAACAGAGCAGAACTAAATGATGGACAAGTAAGATTGAAGTAGAACTTCTTAGGTCATTACCTACACAGATTTAATTAAAAAATATATACGTAGATATAGATATAGAGACATGTATTTGTCTGTATGTATATCAGTATATTCTACTTATAGATACTTTAAGTGCTTAAATGCACGATATTCTATAGGTGGAGAGATCTACTATATATGGGATTTCAAAATCTTTATAAGTATAATGAGTTAGAAAGATTGACTGCTTTGTTTTACAGATGGAAGGTAGGAGGTGTGTGTGTGAGAGATTAATCATTTGTGATCAGAGACAAATGAACAAGTGCAATCTGAGCTAGGATGTAGGCATTTAACTGATGCTAGGATATATTATCTTTGTGAAAACAGAAAGCACTCTTTTTCACGCTTGGGGTTCAGACACATAAGAAATCTGGCACCATTCTCCCCTCCTTCTCCAAACAAACGATACAATCAGAGTCTAGAAACATCCTAAAATGTGACTTTCTGTCCCTCTCTCCCTCCCTTTCTGGGTCTCTCTGCTTCTGTTGTGTGTCTCTCTTACACTCTGTCTCTCTTTCTTTCTTCTCTATATTTTTAAAAAGTGGAATGCTCTATCTTTTTACTGATTCCATGTTCAAGGAGCCTACTATGCAGAGTGGTTTACTCAGAGGACTGTTGTGTGCCCAGACCTTTATGATCTCAGAGGAAGCTAACTTTTTGCAAATGTGATTCGTCTATTAAGGAACTATTACCAATAATGACACCACTGCTGCCGTCTGGCTTCCTCTGTGGCCCTTTCTCAGGCTTTTCTCAGGCCAGAGCAAAACATCTACCTTGGGGGTGGTTGATACCTGCTTTGGAATTAATATTTATTTAGACCCCAGCTGTGGGGAATAATAATGAGGAGGAAGACAATATATTGTATGGTTGATTTTTGAACTTAAGTTTAAAAAATGAAACTAGATTATTTCAAATAAATGTTGAATCTTAAGATTCCAGAGTTAAAAAGGATGACTTTTTAAGAGGCCATTTAATTTGGTTAGCTAAGGCCATCTCAAAACTCTATAGGCCAGGAAGGCTATAACATGAAAATCTTCAGCTCAGCAAGAAAGTCCATCTCATTCAGTGTTTGATCACTTATAATAATGAAGCTGTTTTTCATAAAAAAAATAATAATAGCTAACATTTATATAGGGCTTAGTACATGACAGGAACTATGTCAAGTGCTTTACAAATAATACCTCATTTGCAATTTGGAACTATGTCCAAAGGACTATAAAACTCTACATACCCTTTCGTCCAGCAATACAATTACTATGTCTGTATCCCAAAGAGACTTTTTTTTAAAAGGGAAAGAGAGGCCAGCTTGGTGGCCCAGTGGATTGAGAGCTAGGTCCAGAGATGGGAGGTCCTGGGTTCAAATATGGCCTTAAACACTTCCTAGCTGTGTGACCCTGGAAAAGTCACTTAACCCCCATTGCCTAGCCCTTACCACTCTTCTTCCTTAGAACCAGTACACAGTACTGATTCTAAGATGGAAAGTAAGGGTTTAAAAATACAAAATTAAAAAGGGGGAAGGATTTGTACAAGAATATTTATGGAAGCTCTTTTTTGTGGTGACAAAGAATTGGAAACCAAAGGGATGCCCATCAGTAGAGGAATGGTTGAACAAGCTGTAGTATATGGTTAAAATGGAATAATATTGTGCCATTAGAAATAATGAACAGGACAGTTTCAGTAAAACCTGGAAAGACTTATAGAAACTGAAGCAAAGTGAAAGGAGTAGAACCAAGACAACACTATTCAGTAACAGCGATATTATATAATCATCAACTGTGAATGACTTAGTTATTTTCAGCAATTCAGTGATCTAACACAATTCCAAAGGACTCCAGATGAAAAATTCTATCCACTGCCACAGAAAAAACTGATGGAGTCTGAATGTGGATCAAAGCATACCATTTTCACTTTGTTTTCAATATGAGCTTTTCCTTTTTTAATGATACATGTCTTCTTCCACAATATGACAACTATAGAAATATATATTGAATGATAGTATGTGTATAACTTATATCAAATTGTTTCCTATCTCAGGGAGGGGGAAGAGGACAGAGAAAGAGAATTTGGAACACAAAATGTGAGAAAACAAATATTAAAATATTTTTCTACATATAATTAGGAAAATTTTACTAAAAAAAGAAAACAAATAATATCACATTTGGTCCTCAAAAAAGTTCTGTAAGGTAAATGCTATTATTATCTCCATTCTCCATTTGCCAGATGAGGAAAGTGATCAACCCAAGGTCATACAGCTACTATGTATCAGAACCAAATTTGAACTCAGGTCTTTCTGACTCTGTCTCCCAGTGCTCTATCCATTGTACCACCTAACTGCCTTATATTTATCCTAAATTCTCTCTCTCTCTCTCTCTCTCTCTCTCCCACTCTTTCTCCCTTCCTCCTTCCCTTCTTTCCGTCCCTCCATCCCTTCATCCATCCATCTATGTATTTACCTCTGTCTATCTACCCATCTATCTATCTAAAGACACCATTATTGTGGTGGAGTGGGAAAAACATTGGGTTTTCAGTTCAGTGGACATCTGAACTCAAATCCAGTCTCTGCCACTCATCTGTTTTGTAACTTTTGGCACACCACTTTGGGTTTCAGTTTCCTCATGTATAAATGAGAGGGCTGTACTTAAGATGTCTAATGTACCTTATAGTTCTAGTGTTCTCAGATGCCTAAAGGCATCTTTCATTTGCAAGAAAAGTTTACAGGGAGAAGTGGGCTAATAATTTATTCTTTATAGAACCCTTATATTTGCACTGTTCACTATGAAAACAATCCAGTGATCTCACCACATTTTGTCCAGAGTTTTACATTTTCTTTTGTCAGAGCCCTTGATCCTTTACCCTTTGCTTTGGACAAATTAATTTTCCAGCATGTGACCTCAGGGTACACAGGCTGTGTGGGAGACTGTGCCATCTGCCATAAAGTTTAGCCTCCAAGCTTGAAGGAAATGATATTTCAGAGACAAGGCAGCCAGGAAGAGAAGGGGAATGAGTTTATTTTAACTTTCCATGAACAGCAGCAGGAGCAAATCCAGGGGCTGGCAGGGAGATGAAGCTAAGTGCCAAACTACCACTATAATTTGCATAATGTGTAATATAAGGTGTTGATTCATCTCCTATAATCAGGGGAGTCTGGCAAGGGGAGGAGGGATTACAAATCAAGCCTTCCCAACCCTTAAGAAACTGATCACCCAGCCGATTGAGCCTTTCTGCCCTGTTAGGCTTACTTCTTCTCTATTTAGTCAATGACTGATGGTGATAGCCTTACTTCTGCTGTGGACCTATAATGGTGCCATATGCTGCCTCCTCCCTGCAAAAGAATGAATGGATAACAGTGAGGCTGTTGGGTTGTCTCTTTTTCTAAAGGTGGCTGCTATAATGCACCGTTCCCCACCCCCATCCCCAAATTAGGGCTTTTCTTTTGTAAATTGGCTATTTGGATACTTGTTCATAAAATGTTATGCTATTCGAATGAAATAGTTTTGTGTTAATCTGATTGCCAAGTAATTGATTTTCTAATAGGCTATTTGCTAGAGCTTGGGTATTTATCATATGATTGAGATTTCAGAAATTAGACAAATAGTGGTGTGAATGTAATGGTTTTTGCAAATAAGAAATGGAGCCCCAGTTCTTTCATTTTAGAGAAAAATCCTAACATTTTTGAAAACCGCAGTGATAAGTGTCCCCAGTGGCAGGTAGAGTTAGAATGGGGAACATTATCAACATTTGTTGCTGCAGCAGCTTCAAAATCTGTACCCATCCTTGGTGTCCAATTATTTCTTGACAATGGGAGAATGCTACGAGTCTTGATGAATTCTATCTGGGGTTGAGGGTAAAACTCTGGGTTTTACTTACTGCACTGGCCCTGTTTTGACCTTAATAGACCTTAATTTCCACAACTGTAACATTCCAGAACTCTAATATGTTACGTAGAACACATTCTTGAGTTGTTGGATCATTTATGTATTGTCGTCCAGTTGTTTCAGTCATGTCCAGCTCTTTGGGACCTCATTTGGGGTTTTCTTGGCAAAGATATTATAAGTGGTTTGGTATTTCCTTCTCTAGTTCATTTTAAAGATGAGGAAACTGAGACTCACAGGGTTAAGTGACTTGCCCAAGGTCACATAGCTTGTAAGAATCTAAGGCCATATTTGAACTAAGGCCTTCCTGACTTCAGGTCCAATGCTCCATCCATGAGACCACCTCCCTTATACTTCATATTTATAATAGTCTACAACCATCAGGGATTAACCTTATATAGAATGAATCCCGTTTCACTATTTCTGAAGAGCTTCCTTTATCAATGCAATCCTTTTGCTCTCCTAAGAAATTTTCCCTTTTGCTGACTCTCTCTACCATTTATGTCTTGGCACAATCTTTTTTTCTTGCTTCACAACCTTACTGTCAACAATAGCCTGACATTATCCAGATCATTTTTCCTCTTCCAACTGCTCTCATTTCTACTGTTTCCCCACTTGCCTCTTCTAACTTTTACCTTGTGGATGACTTGATCCTGCTACTCTCTTGCAAAAACATTTAGACCTAAATTTCTGAATTGGAAATTGCACCTGAATATTTCAATATGGGATTTCTCTAATTCTAAGTATTCAGAATACTGAATAAGTGGTGCTAGTATTGTATATATTCCAAAAATGCAGATTTGAAGAGAAAGTCAATGAATGCAAAATTTAAAGTATAATTACATAGTAATTACTCAATTTTGCATGTGCACATGTAATACTCTCTATGGGTTATAGTTGCCAGATGCCACAACAGATGTACTTTAGCTAAAGGAGAATGTCCATTAGCTATACCAGCATTTGGGCTTATTATCTTCAATAGTTTAGGATATGTAGCTACTAAAAGGTACTACAAAATGGTATATGCTGAAAGATCCCAACTCATTATTCAAATATGGGCAAGTGCACATTGATAAGTGTATATGTAGCTTGGGTGGATTGGTCTATGGGAGTCAGTCTTTGGAGCACCTTTCCCCCTTTCAGACCAACCAACCACATGAAAAGTTGAAGGGCTGGGACGTGTTCCCAGTCGTGTCTGAGTGAGGACCAAAGGCCTTCTAATTGCCTGCAGAATTTGAAGGACAGATGACTGAGGAATTGCTGAACCAGAACTAGTGGGCATACTAAGGGGGCTATTCACCCTTTCCTCACTCTGTTCTCTTGAGCAGCTGTGAGGACTACCTAGAGCTGGTTCCAAGAGTTGAGTGGCAGCTCCATCTTCTACTTATCCATGGTGTCTGCGAGTGCTTGGCTTCTTTCATCTCTGTGTTAATTCCTTTTGATTTTAGGCAAATTAATATTATGAGTTGGAAATATCCAGGAGACCTTGTGAGATTGGAGAATTTAGTAATCCCAGAAGAGATTTCTAAAAGGTGGGCAATAACAGTGGCCACTAGAGGGGCAGTGGCTGATGATAGGAGAAGATGTAGGTAGATGTGGAAGTTATCTGAGGACATTAGCAATTTTAGAGGACACGATCCCCTATAATGGAAAGAATTACTGGCTTTGGGCTCTAAATAAGTACAGATAATTAAACCCCAGCAGAGAAGTATTCCTAAAGGGAGCTTTATGGGCACTACACAAAGAAGAAAATACCTCTAGGGCCAGAAGAGAGCAGTATTCCTTTGCCACACATGTTCCCTTAGACATATGCCTCACTACCATTATACTTTATATTTGTGCCCACTTCCCTTTCCCATGGACTCTGTGAGAATATGGTAGAGATTATGCATCCAGAGTTTTGAGGGAAATGGCACGTAATAGCTGTTCTTACTATTTTTTTTCCTCAGCAAATCTCCTTTCTAAAAGGTAATGCAACAAAGGTTGATTATTAATGGGTAGCATATTGGTGGGGGGTGTGTGCTCAGGAACAAGTGTTAAAACCACAGATCCTAGAACCCTAATAAAGACTAATATACTTGTCCTTGAGAGAAACAGACCTATAGTGTAAGTACAAATTGGGTGAGTAGCTTAGAAGGGAGTCCTACAAACATATGTAGACATTCCATTTCAAAGGGTCCTAGTGAAAATTTGGCCTTTAAAGATGCCTGTGTGTACAACTGATTGAACTCAGCAATTTATTCATTTTATAAATGAGGAAAATGAGGTTCAGTGATATTAAGTGACTTGACTGATGTCATATAACTAGATGATAAATCCTAAGGTAAAACTGTTTCCTGATAATAGTCTAGTGCAATTTCACTCCAATTTACTCCACTCCTCTCTTCACTCTTTTTCACTCCACTCTACTTAAATATTTTCTACTCCCCTCTTCTCTACTCCACTCCACTTCTCTCTTTACCACTCCATTCCACTCTTCTCCAATGGAATCTATTCCTCTTCTCTCCACTCCAATCTGCTCCATTCTTCTCCAGTCTAATCTATTTGACCCCTGTCCACTCTACTCCCATCTACTCCTTTCCTATTCACTCCACTCTCCTTTCCAATCCAACCCATTCCTTTTCACTCTACTTCAATCCTCTCTACTCCTCTTCAGTTTAATCCATTTCATTCCTTGACATTCCATTTCTCTCCATCCTCTCCTCTCCACTCCATTCCAATCCACTTCGATCCAGTGAGCAGTTATTAAATGCAAAGTGTTAGGTTAGGTGCTGTGGTTACAAAGATAAATCAAAAAAATAATTTCCTCAGGGTGCTTACATTCTACTGGTAGAAATGCAACATTCTAAAGAGGTAAGTTCATGCTGCCTCTACAACTAGTAGATTCTTTTAAAGAATCCATTAGATTATTTTTTGATTGAATTAAGTAGTTTCTCAACTACTTAATATAGTCAAAATAGTTGAAATAATTGTGTACATGAACATCATGGAAGATTTATATGAGTATATATGTGTGTTTTTGTGCAAAAATTTACTTTTATGGGATACATTTTAAATAGCTATGGTTTCATATCAATTTTTCAAGAATTATGCAATATGGAAGATTATTGGTCACATTCCTAGTCTTTCCATCCAAATCTATACATGCCTATACCATTCACTAATAGTATCTTCTTCTGTACTTCATAAGGCACTCCACTTCACTGAAAAAGAGCAGCTCTGAAATTGCGTATGTGACCTTGGGCAAGTTGTTTAACCTCCCTGAACTTCAGATTCCTCATCTGTAAATTAAAGATGACCTCTGAGGTATCTTTTAGCTTGAAAGCTAAAGTCTTGTGATCCTAGTTTTTGTGATTTTGAATAGTCTCTTTACCAATACAAAAAGGTAAATTCCCTATATCCCAGGAGATGATTTGGTGATTGTTAGTAACAAATTCAATTCATCACTTGATAGCCCATCTTCTAGAAGGTGATGGGCCTCTTGGCACATAACCTCTGTCCTCAGATGTCAGATATATTCTCTGTCCTTGGTCCTTTTTGGAAGCCTTTTCACCTTGCTATGACCTGCCAAATTCTCTGCTCTCCAACCTTCAAGATATCAGAGCTACCTTCATGCCATAGTGAGAAGAACTAGAAGAGGGCTGTTCCTCGTTGCATGTGCTGCTTCTTCAGACTTTGGACTCTGCCTCTCCACTTGGAATTAAAGCACTTGTGTAACTATCTTTCTGGGTCCCTCCATAGTCATGTCTCCTTACTGACCAGAACTGTGATGCCCATATGGTCTAATTTTACAAATATCTTTGTTTCTACTCAAGGCGTAGGTAACAGAAACAAAATAAAGGAGAGCTGGGTCATGACTGTGGTGCCTGAGGGCATAATTAGATTCCTGAGAGGAGTAACACTATGTTGTTGGTAAGGCTATTAAATGACCATTTTACTAACGTGATGTGACCTCCATCCATCACATTTTTTTTCCCTGGGCATTTTATTTGTTCAGAGCAAGTTGCTTCAGAAGAACTGTATTCATTAACCCACAAGGCAGTTCAACATAAATTGGACATATGCCACTGTTGTCTGGCGGATAACCTTTGCTTTTACCAAAGATTTGAGAAGTTGTACTGTAGTGATTGAGAAAATGGAATCTGAAAATGGGAGGATGCAACTGATGCAGGATCCCACCTGGGCACCAATTGACTATTAGACATTTCAATCTGGATGTGCTGGAGACATAATAAACTCATCTTTCTCCCACAACCCTTCTTCTTCCATACTCCCCTGTTTCTGCCAGGCACCACCATTTTTCTAGTCTCCCAAGTTTGTGACCTCTGCAAAATCCTTGATTCTTCATTTTCCTTTCAGATCCCTTTTCTCTATTCTAATAAGTGACCAGCTTAGTTCACCTTTCACCCAGGTCTTTTGCTCTGAGTCTCTCTCCACTCCAGCCCATCTTCCACACAGCTCCCAAAGTGAGTTCCCTTAATGGCAGATTTGACCATATCATTCTTCTACTCAGACAACTCCACTGGCTCCCTATTGCCTTCAGGATAAACTATAAACGCCTCTGCTTGGCATTTAAAGCACTTTGCAAGCTGGTTCTAACCTGCTTTTCCAGGCTTATTATACGTCACTCTCTTCCCCAAATTTTAGGATTCGACCAAATTGGTCTATTTCTCACATAGGATTCTCCATTTTTTTTTGGCACTAGCCATCTGTCATACCTAGAAAGTATTATCTCATCCTAGAATCCTTCTCTTCCTTTAAGACAGTTTAGGTACCATCTCCTACATGAAAACTTTCTTAATTCCCCCCAACTGCCAGTGCCATCCTCCTCCTCCCTCCTTCCTCTATGTAGTAGAATGTTTGAACCCCAACTCTGATGCTCATTACCAGTGTGACTATGAGGAATTCACTCCTTAGCATCCCCCAGGTCTCAGTTTCTTCATGTGTAAAATAAGGAGGTTAAACTAGATGACCTCTAAAGTCTTTCCAGATCTAGACCTCTGAGTCCTTCTTTTCTTTCCTCTTTTGCCTCCTCATCCCATTTCTCTGCATTCTAAAAGAAAATCAAGATAGTTTTAATACTTTTGGGGTAGGGGCTTATTTATGCTTCCTTTTCTGTTAATAAGCAATAAATATAATCCTGCCCATTGTTAGGAGAAGCTCAGGCACTAATGTGGAGATATAAAATAATTAGAGGGTGTGCTGGGTGTGAATTTTAATGTCATGGAAAGCTCTATTTTCAATACTGTGCTAATTATAGGGTGAGGCGGAATAAACGGAAGCTATACAATTAACATAGCATGGCTCATTAGAATCAGTGCTGAGTTAAGGCTCTTTTGAATGAATATAACTTTAGTATTAATGACGATCTATCATTATTAGCAATGTATATCGCTCACAGATACCCCTAGAGATCTCCTGGATAGGTAAAGCTTGAGAATTTGCATGACCCATCTGATGATTATCTTCTTATACCTAACTCCTCATTATATATATATATAT
>NC_058132.1:255652095-255666131 GCF_016433145.1 Gracilinanus agilis
TATCACTATATATATATATATATATATATATATATATATATATATATATATATATATATATATATATATATATAATTTGTGATGAGATGATCCTTGGTGTTTTTCACCCAAAAGAGAGTCTCTTTCCAGACTGAACATTTTCCCTGACTGTTCCCTGTGCTTGGAATTTTCTCCCTCCTCATTTCTGTCTTCTGGCTTCCCTAACTTCCTTCAAGTCCCAGCTAAAACCCCAGGTAGCCTCTCCCCATTCTTCTTACTTCTTGTGCCTTCCCTTTGTTGTTTATTCTGGACATATCTTGTTTGTACAGAGTTGTTTTTGATGTTACTGTCACTATCAGCCTGTGGACTCCATGAGAAACAAGGGAAAGATTTTGCATTTCTTGGCATCACTAGTTCTTAGCACATAGTAGGTGCTTTATAAATGTTAGTTATCTGACTGACTTGAGTCCTTGCCTGACAGTCTTATCAGTCTTATGAGGATCTCTTTAACCTCAGTGAAAGCCCCTCAAAGGCCCTAAACCTGGTTTCAGGATAGATTTGCTGTTGTATCTAAGGATGTGGTGATGAGAGCTCCACGTTATAATAACCACAGATGTCCAAGGACTGTTTGAGGGCTAAAGTTAAGGAAGTAGTAGCTTAGCAGTCAAATCCCCAGAGGGCTGACTCAGTCCTTTTCTTTTTCCAAGTAAGATAAAGCACATATCAAGCACTTTGCTTTATGCTGAGGGTGTTAGATTATTTGGACTCATCTTTTTCCTACCCATACTCCCAGACCTCCAATAAGATCACAAGTACCAAAACCCATCTCTTCTCTCTTAGCATTAAAGATTTGATGACATTTCCCATAAAAGCAAGGCTTTTCCCCTTCTGTATTTTCTGCAAGAATTCTTGAAATGAATCTGCATAAACCCAAAGCTTCCCAACCTCTGGGTTCAAACACTGCCTCAGACAAGTACAAAGTATGTTCTAGTCCCAGAGTGCCCTGGCCAAGTCCCTCCGCCTCTCTGACTTCAGTTTTATCATCTGCAAAATGAGAAGGTTGGAATTAATGATCTCTAAGGTTCCTTCCAAGACTAAATCTGTGACCTGTGAAAATGTGATTATGTGTCTCTCATTCAATGCAAAGCCATCTAGACTGACTCTCCATCCTAGGTCCTGGCATTTCCAGAAATTGCCTTTGTACCTTGAAAGAGGGACATCTGGATCATAGGATCACAGGTCTCAGCTAGGAAGGGCTCTCAGAGGCCAACATCCTCATTTTGCAGATGGGGAATCTGAGAGGTTAAGTGAGTTGCCTACTAAGGTCATAGAGATGGGACATGAATCCAGGTTCTTTGACTCCAAAGCCAAGGGTATATATCTAGTACACTTCAATGCCCCCTTTAAAAAAATCAGCTTGGAACTGAAAGAGTTAACTAGTCTAAGCCCTTTATTTTACAAATGAGAATACCAAAACCAAGATAAATTATGTTAAGTGACTTGTATAAAGTTTATATTCAATGGGAGGATTCAAACTGAAGTCCCATCTTAAAATCTCTCACTGAACCACACTGCCTCCATAGTGCTTGCATTATTTTTAGCTCCCAGAGTTGCTAAAAGGTGATTTTCAGATCTACCTGTCTTTTTACAAGATCTCCAATTTCCCATCTCCAGCTGCCTTTCAGACACAGAGAACTAGAAGCCTAGTAGGTGACTTAAACTCAATATGTTCTAACTGGAATTTATATTTTCTCCCCAATCCTCTCCCCTCCACCTTCCCCATTATTATAGAGGGGAACTCCATCTTCCCAGTCCCTCCGGCTCACAAGCTGGGAGCTATCCTGGACTCCTCACTATCTCTCACTCCCCATTTCCAAGCTGTCTATTTTACCCTTGCCATATCTCTTGAATACATCCCCTTCTTTCTTCTGACACTCTCCCCACCTTGGTACAGGCTCTCATCACCTCATGCTTGGACTATTGCAACAGCATGTTGGTGGACCTACCTGCTTCAAGTCTCTCTCCATTCCAATCTATCTTCCATTCCGCCACTAAAGTGATTTTCCTAAAATTTAGTTCTGATCTCATCACCAATCTCCCTAAAAAACATCCAGTGGTTTCACATTGCTTCCAGGAGCAAATAAAAAATGCTTTGAAATTCAAAGCTCTTCATAACCTAGCCTTCTCCGGCCTTTTCTATATTTTACATCTTTACTGTCTGATATGAACTCTTCCATCCAGTGACAGCAGGCTCCTGGCTCCTTGAACAAGACACTCCATCTGTCATCCATGGACATTCCCTCACGCCTGGAGTGCTCTCTCTCTCTCTCTCTTTCCACTAGGACTACTGACTTCCTTTAAGATCCAACTTAACTCCCATCTTTTATAGGAAACTTTCTCCAACCTCACCTAATTCTAATGCCTTCTCTTTGTTATTTCCTATTTATTTGTGCTGTTGATATGCTATTTCCAACTTATTTCTATAGAGCTTGCATGTATATTTGCTTGCAAATAGATTAGATTAGATCATAAACTCCTTGAAGGCAGGAATTGTATTTCATCTCTTTGTTTCCCCAGCTTAGTGTAATAGGCATGCATAGCAGGACCTTAATGCTTGTTTATTGATTGATATGTAGAAAAAAAGTTCTTGGAAACTATAAAGTAGTATAAAAATAGATGCTATTACTTTAGCTACATAGTTTAGATGCCATGAATTCACACATTTGAAGGAGACCCTAGAGAACCCAGCTTTCTTGTTTTATATACAGGCAAACATTCACAACATTTAAGTGACTTCCTCAAGGCCACATTGAAATTTAGAAAGAGAACTAGGACTAAAACACACTTCTCCTGATTCCTAATAAAGTTTTTATTCCATTCATTATCCTGTACACTCCTAGAAAGGCTAAAGTTAGAGTTCATCTGGGCGCTCAGTAGATGAAGAGCTAGACCTAGAGATGGGAGGTCCTGAATTCAAATCTGGCCTCAGACATTTCTTAGCTGTGTGACTCTGGGCAAGTCACTTAACCTCCACTTCCTAGCCCTTACCAGTCTTATGCCTTGGAACCAATACACAGTATTGATTCTAAGATGGAAGGTAAGAGTTTTTTTTTTAAAGAAAAGAAAGGTTAAAGTCAAGTTCATTTTTTTTTCCTTTTATGTGTGTGTGTGTCTGTGTGTATAACCCAGAGCTATGATTTCACTGGTTTTAGGAAATCCTGATAAGGAAATACTCTCTGCTAGTTCAGACCAGCAACTGTTCTGTCTTAGAAAGAGGCTAAGTAACTAAAGTTACACTGCTAATATGTGGGTCTTCCTGATGCTAGGTAGGCCCCACTCTATCCACTACTGTATCTGCCTTTAAGCTGTGGTGGGAATGTCTTAGAACCTGCTGGTATCACTTTCCAGAGAGCCAGTTATTAGATTTTCTACAGGAACATTTATACGTTGAAAATCAACAAACTTAAAAATTAAGGCTTGATTTATTGTTTTATTTTCTATACTTAAGAAAGTGCTGCAGAAAATGTTCATAAGAGGATATTTCAACAAGCCTTGCTTTTTTTGGAAAGCCAGTTGTTAAACATTTACCACACAACTCCATATTTTGGGTAATTCAAACACAAAGGAGAAGTTGAGAGGCAAAAGGGGAGAATATGGAATTAATAGCCTGTATTTTTTATTGGTTTAAATTTCATCATTTCGTATATTTGAAAATGAACTTGTTTACTTTTGAAACTTTCAGGACATAAAACTTTGTTTTCAATTTAAAGAATGATCAAAGTAAAATAACTTCTAGAAAAAGGTTATTCCAACAAAGATGATTCCCAAATCAATTAAACGTGACCCTGGAGAAACTCCATCCAATTAGAAATCTCTGAACAAAGAAGCCTTTTTTTTGCTTTGTAACTCCTGAGTATTTCATCCTAATTAGTATAAAGAAAGGTGACGCCTAAAATCAGTCAAAAGTTTCATAGAAAGCTGCCTGTATAAATCAGAGGAAAAGTCAAGTCAGAATCCATTGAAATGTCTGATTTTTCCTTTGATCAAATTGAAAATACTTTTATTCTAAAGTCCTAGACACATCTGACAGGTCAAAGCCAAGAAGAGAGAGGACCTTCTTCTCTCCTCTCCTTGCTCCTCACCCCATTTGCTTTTTCTTCTAGAAGTTTAAGTTGAATGGTTTCTGATTCTAGGGAATGGCTCATTTTCACAATGGTTGACCACATAATTGACCAGAGCGATTTGATCCTACCTGTTTTACAGAGCATGTCATGTCCTCTTTCTTCTCACTTTTTGTGTCCTACACAATGTTCAGTCTTCATCTGCCTGAAGTTGAGGATAACTCTGGAGGGGACTTACAGGAGAGAGCCAGGAGATGCTGTTACTCGGTGCCCTGGAGAATCCTAAGGGAGATCAAAATAAAGAGAATATTGAGAATAAATGAAATTAGTGAGATCAGCAAAAATAAGGACAGAAGCCTGTTACTTTAAAAAAAAAAACAAATTATTTGATCTTAGGGCTTATACATGTGATCATGGATGAAAAATGATTAGACAAAGATAGTTTAGGATCAGAGAGTTTAAAAAGGACTTTAGAAGTCATCTAGCCCAAGCTAAGTCATTTATCAGATATTACTATTTATAATAGAGGGGGCAGCTAGATGACTCAGTGGATTGAGAGTACAGGATAGAGACAGGAGGTCCTGAGTTCAAATCTGACCTCAGACACTTTCTAGCTAAGTGATCTAGGGCAAGTCACTTAACCCCCCTTGCCTAGCCCTTATGAATTTGCTACCTTGTAATCAATATATTATATTGATTCTAAGATGAAAGATGAGGTGTTTTTTTAAAATTATAAAGTCTACAGAAGACAAAAAACACAGTGTTTGTTCATTTATATTTATTTATTACTTCTAGACCATCATGATAACCTTGATTCTCTTTCTTGCATGGTCAAGCCAAAACTTTATCAATCATTTAGCAAAACCATTCAATGAATATCTCTGCCTATATTTCAGGGATCATGCTAGTTTTTGTAGAGGACACAGAGATGAACAGAGTACAGCCTCTATCATCATGGAGTTTAAGAGTCACATATTCATTAAATGATCATTATTGGCATGTATTTGTGTGGTGCCTGGCTCAGAGTGCCATAGGGAAGTAGTTAGAATATGGGACGAACTCTAGTTATGAATAAATGGGATCTACCTGAATTACTTCATTGGCTTCAATTTTGATCCTATACAATGAAACAAACATTTGGGAGCACCCACTATGTACCAGCCATAGTGTCACTTCTCAGGGTACATTAGAATATATGATCCTTGAAGGGAGCTATTATGTTGGATGATGTTGTTACCTTTATATCCCCAATATTTGTACCTAGTACTTAATAAATATTTGTTGACTGAGAAAAATAAAATAGCCTCTGCCCACCAGGTGCTTACATTCTTGGGGTGATAGTTTTGAGAGGGGGAGCTAATGAAAACAGTTAATTAATATATATATATATATTTTTTTTTCTCCAGGTATATAAAATTCCTCCCCCAAGGCAGATGGACAGCTGCTCTGCAACTTTGGGGTTTTAGAGAGTTGCCTGGGCTTTTGAGGGCAATTTGGACTTAAGTCTTACTGATTCAGTTTTTATTAGCTCTCTATTTATTATATGACAACTATCATGATAAAGAAACACAGAATAAGTACAAAGTAATTTGAAAACAGGGAGAGATCACTGACAAATGAAGGAGAAGGGTTTTTGTTGTTCAGTTGTTTTCTAAACCCATTGAGGGTTTTCTTGGTAAAGATACTGGTATGATTTACCATTTCCTTCTCCAGCTCATTTTACAGATGAAGAAACTGAGGCAAATAGAGTTAAGTTACTTGTCCAGACCCTGGCACAAAGTAGGTATTAATAAATGCTTGTTCCCTTCTCCTTCCCTGAAATTATTTTATAATTACTTATTTGAATACATATTGTTTTCCTCTGAAAGAATGTAAGCTTCTTGAGGGTAAGGACTCTTTTTTCCCTTTATGTCTCTGGAATTACTTCTTGGAATAAACATCATATTAATACTTCCATTTATTACTTTGGAAAAGGACACACCATTTGACTATTCTATGGCTTAACCCATTTTCTCTGTGACTTCACCCTTGACTTTTTGTCTTTTAATATTAGAATGTAAGCTCCTTCCTTGAAGGGCAGGCCCATCTCAATTTCTATTCATATCTCCTGTAAGATTAAAAATTAATATTCAATATCCCCAAGTAATTTTTTAATAATAACTTGAAGAAAAAGGGAAATAAAAAGTTAGAGTAAAGAGGGAGCTAACAATTGCAGTGGTGAGAGAAGAGAGCGAGAGGGTGGAGTTACAGCAAACTTATTTACAATATGTAAGGATGCTATTTGCTGGTGAAAAGGAAAGGGATGCTGGGTAATGTAGTTCAGGGGTACAAACTTTCTATTTATACACTCCTCTGCTTGGCACATAGTTCTGGATTAATTAAATATGTTTCATTAAATGATTTGTCTATAGATATACAACCAGGAAAATGTGAAAGTCTCTTGGACTGTCCTCTGCTCTCTTCCCACTAGCATGCCATACTTCAAATTAGAAATTAATTAAGTTGCATTGCTTTCCTTGGTCAACTTTACATGGACTATGGACCTCTGAGAAGATGCTGAATTATTTTCCTTCAGTTGTAAAAGCAAAACTAATGAGTCCCAAAGCAAATTGCCAAAAATATCAGTGAGCTCAATAATTTCATGCCATTAGCTGTAAGTTCATCTCTGAGGCACACTGTTTGCACACTTTTCTTTAGCTAGAGGGGTGCCTGGCTAGCCAATTTTCAGAATGTGCAAGACCTTCCCCTAAACTGTCCATACCTTTCCTAAGGATTAATGTACTTCATAGGTAATTTTCTAAATGCCAATGGATGAGTTTCTGTAGCAGCAATATTCAAAGACTTAAATAGGTACCATAAGCTGACCTTGCAAATATAGCAGCTGGGTTTTTACTTTATAGCACATAAAAATATGACTTTCTCAGTCTTCTTGAATTTTAGATCCTAGATAAGAATTTTATGAGCCTTTTATACTAAACATTTAAAGATCAACATAGAATGAAATAGTCACCAAACAAGGACTGAAAGAGCCCTTGGGAAAACAGCTGTGAAAAATGATGCAGTAAACTCTCCATCAGCAGGTGGATTCTTTCTGTTGGGCTTAATAACAATAGCTGACATTTCTTTTAATTTATTTTTAAAATTAATTCTTATTTTTTTAATTAACCAAAATCTATCTTCTCTTCCATGTCACCCTACCTCAACTGGAAAAAGGAGAAAAACAAAGCCCCTATAACAAATATTTAGGGTCAAGCAAAACAAACCTCCACATTAACCTTCCTAAAATGAGCACATACATAAACACACATCTGTACATGTATACATATATGCAGGTATGTATATAGGTATCCATCTGCATTGTGAATCCATCGCTTCTTTATTAGGAGATCGGTAGCATGTGATGTCTCTAGAATCATGGCTAGTCATTGGGTGAATGAGACTTACTAAGTCTGTCATAGATGTTTGTCTTTACAGATTGTTTTTAATTTTCTAAATTGTTCTCCTGATTCTGCTCACTTAACTCTGCCATATTCATTCAAGTCTTTCCAGACTTTTCTGAAAACACCTTCTTAATTATTTCTTATAGTACAATGGAATGCCACCATATTCAGATGCTATACCTTGCCTGGCCATTCCCCGATGGATGGTTTCCAGTGCTTTGCCAACTATAGATAAGAGCTAGAAGAGCTAACATTTCACAGAATCACTGAATTTTAGAGCTGGAAGTGACCTCACTGATCATTTTGCCCAATGCCTACCCGAAAGGAACCCTACTATAACATGCCTAACAAATGATAATTCAGCCTCTCTTGAAGTCCTCTAATGAAGGAGAGCCTATTACCTCCTAAGGTAACCCATTTTACTTTTAGATAGCTCTAATTATTATTTTTTTTAAATTTAAAGCCCTTACCTTCCATCTTAGAATCAATACTGTGTATTGGTTCTAAGGCAGAAGAATGGGGGCCAAATGACTTGCCCAGGGTCACACAGCTAGGAAGTATCTGAGGTCAGATTTGAACCCAGGACCTTCCATCTCTGGGCCAGGCTCTCAATCCACTAAGCCACCTAGCTGTCCCCTAGTTATTTTTTTAGAAGCAGCTAGCTAGCTCAGTACATAAAGTGCTGAATCAGAAAAACCTGAATTCAAACCTGACCGTAAACATGTACCAGTTGTATGACCTTGAGCAAGTCACTTAACCTCTGTCTGCTTAGGTAGTGGCAAAATGGCTCAGTGGATAGAGTGCTGTGCCTGGAGTCAAAAAGACTTGATTTCAAATCCAATTTTAGACACTTGCTAGCTCTCTCTTAACTTCTATTTGCCTTAATCCACTGGAGAAAGAAATGGCAAATGACTCTAGTATCTTTGCCAAGAAAATCTCCTGGACAGCATTACAATCCATGGGGTCATGAAGAGTTGGGCATAGCTCAACAAAAACAATGTTTTTTATATCAAACCTAAATTTGCTTCTTTGTTATTTCCATCTATTGACCTTATTTCTCCCTCCTTGGGTCAGACAGGGTAACCCCTCTTCCATCTGACAAACCATTAAATCCTCGACTCTGGCTCTCATGCCTCCGCTACCACGCTCCCGTAATCTCGTGGTGTGCACACTGAGCACCCCCGATTTCTTCCTCCGATCCTCAGATGACGGGGACTAAATAAAGGGTCTTTCATCCTCCTCGTTGCCCTCTTCTGCATGCTCTCCAGCTTGCCCCTGTTCTCCACAGGCTGCAGCTCCAAGACTGAACAGGATACTTTAGATCTAGTCTTCCCAGGGCAGGAAGTCTTTCTTACACTTGAAAAATCAGCCTCTCTAAGCAGCCGGAGATTGCTTTATGTTTTTCGTCTTCTACACCGCACTGCTGAATCCTATTGAACTTGAAGTCCACACAAACCTTTTGCAGATAAACTTCCCTCTAATCTCGCCTCTCCCGTCTTGTACCTGGGAAGTCACCTTTTTTTGAAACCAAGTGTAAGACTTTATATTTATCCTTTTTGCATTTCATCTTATTAGATGCAGCCCATTGCTCTTGCCTGTCAAGATCTTTTCAAATCCTGATTTTGTCATCCAGCATGTTAGCTGTCCCTCTCAGCTTTGTGTCATCTAGAAATTTGATGGGCGTGCTGTCTGTGCCTTTATCCAAGCCACCGATAAGAATGTTAAACAGCACAGGACCAAGCAGAGATTCCTGGAGCACTCCACTGGAGACTTTCAGGCAAGTTGACATTGAGGCTTTAATGATGCCTCTGTCGGGGCATTCAGCCAGTTCCAAATCCAGCTCACCATATTATCATTTAGTCCACACTGGTCCATTTCTCTTGCAAGAAGAGTAGTAGATATTTTATTAAATATTCTGCGAAAATCTAGTAAACTAGGTCTACTGCATTCCCCTCCTCTACCGGTTTCATAACTATCAGAAAAGGAAGTCAATGTAACCTGTTCTTGATGAAGCCACACTGGCTCTTTGTAGTCCCTGCTCCCTTTTTCTAGAGGCAGAGCAGGATGAGGAATTCCAAATTCTGATTCCAAATCATCTTTGTCAACATCCATAAATAAGATGCCACACAAACAAATAACTTCCCGCTATCCAACAGGCAGTGTTCTGTTCAACACTGTGACTCCTCCATTCATCTCTCTAACAAATATTTATTGAGTGAGTGGTGTTTCACTGGACAGCTAGGTGATGATGCAGTGGATAAAGCACCGGCCCTAGATTCAGGAGGACCTGGATTCAGGAGTTCAAATATGACCTCCGATGCTTACTGACTGCGTGACCCTAGGAAAGTCATTTAACCCTATTTGCCTCAGTTTCCTCATCTGTAATAAGGAAAGAAATGGCAGACCACTCCAGTATCTATGCCAAGAAAACCTTCAAAAAGGTGAAGAGTTGGGAAGGACTGAAAAACTACTGGAAATCCCTCACTTGGCAGTCTTCTCCCATCTCTATGTAATATCTGAGAGTGGACAGCATCAAAGATGAAACTGATAGAGATCACAAAATAGTATATTACTAGTCTCTCCATTAGTAAGCATCTGAGGCCAGATTTGAAAGCAAGACAGATGAGTCTTCTTGACCTCTTAAAAGTAAAACTTTATTATTTAAGGCAGAAGCATTAAGACTTCTCAGAATATCAGGCATAGTCATTTGAATTCAAATTTTAGTCCAAACACATATTTGAGAGCCAAAGAGAAATGTATTTTTTGGAAATCTGTTATTTGGGATAATTAGTACAAATGTGCCTTACTGTTTGTGCAGGTAATTGAGAGTTGACTGCCTAAGTTTTGTTTTCCCAGAGAATTAGTCTAGCCTTAAAATTAGCCACCCACTCTTTCACGTAAGTGATCATTTATGCCAGGCCTTGAAGCTTCTACTGAATTGCTCTGCTATAATGTCAGTAGCAGAAGGGACTTGTATAGCTATAGTGGAACTCATTCCATTGACTATACATGGACCTTAGGAGTCAGCAGAAATATAGATTTGCCTCATCCTCATTTTCTAAGCTTCTCAATCTTGGTACCGGTAGAATTTGTACCATGAAACCCTCCCACGTTTAGAAGTTAGAATTGTGTATATAACTCACATTTGATCCTGGTTTGCGTGTGGCTTGGCTAGAATCTGAGTCCCAAGGGATGGGGTCAGTCATGAAGCACCTCTAATTTGTCCATTTAACAAATTATCTGCTGAAAGTGGCGGTCCATTAGAGAAGCAAATAGAGGTAATAGCTGATCTATAATTAGTTAATGAGTATTGGAGAAGGAACACAGGGCACTTGGGTCTTTGCTATTTAGTAGTAATGAGGCTTCCTTTCCTTACCTTCTAAACCCCTTTTCTTTTCCTTCACTTTCTCTCACAGGGAAGAAGTAGAGGGTCCGTGTAAGTGGGCTGTGACTCCCCCATTCATTCATCTAACAAGTATTTGTTGAATGCACAGTGCTGCGCTGGGCTCTATGAGGGACACAGGGAGGTTTTCTTGCCTTCAGAGGGCTTACAGTCTAATTGCACAGCTAGGATAGCAACACATCCCCAAACTGAATCGGATAAAAGATCAGCCTCTTGTCCTTCACGGTGGAGCTTTGACTTCTCTGTAGATAAATTCTGTGCCTTAATTTCCATGAAGTGGGGGAGGACAGTCGTGTGAAGAGACTGAGAGAAGACAGATAACTTTTCTTCCTGCCATGTGTGAGAGGGCAGAATGAAAATGGAAGAGTGAAAGTTGAGACTTTTGCTGTCCTCGGGTCTAAGGAGAGCTGATGTGCCTTCATTTAATGAAAATGCATGGTGTGTCTGGGGAAGGAAATATGCCATTGCAGAGGATAGAAAGGTTTGGTCTCTGACTGCCAGGTCCTAATAGTTTGTCTGGGTAAAGGATGTAATATTCATTCATTGAAGGGGCAGCAAACTTTCTAGCCACAATTATCTCTGGGGGAGCTAGAGAACGGAAGTCTTTAGCAATGTGCCTCCCCAGGCCAGTGGGGAGAGAGAAGTTAGCCGGCTCTCTCTTTCCAGACCCTTCGGCAAGTACCTGGCATTTGTGCAGAGCTTTAAAGTTTTACAAAGCACTTTGCAAATATTATCTCGTTTTATTCTCACAGCAGCCCTTAGGGGACAGATGCTAGCATTCTCCTCTTACAGATGAAGAGCCTGCGGCAGCCAGGCTAAGTGAATTCTACAGGGTTACCCAGCTAATGAGTGTCTGAGGCCAAATTTGAATCCAGGACTTCCCATCTCCATGCCTGACTCTTTATCCTCTGAGCCACCTAGCTGCCCTGATCAATAAGCATTTAAAAAGCATCTTCATTGTGCCAGGCACTGGTCTAGGCACAGGGCACACAGATACAAAGGCTGGAACAACCCCTGTTATTCAGGAGGTTATATCCTACCTTCTGTCTCCAATTAGACTATAAGCCCTCTGAAAGCAAGAACACTTCTCCGTAGCCTTACCGGCAACTCTAGGCTGCACCAAGCAAGTAGGGAATTATTTGGTGAAAGGATGAATGAGTGAATCGGCCACCCTGACCCCTTACCCTCTCTGTGAAGAAAGATGAAGAAAAGAAAGGAGCTCTGAAGTCAGGGAAGGGGAGAGTCATTACCTTACTACCCCCTCCATGTCCTCACCAAAAACCAAACCAAAACACTCAAATCAGTTATGACCATGAGTCTGGGCTGAGTATAAAATACTTAAAATTAGTCACTGTGGTTTAGTCAGGGGAAGTATATTTTGGAGATCTCATAGCACGTAATTTGTACTTATTTCTTCTTT
Source organism: Gracilinanus agilis (assembly GCF_016433145.1). Taxonomy (NCBI): domain Eukaryota; kingdom Metazoa; phylum Chordata; class Mammalia; order Didelphimorphia; family Didelphidae; genus Gracilinanus; species Gracilinanus agilis. The sequence continues at coordinate 255,664,459 of NC_058132.1, forward strand.
TGCCTTACTTATGGCCTGTATGTAGGTAGGTTGCCACCATAGAGTCCTGGACTTGGAGTCCAGAAGATCTGAGTTCAAATCTAGGTTCAGGTACTTAATACCTGAGTGACCAAGGTGAACTTCTATCTGTCTCAATTTCCTCAACTATAAAATGGGGATGATCATAGCGCCTACCTCCCACAGTAACTGCAAGCATCTAATGAGATATTCTAGTGCTTGGCACATTGTCAACAATATATAAACACGGATTTCCTTCTCCTTCTCTCTCCCCTTATTTAATGCACTCCACCAATACCACTGGATTATAAAATCCTCAGAGTCAGAGACAGTGACATCTTCATTTTTGTGCAGGTGCCTAGACCTGTGTCTCACATAAAGTATACGTTTGATTTATTAAATTGAATTGACTGAACAAAGTCCCAAAATATTCATGGAGACAGTTTAATATTATATACTATCAGGCAGAAATGACTTGTGCCTAACAATGGCTCATATGTATTTTATACCCAGGTCTCCAACTGCCCTCAACTGCCCCCTCTCCTGGAGTTCTGGGGGACACTATGGAATTCTGTGAGGCAACTTTGATCTCTCTCAGGATCATGAATGCTACATCATTGACAAATGATCATGGGACGCTATTGTTAATACTGTGTACAACATTCTCTTAGTTCTGCTCATTTCACATTGCACTACTTCTTATAAATCTTTCCAGATTATTTTTTGTGATCATCTTGTTGGTCATTTCTTATGGTAACATCGTATTCCATTATAACCACATACTTCAAATTGTTCAGCTATTACCTAATCAATGGACATCCCTTCAGTTTCTAGTTCCTTGTCACCACAAAAAAAATCAAAACTGTTATGAATATTTTTATACAGGTAGGTCCTTTCCCCCAATTTTAATCTCTTTGAAATACAGGCCTAGTAATGGTATTGCTGGATCAAAAGGTATGTACAATTTTATGGCCCTTGGGGCATGGTTCCAGATTGCTCTCCAGAAAAGTTGGATCAAGTCACAGCTTCACCAAGAGTGTATTAGTGTTCCAACTTTCCCCCATCTCTTTCAAAATGTATAATTTTTCCTTTTTGTCACATTAACAAGTCTGATAGTTGTGAGGTGGCACCTCAGAGCTATTTCAATGTGCATTTCTCTAATAGTGATTTGGAGTATTTTTTCATATAACTAAAGATAGTTTTAATTCCTTCATATTAGAATTTCCTGTTCATATCCTTTGATCATTTGTCAACTGAGGAATGCTTTGTATTCTTATAAATTTGACTCACTTGTCTATATATTTGAGAAATGAGGCCTATGTCAGAGACACTTACTATAAAGATTTTTCTTTCCATTGTGTTCTTTGGTTTTTAATCCTAGTTGCATTGATTTTGTTAGTGTAAAACCTTTTAAATTTTGGCTAAAGGAAATATTGCCTACGATTTGGACTCTGCCTTTCACCTTGAATTAGAAGGTCCAAATGAACTAAAAGATGATGGTGATACTTAAAAATATCCTGGTCTTGTGTAGGCAGGACACATCAAGCATAAATCTATCAAGGAGAAAATTGCAAGTATATGTGTAAAAAATCTTACTACTTTTTTGAACTCAGAGCTTAGTGGGAAAAACACATCTAAATCAAGCAGCACCTATGCAATATCAGTCTCAATATACA
>NC_058132.1:255670150-255723507 GCF_016433145.1 Gracilinanus agilis
CTTCCTTCCTTCCTTCCTTCCTTCCTTCCTTCCTTCCTTCCTTCCTTCCTTCCTTCCTTCCTTCCTTCCTTCCTTCCTTCCTTCCTTCTTCCCTCCCTCCCTCCCTTCCTCCCTTCCTCCCTATGGCCTTCTGTCACAGAATCAATACCAACTATTGGTTCCAATGTGGTTAGGCAATCGGCAAGTCACACAGCTAGGGGAGCCAGTATTCTTTCCACTAGACCAAGATTCCTTACTTCAAAACTCTGCCATTCACCTCATATCAATAATTCAATGAGAGTCTTGACATATGAGAATGGAAACCTAAGTTTCCCCTTACATAAAACTGGATTTCAGTCTCTGTCAGCACTATTGGGAATATTTTGAGGAGATGAGACATAGAATCAGAGGACTAGAAGGGACCATTCCCCTGCTTCCCTGATGAACTACACCTAACCTATTTGAGTCAAATGAAAATTCTACCTGTTTTTATAGCATTCTATTTATCAACAGTGATTTAGGACTTCTAGAACAAATTTTCTCAAACTAATTTGGTCAATGAATAATTTTGGGTTAAAAACATTGATGGAATCCATAAATCCTGTCTTGGTTTGGGAGTTGGGTAGTAGATGAATGGAATCTAGTAATTTTGAATATCCCTTGGATAAAGGTTGTTCAAAGAAATTTCACTTCAGAATAGAGGAAATTTAGCCTATTTTCAAGCAATAAAAGTAATCTAAAGCACATCATATATATATATATGTGTGTGTGTGTGTATGTATATATAGCTACGTAAATATTTTCACATTTAATATCTGTAAGGGGAAATCTTGCTTGCATGGAAATTTTCTCATAGAATTCTTATTCCCAGCATGCAAAACACTAAAGGTTCCTGGAATTCAGTTTGTGAAGCACTGTCAGAAAATTGATGCAATTTCCAACTTATTATTTAGTCACGAGAATGTTTTTACTGACAAACACAACTTTGATGAGAATAAATAAGAGTTGTTCTCACATGATTTTTGTAGAACACAATTTTGCCTTCAAAACAAACACATACCCTGCTCTGAATTTTGGTAGTAAACTCTCCTTAAATTGCAAAGCAAGAATTTTGCTGAAATAAGGGTGAATTCTAGACCCCCAAAGTTAGACACCAATGGAATCTGAGCAAAAGGTTTGTGAATGACACATATTAATAATGGTCCATGTATATGCATTTGGTCATCTTAGGCTAAGCTCGGCATATCCTGTATGTAAATCAAAAGGAAAGATTCTTGGGGAATTGGGACATTCCATCTGGTAGGCACTAAATTTGGGTGTTACTGCTTAAGTTGGGTGACTTGAGCATGGTGCTTAGGGTTAAATGCTTAGCAGACTTAGGCCCTGTTATGATTCTCTTCCATGGTCATTACCCTGGTTGGCTTTCTCAAAAAATTTTTCCATTGGGGGCAGCTAGATGGCTCAGTGGACTGATAGCTATTTCTAGAGATTAGGAGTTTCTGGGTTCAAATCTACCCTCAGATTCCTCCTAGCTGTGTGGTCCTGCACAAGTCACTTAACACCTTCCTCCCCACATTGCCTAGCCCTTACCACTCTTCTGCCTTGGGACCAATACATAGTGTTAATTCTAAGATTGAAAGTGATGGTTTAAAAAAAAGAGAAAAATTTGCCATCAACCACATGGCACATTATAAAAGAGAATGTGGTTGGATACAAACCTAGAGGGCATATGATATGCTCAAAGGATTTAGAGATTGAATGAACCTAAGTGATTATTTGGTCTGATTGATTGTCTCTTGTTGTGACTTGCCCAGTGTCGAAGAGGTAGTAACAGAGTTTTTGTTAGAAAAAACATGTAGATGTAGTATCACCTTCATATTCAAAAGATGGTGTCCTATAATAATGAATAGAAAAATAGAGTGTTTTACTGCTCATTTTGGTCCTGATGAAAGCAACCATATTGGCCATGTTGCTCTCCAGGATGATTATTGAGAGTGATGCCAGTCACCTGCATGAGCTGGTTGGAGGTATGCAATATTGAGAGGACCCCTCTAGTTCTGTAATTGTTCATCAGCTCTAGCATTTCCTCTTTACTCTCAGATCAATGAGCTCTTGATGGAGTGGAATGAGGCAAGGAATGGGCCCAGTATGGGATCAGTATATAAGTTTCTTCCAAAATGTAAAGCTGTTTTCTAGTTTTTCATTGACAAAAGCAACTCTATAAAACAACAACTGTTTCCAAATAGATTGAACCACTTACAAATTTTTCCAAGGGAATGAGGAGTTGAACATGTCACCCATGGAAGTATTAAGTCTGGTATTTTGTGTGTGTGTGTGTGTGTGTTGTGTGTGTGTGTGTGTGTGTGTGTGTATCTGAAAATGCAAGTCTCATTCTACCCTTAAAATTCATCACTTCTCTGTCAAGAGGTGGGAAGAAGTTTTCATCATCAATCTTCTGAAGTCATGATTGATCATTCTATTTACAAGAGTTCTCAAGAGCTTCAAAGTTATTTTCCTGTACAGTGTTATAGTCCTGATGTAAATTATTCTTCTGATTCTGCTAACTTCATTCTATATCAGTTCATACAAGTATTTCCAGGTTTTTCTGAATCTACTCCTTTTGGCATATCTTACAAAATAATAATTTCTATCATGGTTATACACTTTGTTCAGCCATCTAGTTAGTCAATAAACCCATATTAAGTGCCTCTAATATATCAAGCACCATGATAAGCACTGGGCATTAAAGAAAAGCAAGACAGTCACTGTTCTCAAGGAGCACATAGTCTAACGTCAAGGGACTCACAGTCATTTCCCACTGGATGGGGAAAACTCACTTCATTTCCAGTTCTTTGCCACGACAGAAAGGGCTGTTAAGAATATTTTTGCTCCTCTGTTCTGTTTTTCCTTCTTTGACCTCTGTGAGATGTATAGACATGGTAATCTTAACCACCATTTCCTTAAGTTATAGAGTGTCAGGTCAGAATGGTGATGCTTATAAATGAGCTTTTCTACAAACTGATTTTGCCTTGTGAGGACCTAGTCAAGAATCAGAACATGAGGTTCTATGACACTGTGACAATGAAAAAGAACAACCAATTTGGTATCAGAGGATTTATGGTCAAAATCCATATCTGCTACTAACTACATTAGCCTTGTGACTTTGGGCAAATCACTTTATCTCTCTAGCTTGTAGTTTCCTCATCTCTAAAATAAAGAGTTTGGACTAGATCAGAGGTGTCAGACTCTAGACCCTTCCCCACAATACAACACAGATAAGGTCCATGTATGGCTTTCTAAATCAATATATAGCCTGAAGGGATTTGTTTCTCTTTGATTTTGACATCCCTATACTAGATTTGCTGCATGATCCTGTGAGGTCCCTACTGGATTTAAAGTTTGTCATCTTAGAATTCTACTGTTAGCTACTTAATGATGGTCTTAGAGGCCAATCGATACATCGTTAATGGGTTAAAAAATATGGAGGAATTAAGGGCAAACTGGTGCCTTTAAGCAGGAGACATATGTGGGAAATACTGATACCGACACATAGCAACTTTGCAGAAGGCCTGAGATTGCAATGAGATACTATACTTGGAAAAATGTTCCAGGGGAGGTGGTAAGCAATTTTTACTCCAATTTTGCCTGAAAATAGAAAAACAATAATTATCTCAGTCCACTCTCACCAATTTGAACTTTCTAAAATTAAATGTAGGCTCTCCAGATCTCTGGGGGTCCTGAAAGCTTTGTTTGTCCTGCTCAATATGCAGTGCTGTCTCCTGAGCTATTGCAATTCTTTATTGCATTAGTAGCCGCAGATACTCAGTGGGGCACGCTAGCAGGAAAGAACAAGGTCAGCAGCTAGGGAAGGAAAGCCACATATTCTCCTTTCTTTCTTTCTTTGGGTGTGGGTTTCTTTCCCTTTTTGATTTTGGGGCCCAGGAGAAATCCCTAGATTTTTCCTGAAAAGAAACTGAAAAGAAACTATTCTGCCCCTTGGTCAGGGACCTCAGCCAATGTGCATGGAATTTTCTTGCATTCCATTAAAAACATGATCTGATGAGATGTCTTCAGCTTTGTTTCTTGTTTTTCTTAGGGGCAGAACACAAGGTAGGTCCTAATAGATACATCCGGTGGAAACAATATTTTCTTTGAAGATTAAAGAAAACAAAGTAATGGTCAAATACGGATTGTTGCCATGTTCAACTGTGCTGATATTAAGTGATTGTAGAGCAGACCCCACCCACAAATGTGTATGCACAGACATCCACACACAAACACAGTAGAAATCATCTGGTGTGATCTAGTGCTCACTAAACTTAGTGATGATTTCAGCCCCAAAGCTACTGTACCTCTAGCATCCCATCTGTTCCCTCTATTTAAACCCTCATGGCCCAGACTCTAATACCAATCAGTTCACCTTTCTCTCTCATCTAATCATGGTTTCTCTTGCAGGGAGAAAATGAAAATTGAGAAAAAGAGACACAAATCAGGGCCAATGTGTATGTGTGCACTCCTGGCATTTTCCCCTGGAAAAAAAATGGTAATAAATACAAAAGGTCCCATGAAATATACCTCCATTAAAGTAAAATATTGTTCCTCTTTGCTGGGCTAAATGCATGCTTTGGAACTGCATACCACTCAAGGGTATCTTGATACATGTGATGGAGCAAGAGTGCGAATGGGTCACTAAGAGTGTACTTTATAAGAACAAATGTATTCCTTGGGAGAGTTTGGGATAAATGGACTGAGTGCACTTTCATTTATGAGGCCTTTGGTCATGAAGGCGATGAAGCTCAGAACTAAGTCACTGACTTGCCAACAGCTCCGGAAGGGCCCCCGACTCCCAGAGAAAGGTCAGACTGATCTCTCTGCTTTCACTGCTGGCTACTGGCTAGATGAGATTCTATTAGCAACAGTGGGACAGTGGCAACAGAGCATTTGCCTCCTATTCTTACCTTTCAAATCACAGATGTCCTTTAAATGCACAAAACACTCCAATCACCCGCAGTCAAACCTAATTCATTGTTGAAATCAATAGGCACTAAAATGTGTTTTGAAATTTCTGATGATTCAGAAAGACCTCTCCAACCCCAGCACCTGCCCATAATCCAACAATGGCCCAGTATCAGTTTTTATTTTTGAATAGAAACTTTAATCAAAAAGTCCTTATTGCATTATGTATAAATGATTACAGTATTTGAGATCCAAGAACCTTGAAAAATCAGATGTTGCAATCAAAGCACAATTGAGCTATTCAGGGCAGAAGATATAGTTATTTTGTAAGGCACGTCAATCACTAACTAGATGGTGACCCATATAAAATGGGAACTATTTACCACAATAGATGTTTTAATGGCACCCGTTTTAAGAGAACTTCCTGGTTTATGGAAAGCTACTATAAACTCTAATACAGAGTCTCAAAGGGTTTGTTAGGAATTTAGATGTAACTTGTTCTAGAAATTATTTCAACAATCTAATTATTAAAAGCTCAAATTAGTTTAACTAATTGTTATTAAATGCTTACTCTGTGAAAGGAAAGTAGATAGTCTTGGAGTAAAAAAAGTCTTGGGTTCAATTTCTGCCTCTGACACCTACTGACTGGGTGACTTTAGGAAAGTCACTTAACTTTCAGAATTATAGAATTTTAGTTTTTTCTTAGCAGTCATCTATTTTAAACCAGATCTCAAAGGAATGCCTAGTGTAAAATCTCAAACAAGTGATCATACAGCTTTTTCTCAAAAAATCATCGAGGCGTGATTTACTACCACCTAAGGTAGCCCATTCAACTAGATCCTGCTTTTTAGGAAGTTTTTTTAAATTTCTTTCTGATATTAAATCAGCTCTACTTATTAGAAAGCTACATTTATTGTAAGTTGGGAATCTAATATTAAATTTAAAAAAACCAAACAATTAAGTCAGCCTTTGCTTTTTTGGATTTCCTGGTTCTTCCTCCTCTCTTCCATTTGACAGCTTTCAAGCACTTGAAGCCAGCTAGTAGGTCCTCCCAGAATCTTCTCTAGACTCATCATCTCTAATTCCTTCAACCAATCCTCAAGGCCCTACATCCCTAGCTTCTCTCCTCTGGACACTCTCCAGTTGTGCAGTGGCCATTCTTTCTTAAACTATCCTGGCCAGAACCAAACACAATAATACAGATGTAGTCTGATGGGGGTACATTTAGCTGTACTTGAGCCTCCTTATTCTTGGAAGAAAAGTCTCTCTTAGAGCAGCCTAAGAAGTCTGTAAGGCTGTAAATTACAGTTGAGCTGCTGACCCAAATTGGTAGGAGTTGTCATACTGGGGGTTCTTATTTTGATGAAATTACAAGACTAGATCCAGTCACTGCCTCCATCTTCTCCCACCAAAAAAAGGAAAAAAAAAGGAAAAGAGAGGACAGCAGTACTAGACCCTTGCTAGAGAGGTATGAATAAGAATATGATACAGTTCCTTCCCTCAAGGGGCTTACACACTAGTAAAGGAAATAAGAAAAGAATAAATGAAGAAAGGAAGGAAGCAAGCACTTATTATAAGTGCAAGACATTGTGCAAAGAGCTTTACAAATATTTTATCTGGTTCTCACAACAACCCTGAGAGATAGATACTATTTTTATGTCCCCTTTACAGTTGAGGAAACTGAGGCATATAGAGGTTAAGTGACTTTTCTAGAGTTCCACAAGTAATGACTATGAGGGCAGATTTGAATTCATGTCTTCTTGACTGTAGACCCAATGCTTCATCTGCTGTACTCACTAATTGTATGAAGATCAATGTAATATAAATTAGAATTATGAAAAGTGAGAGGAGTATGAAGTGTCGTGAAATCAGATGAGGGAGGACCCATTTGGAGAAATGAGAGAAGGTTTCAGAGGGGATGGCAGTTGAGTCTGGCTTTAAGGATATGTGCAAAGAGGCAAGAAATAGAATTTTTGGGAAAAAAATCAAGGCTAAGGAAGCTAGCATGATTCGATGAAAAGAAAACTGAACTTGGAGTCAGGAAATATTGGGGCCTCTATGGCGTGGGACAACTCATTTAACCACTACAGACTTCAGTTTCATTATCTATAGTAGAAAAGGCAGAGATTACATGATTGCCAAGGTCTCAGGCAGTTCCAAGTTCCTATCACTATGACTGAGTTAGATGGTTAGTTCCCATTGGGCTTAGAAAGAAAACACTGCCTCCATTTATTTACATTTTGCTACCCAGGTAGATTGTTTTTTAAAATTTATTTATTTATTTGATTGATTTAGAATATTTTTCCATGGTTACATGATTCATGTTCTTTCCCTTCCTTCTTCTCTCCTTCCTCCTATAGTCAATGAAGTAATTCCTCTGGATTTTTTACATGTATCATTCAAAAAATAATTAATTAATTAATTTTGAATATTTTTTTCCTTGGTTACATGATTCATGTTCTTTCTCTCCCCTCCTCCTACCCCCCCATCCCATAGCCAGTGCACAATACCACTGAGCTTTACATGTGTCATTGATCAAGACCTATTTCCTAGTATTAATATTTGCATTAGGGTGATTGCTTAAAGTCTACATCCCCAATCATATCCCCATCGATCCATGTGATCAAGCAGTTGTTTTTCTTTTGTGTTTCTGCTCCCACAATTCTTTCTCCAGATATGGCTAGTTTTCTTTCTCATAAGTCCCTCAGAATTGTCTTGGATCATTGCATTGCTGCTAGTAGAGAAGTCTGTTATATTTGATTGTGCCACAGTGTTTCCGTCTCTGTGTACAATGTTCTCTGGTTCTGCTCCTTTCACTATGCATCAATTCCTGGAGGTCTTTCCAGTTTATGTGGAATTCCTCCAGTTCTTTATTCCTTTCAGCACAATAGTATTCCATCACCAACAGATACCACAACTTGTTCAGCCATCCCCCAATCGAAGGACATTCTCTCATTTTCTAATTTTTTTGCCACCACAAAGAGCGCAGCTATAAATATTTTTGTGCAAATCTTTTTCCTTATTATCTCTTTGGGGTACAAACCCAGCAATGGTATGGTTGGATCAAAAGGCAGACAGTCTTTTAGAGCTCTTTGGACATAGTTCCAAATTGCCATCCAGAATGGTTGGATCAATTCACACCTCCATCAGCAATGCATTAGTGTCCCAATTTTGCCACATTCTCTCCAACATTTATTACTTTCCTTTGCTGTCAGACAGGTTTTTTTTTTTGGATAAAAGGGAAGAACTGCCTCCCAATGACAAGCAACTGATGCTCTTGGTAAAGACATATTGTAGTCACGCTCGCACATGCACACACACACACACACACACACACACACACACACACACACACACCCTCCTCCAGAGGTTGCAGGACTGGCTACTTGGTTCTTGAAATCTGAGATTCCTAGAATATACAGTATTCTGAGGCAGCTAGATGGCTCAGGGAAGAGAGTATCTTGGGTCTGGCTCAGGAAGATCTGAGTTCAATTCCAGCCTTAGATACTTCCTAGCTGTGTGACTTTGAGAAAGTCACTTAGCCTCTGTTTGCCTTAATCCACTGGAGAAGGAAATGGAAAAGTATCTTTTCCAAGAAAAGTATCTTTGCCAAGAAAACTCCACTGATGGTATGGTTCACAGGGTCACAAGAAGTTGAACATGACTAAATGACTGAACAACAACAATGATAACAATATATATAGACATTATCACGTCATATGGGAAGATGACTTATCCCCCATTATAGGTAGAGGTAGTTTTGGCAGTTGAGTTTCTTGGGCTCAAGGAATCCACTCATCCCTGTTATCAGACTAATTGTTGAAGAATACATTCTAGCTTGTCCATTTCTCTGTAGTAATATGGTATATTTTGGTCAATAAACTCCACTGGTGCCCAATTGCCAATTTGTTGGTCAGCCATTTCAGTCACGTGTGGGGTTTTCTTGGCCAAAATACTGGAGTGTTTGCCATTTCCTTCTCCAATGGATTAAAGCAAACAGGATAAGTGACCTTTGCCCAGGGTCACATAACTGGGTATTTTAAATACAAACTCTTCTATTTGACATTGGAAGTCCTTTATAACCTGGTTCCATTTTACCTTTCCAACCTCATTTACATATATTACTCCATTTTCCACAAGCTATAGTCTAGCCAAGTTAGTCATTTGTACCCACATGCAAGCCATTCCATCTCCCAATTCCATTTCTGCATGGGTTGCCCTTTATACCTGATCTGCACTACCTTGATATCTCTACCTGTTAATGCCTCCAACTTCCTTCAGTGTTCAGCTTAAGCAGGACATTCTATAGAAACTTTTTCTTTTTCGTCCTCTACTTCCTCTTTTATTAATAGTAACTATCAATAGCACTATGAAGTGAGCTTTACCTCTGTTATTTCATTTGATCCTCACAACAACTCTGCAAGGCAGGTGCTATAGTTTTGCTCATTTGACAGATAAAGAAACTAAGGCTTAGAGGATAAACCATTTATCAGTCACATAATTTTCTGAAAAAGCATTGAACTCAGGTCTTTCTGATTCCAAGTCCAGCATTTTCCCTGAGGCACTTAGCTGCAAAGGATATGAATTAATGGTGATAATCTCAGCTCCCAATGCCTTTCTCTAAATGAATTTGCATTTATTTTGTATATATTTTTGTATGTAAATACTGTTCTTCCAGTTAGAATTTAAGTCCCTTGAGGGAAGGAATACTCAGGTTTCCAGCTTCTTAACTAAGATGTCACTCAGTAGATGTTTTGTAAACATTTGTTCACAGATTGAAGTACAAACTATTATCTGGAGTTTGTTAGGGATGTAAGGATGGGATTTGTGCAAGGGAGATGGGACAAAAGGAGCCAGATGAGTAATGATGGCATGATCTTCAATGCTATTAGAATGACAAGCTATAGCAAATCCCATGTGGTGATTTAATCTAAAAGATTTTAAAATCTTTCCCCTAAATACTGGCAAGGTGGAATGGTCAGGGAGTACAGTGGAGCAAATAGAACATTTATGTCCTTTGTAGAATTTATAGGGAACATAGCACTACTGATAGCTATAGTTAGAAAATGGTTATTGTAGCCTTCATGAGATATATAAATGTGGATGTCAATGCTACAATTCCCCAGAAGGCAAAATAGTAAAAGGATTCAAAAAGACATTTTTCAGAAGATGAAATGTAAGCAATTATAAGCCATATAAAAATACTCCAAATCACTTATAATAAGTGAAACAGAAGTTAAACAATTCTGAGGCTTTAGTAAATACCCAGTAAATTAGCAAAGTTGATATGAGAGAAATCATCAATGCTGATAATAAGTCTATGGAAAGTCAGACTAATACACTATTGTTGGAGTTTAGAATTAGTTTTATCATCCTGGAAAATAATTTTGAGTTATATGAGAAAAGCTACTACATTACTAATATTCCATTAAACTATTCATGACTGTACTACTGGAAATAAATGACAAAGTGGTCAAAAAACATAAAGGTCCTTTCTATTTAAATATATTCCTCACTGTATCTTTTGTGGTAGCCAAAAAAGCAGAAAACAAAGGCATTGCCCATTGATTAGGGAAGGGCTGAGCAAATGAATCTACGGGATATGAATATAATGGGGTATTGTTGCACAATAAGAAACACTGAATGTGAGGAGTTCATAGAAACATCAAGGCACAGTATAAAATGACAGAGAACTAAGAGAACAATTTGCACAATGAATGAATGAATTTATTAAGTTCTAGGAGAAACATTGAATTAAACACTGAGCATGCAAATAGAGTAATACCATTCTGCTCTCAAGGAATTCATCTTCTAATGTGGCAGACAATCTATATAGGAGGGTTTAACTCTATGGGATAAGGCTGTGAAAAGATCCAGTGGACCTTAGTGAAATGGCAAGATGGATAGTATTTCATCTTCTTTAATGTCAAAAAACTTGACAAAAACTTATTCTTTCTGATAGTGCCAAGCTAGAAGAATGGAGTATTGCTTACATTGTCAGATGTGGATATGATGATGGTCTATCTTGTTTGAGTTTCTCTTTGTTCCAAGGGAGTGATGGTATTGGGAAGTGCCAGTGAAAAAAAGGGAAAAAATGGATAAAGTATAAAATTGTATTTTCAGTATGTCAATAAAGTGTCATGTCTTTATTATTTGAACAGTCTTGAGGAAAACAGATTAGTTAATACTTAAAGAAATTAAGTTGGACTATTCATTGGAAGGTCAAATAGTGAAACTGAAGCTTAAATTCTTTGGTCATATAATGAGAACACAGGAATCATTGGGAAAGACCATGATGTTAGGAAAGATTGAAGGTGAATAGAAAAAGGGATGGCAGAGGATTAGATGGATAGAAAGTGTCATAGAAGAAATGAACATGATCTTGGACAGACTTTGGGAGATAGTATTGAACAGAAGGGCCTTGCATATTTTGGTCCATGAGGAAGTGAAGAGTGAGACATAATTGAACATCTGCACAACAACAAAAGGACTAGCAGATAGAGTCAAAAATACTGAGCTGGCCAACACTAACTGCTTTACTCATACTCTGATTTGCTTGTATGCAATTGAATTACTGCTCAAGAGAGTAGATGGAGAGGAAGAACAGTTTGGCTGATTCATTTGGCCATCCCATTAGGTGAGCTCCATGCTGGGTCCATTCATTGGCTCTGCTTCACTTCACCTTTGGGTCTCTTTAGGCTCAGGCTATTTATCAGGCTAATGAGATCTTAGGACCTGACAACTGTAACCTGGGCTTGGGGAACACTGCCTTAGTCTGTGCTTTCATACCATCTAAATAAAAAGTAGTAAGATCTTAGGACTGGAACTGGAGAAGACTTTAGAGATCATTTAAATCAAGAAGACAACCTTCTTTGAGTCCTGGACCTGTTAGGCAGTCTGGTGAAGCCTATGAACACTTTCTAAGAAAAATATTTTCAAATGTTCCAAGTCGAATGCATAGGAGTATAAAGGAAACTAATTAAATTGAAACATGGTTATTAGAATATGTAGAAAACTAAAATTATGGACCTTTTGGGAGTCTGTGGAGCCCAGGCTGAGAACCTCTAATCTAGTCCAAACTCTTTATTTCACAAATGATGAAACCAAGACTCAGGGAGGTGTAATGAATGATACAATAAACCACATTTGGAATTTAAAAAAATGACATCCTCTGATTCCAAATTTAGTCATTCTCAGGAGGCCATAAGTTCCCTCTCCCTGGAGATCTTTAAGCAAAGGATGGATAACTTCTCATCAGCTTTGGTTTAGAGGAGATTATTGGGAATTATGGGCATGACTTCTGAAATCCCTTCCAACTCTAAGATTCCAAGGTCTTTTCCTACATATTAAGTAACACAATAGCAATATTCATAATCATAACTGGCATGTATAATGTTTTAATGATTAAAAATACTTGGAGCTGCCACAGATATTGCTACCTTCATTTTTATAATTGAGAAAATTGTATTTCATAGAGGTTAAATAACAATAACAAGAAAATTATTTGCATCATAAAGATTGAAAAATAAAATGATGGTTTTCATTTTTAAATAACAATAATAGTAGTAACTTTACATTTCTATAACATTTTATAATTGTGGACTCTAAAGTTTATGATGTGTATTCATGCATATAGTGAACAAAATGAACAAGAAATAGAGAAGAGGATGGAAGGCAGTAGGGAGTTAATTTGGAACTTCTGGGAAATTTCAGGACACCTGATGGTTGAAGTTTTCTTTTTTTTTGAGTTTGGGGGCAGATTGGAGACACTTAGGTAGCATTGTTTTTTATTGTTTAGTTGTTTTTCTGTCCTATTCAAATCTTCATAACCACATTTGGGGTTTTCTTGGTAAAGAAACTGGAAGTGGTTTGCTGTTTCCTTTTCCAGCTCATTTTACAGATAAGGAAACTGAGGCCAATGGAGTTAACTGACTTGCCCAGGTTTACTCAGCTACTATCAGAATCCAGATTTGAACTCATGAAGACAAGTGTCTTTTGACTTCAGGTAGTATTAGAATTGTTAGGTACTAAATGCCAAGGAAACTAGGTAATAAGGAGGGGAAATAGTAGCATCAAGAACTTTTGGCTTTTATAAAATAGGGTAACTAAGATAATGGGGACTACTGAGCCCCTGATAATTGAACAAGCCTCTGGGAGAAATCTAATAAAGTTGGAAAAAAACAAATAGCAAAGGTTCTCAACTTCAGCATTAAGGAAAAAATAGGGAAGTCACATTTCTTGTGGCTGGCTGAGATTGTACTATCTTTCCGTTTCTGCTACAGGCAGCCAACAAAAATGGATACAATACAAATAAAGTGGTGTCCCCCCTGGAAGAGATTAAAGGCATAGACAAGGATTTCTCTGCTGTCCAGCTTAGCAGTGAAGATGAAGTCTTGCCCTGAAGACTAATAGGACAGATGCAGGAGAAAATAAAATAAATGAAAGGAGGCTCTCAAAACAAAAGAGAATTCAAACCAGGGGCCTTGAAGATCAGGAGATCAGAAAGGTGAAGCATGCATCGAATAGGAAGAAGTAACTTCAAGTACCTGGAAATGCATAATGCTTATGAAGTTCTCCCCACAGAGGAAAGATCTGGGATTTCTAAGGAAGAGTAGCTGAATTGAACTGAACAAGGGGAATTCACAGATGCCACCAAGAGTGAGGGCATCTGTTCTTAGCCTCAGGAAGAAGATACCTGTTGTGATGGCAGGTGATTCCCCACTAGGAGCTATGGAAGCAGCCATATGTCAAACTGACATGTCTGATACGGAGGTCTGGTATTTTCCTTAGGCATGCATTTAGGAAGGGACAGAGAATCTCCTGAGACTTGTCAAGCCTACCAACTCTTGGTATACTGCCAGGAGGAACCTAGAAAGAGTTTCTAGATATTATGATTCACATAGAAAATGACACAAAGCCTAGAAGAGACCTCAGGGACTATCTAATCTAACCCATCCCCGAGTAAGGATTTCTGTTGCAATTTACCCAACAAGTGGTCACAAAATGGTATTTTCTTAAACACCTCCAGGAAAGTGGAACCCATTACATCCAGTGTCAGCCCGTTTCACCTTTGATTAGTTCTAATTATTAGGAAGTTGTTTTCTTGTTTTTTTTTACATCAAGTTTTAATTTGTCAGCTTTCCCCCATTGCTCCCAATTCTGTCCTTAGGTTCCCAAAAAGCAAAATCTTTTCTTCCACAATAGCTCTTGAAATACTTGAATGCAGCCATTGTGTCCCCACTTGCTCTTCTGTTCCCCACACAAGCACTCCAATTTCTTCATCTGTTCCTCAGATTATTGGCACACAAACTCTTTAATGGTCCTTGTTTCACTTCTCTGAATGATCTCCCATTTTTCAACAACCTCTTTAAACTGGGGTGCCCAGAACTAAATATAAGCAGTTTGACCAGAGTACACAGAAGACTTGTCATCTCTTTAAGGTTAGAAGCAAACCATCTCTTAGAGAAGTGTAAGATCATTCTTTGTTATTGTTATTCAGTTGGACCTTTCAAGACGCCATTGGGATTTTCTTGTCAGAGATTTTGGAGTGGTTTGCCATTTCCTTCTCCAGATCATTTTACAGATGAAGGCAAACAGGGTTAAGCAACTTGCCTAGAGGCTCATAGCTAATTAATATCAGAATCTGGATTTGAACTCAGGCCCAGTGCTCTATCCATTGCACCACCTAGTTGCCCTAAAGTCTTCATTGTTGTTACTTTTCAGTGATTCCATTTGGGATGTTCTTGTCAAAGAAACTAGAGTGGTTTGCTATTTTCTTTTCCAGCTCATTTTACAGATGAGGAAACTGAAGGAAATAGAGTTAAGTGACTTGCCCAGGGTCACACAGCTAGTAAGTATCTGAAGTCAGGTTTGAACCTAGGAAAATGACTTTCCTGACTCCAGACCCAGTTCTCTATGCACTATGCCACCTATTGTAAAGATTAAAATTAATATACAATAACTAAGTATTATATTTTATAAAGTTTATTAATAATAACTAAATTAAAAAAGCTAGCTAACCCAGCTGGGTCGTGAAAGAAGAGAAAGAATGTGAGGTTTACAGAAAACTTATAAGCAACACGTGAAAAACGTAAATGTAAGGACACAGGGAAAGGGATGCTGGGAGATGAAAGGAATTCTGGGGAACATAGCTCAAAAGGTACAAAATTCTCTAACTATACACTACCTTTATAAGGTCACCAAAATCTCTAAATTTTTTTTCAGATAAAATTCTCTCTAATCCTGCCTCTCCCATCTTGTACTTGTAAAGTTACCTTTTTAAAGAAACCAATTTATCCTTTTTGCATTTCATCTTATTAGAGTCAGCCCAGTGCTCTAGCCTGTCAAGTTCTTTCTGGATCCTGACTGTCATCTAGCATATTAGCTCTCCCTCCTGACTTTGCATCATCTGAAAATTTGATGGGCATGATATTTATGTCTTTATGCATGTCTTTGCCAAAATCTGCTCACTCACATATAACTATAACAAATAGTATTTGTCTAGTGTTGTTTTTTTAAGCCTTTACTTTATGTCTCAGACTAGATACTAGGTATCGGTTCCAAGGCAGAAGAGCAGTAAAGGTGAGGCAATAGGGGTTAAATGACTTGACCAGAGTCATCTGAACTCAGGATCTCCTGTCTCCAGGCCTGGCTCTCTATCCATCAAAACTGCCCCACATTTATATAGTGTTTTAAGGATTATAGAGTGCATTTTATGTTGCCTTTTTAAAATTCTAATCAGACTCCTAGAAGAAAGAAGTTGTTTTTATTCTCCTTTTACAGATGGGGAAAATAAGATTAATAGAGTTTAAGTGCCTTGCCTGGTGTCACACAGTTAATAAGTGTCTGAGGTGGAATTTGAACTCAGGTCTTCTAACTCCAAGTCCAATAGTAGATACCCTGAGCCACCTCTTCGATATGATGGAGAGGCAATGTAGCATAGAAGATAGAGGAGGGAATGAGTTTTTCTTTAATATGTACTATGTGCTAGAAATTTTGCTACTTTTTTGCTCTATAAATATGTCATATTTGCTTTATAAACTTTACTTTATAAACATATCATTTAATCCTTACAATAACTCTGAGAGGTAGCTGCTATTTTTCACGTTCTACAGTGGAAGAAATTGAGGCAAACAGAAATGTCTTAAGTAGAGTCACAGAGCTAGCAAGTATCTGAGGCCAAATTTGAACTGAGATGTTCCTGACTCCAAGTCCAGTGCTCCATTCATTTTGCCTCCAGAAGCCTGTTATAGAATCAGCCAAGAAAGACCCAAGTTCAAATTCTTCCTTTTAGACACAGGGGTGGTGAGATTCTGAACAAATTATTTAAATCTTCAATATCTCAGGCAACTCTCTAAGACTATAAGTTTGAGATCTGCACAGATAAAAGGAGTTCCTTGGAATTCCCCATAGTGGGGAAATTACCAGCCCTCAAACAAATAAAGATTCCCACGACTCCCCAGAAAGGATAGATGTTCAAATACTTACCTACCATGTCCCACCAGAGACTTTTAGCCTACAGTCTAAATATTCACAGTTCCTTCTACTTTTCCTCACAGGGTCTGAACAGAAGACCCTTTCTCATCCTGGTTGTTTTCCTTTGCATGCTTCCCAGCTTATCTTTGGGTCCTCAGTTTTCATTGGGAGCAACGCTAAAAACAGCTCCTTCAGTTTCCTGCCTACAGCTTCATTTCTAGACCTGGCTAGACGACAATTCATGTGAAAATATCTGGGGGTTTTAGTGGGTGATAAGCTTAGTATGAGTCAATAGTTTGATGAGATAACCAAAAAAGTTAATGTACCTTCTGCCTGCAGTAGCATTCATAGAATCAGAGAATCTCTGAGCTGGAAAGGACCTCAGCAGCCAGCGAGTATAGCCCATGACCAGAAGGTGCAGTAGATAGAAGATTTCAGTTTAAATTCCATTTCCTACACTGTATGACTCTGGGTATGTTACTTGATGTTTGCTGCCTCAGTTTCCTCCTCTTAAAAATGAAGAGAATAAGAGCACCTACCTCTCAGGGATGCTAGGATAAAATAATACTTTTAAAGTGCTTTGCAAATGCAAAGCACTAGCTATTATTAATTATTATTATTATTAATGATGATTATTACAAAGAATCTCTACTATAATATCCCTGATCACTAGTCATCTGGTCTTTACTCGGAGGCCTCCAGTGAGGAGAAACCCAATTCTTCCTTAGACAGTCCATCTCACTTTCAGGTAGTACACATTCTTATTACAACAGGACTAAATTTGTCTCTTTGCTACTTCCATTCAATGATCCTTCTGTGGTCAAATTTTGCTGTGATTTAGTCATTTTTTCATGCCCAATTCTTCATGACCCCATTTGGAGTGTTCTTGTCAGGGATGCTGGAGTGGTTTGCCATTTCCTTTTCCATCTCATTTCACAGATGAGGAAACTGAGGCAAATGGGTTTGAGTAATTTGCCCAGGATCAAGCAGCTAGTATGTATCTGAGGTAGGATTTGAACTTAGGTCTTCTTGACTCCAGGCTTGTTGCCCTACCCACTGAGCCATCATGCTGGGGCCAAATAGAGCAAATCGAATGCCTCTTCCACAAGGTAGTGATTTAAATACTTGAAGACATGGGTAGCATGTACTCCCTGCCACATTCTCTTTTCCAGACCAAACCAGTTTCCAGACCAGTTTCCATTACTTCTAACTGATCTTTATATGATATAGACTCAAGGTCTTCATTATTCTGTTTACCTTTCTCTGGACATACTTCATCCTAAAAATGTTTTTCCAAAATTGTGGACAATCAGTCGACAAGTATTTATTAATTACTCACAGAATACAAAGAAAGGCTAAAACCACAGTTCCTGGCCTGAAGAAACTCAGGTTCTCCCGGAGGTGACAATATGCAAATAACTAAGTGCAAGTAAGTAATAGACAGTAGAAAATGAAATACAGAGTTCCAGATGTTGTAAAGAAGGGCAGGATTATCACCTTATTACTGGATGCTTTCCCTCTCAAGGCTCCCCAATTCAGACCACATCTGGAGTGTGGTGTTCAGTTCTAACTGAGGAGTCGGACAGTGTCCAGAGAAGGACAAACAAGATTAATGAAGGGCTTTGGTTTCATGCCATATGTAAATCGATCAGAGGAACTCGGGATGGACAGGAGGGAGAAAGAAAAACTTGAGGTAGGGAGCAGGGGACATAATAACTCTCTTAAAATGTTTGAAAGGTCATCTCTTGGAAAACCAAAGAAATTATCTTTGCTTGCCCTAGGTAGAAACAGAACTAGGAACAATGGGGGAGGTGGGACAAACAGATTTCATCTTTTTTTTTTAAACCTTACCTTCCATCTTAAAATCAATACTAAGTATTGGTTCCAGGGCAGAAGAGTGGTAAAAGCTTGGCTATGGGGGTTAAGTGACTTGTCCAAGGTCACACAGGTGGAAAGTGTCTGATGGTAGATTTAAACCCAGGACCTCTAGTCTCTGTCAATCCACTGAGCCATCTCACTGCCCCCAATTTAATATGGTTTTAAGCAAAACTTCCTAATATTTAGAGCTGGCCCATAGTTAAATGGGCTACCTTAGAGAGCAGAGGATACTTTCCAGGAGCGGGCTGGTAAATGTTAAACAACAGACTTTCCAAAAAACAAAACAAAACAAAACAAACTCATGACTCTTTTTTTACGTTTAATCTGCATTACTAATATTTTCTATATCACTTTCTTAAATCTAGACAGCCAAAATAACAGGTCAAGCTTGATTTATAGCACTTGCCAGTTTCTGAAGTGTAAATACTCACACTGAAAATTTAACATTTAGCTCTTGTGAGCCTCTATGATAGTGGTTCCCAAACTTTTTTGGCCTACCGCCCCCTTTCCAGAAAAAAAATATTAATTAGCCCCCTGGAAATTAATTTTTAAAAATTTTAATAGCAATTAATAGGAAAGATAAATGCACTTGTGGCCATCACCACCTCCATGGATTGCTGCAGCACCCACCAGGGGGCGGTGGCGCCCACTTTGGGATTCACTGCTCTATGAGTTGGTGTTAGCATTCTCCTGCTCTCCCCTTATTAGAAAGAAGATTTCAGAGAACAATTGTGAAGAAGATTCTTGCTCTGCTATAAGTTAGGCTGGGCAGCTTCAGAGGTCATTTCCAACTCTGAGAATTTGTGTTTCTCTGACACATTGCAAACCTTAACATGTTCTGTAAAAGGCCAGTTATTGGCATTATTTTATTGTACATGAGAGCCATGGTTTGGACAGAGTTTGGACAAGATGATTTTTGAAGTCCCTCTCAGTTCTGAAATTCTATGATGTTGTTTGGTCCCCACAATAATCTTGTGAAGCATGACAGGAATTATTATCCCCATTAAACAAATTAAGAAACTAGGATTTGGAGAACATTTGTATAAACTAGTGAAACTGCTAGTCAGCTCTGGGATGGGAGAGAGAAAATGAATTATGTAATCATGGAAAATATTAAAAAACAAAACAAAAACAAATATTGAACTAGAAAAATGAAGATTTTTTTCTTCAAACAACAACAACAACAAAAACAAAACAACAAACCCAAACCCTAGGATTTAGGGATTTTAAGAAATTGTCAGATAGTATAGAATTAATAAGTAGCAGAGTTGGATTCAATAGGATTATAGATTTAGACCTAGATGGGACCTTAGAGATCACCAAGTTCCACTCTTTCACTTTATGTATTATGAAAGTGAGGTCCAGAGAGGTAAAGAGTGCCCAGGCTCACACAGCTAGCAAATGTCTGAGATGGGATTTGAAGTCAGGTCTTCCTAACTCCAGACCCAGTGCTCCATCCATGATACCTTTCAGGCTCCTTTTTAACTAGCTAGATTAGTGTCACAAAGAAATTGCCTTCCATGAAGGGGGTCCTCCTAGAAGGCATCTTCAGAAATATTTATAAAAGGAGAAAGCAGCAACCCGTCCACTTCTAAGCCATGTTTAGTGTCCACCTTTGGAAACGACGTGTTTGGGGTCTCCTGGATGAAGGTGTTTTTGTCTATTTCTGCATTGAATTGCCTGTGATACTGAAAGATGACAGCTATCAGTCAGGCGAGGCCGATTCATTGCCAGCCAATCCAGGAGCTTAGACCGAATCAAGCAGAAATAGATTAATTTGTTTACTCAGTAGAAAACACCTCTTAATTAGGCAGAAAAGATGAGTTTGGACTGAATGTTAGACTAGATTGCTTCATTAATGAGAACAGGAGTTGTGTATATTATAACCATTAAGAAAATCCTGTCAGCTCTCAAATATCTATGCTAATAGATGGAAGCTGTGTCACATATTAACCAAAGAGCACAGAGAAATAATTTGTATTTTGAGTGGGGATTCAGAGATTTTATTTTTTGGTAGCAGAATCAACCATCTAAATATGTGTGGCTACTTGTAACAAAGCATAGTTTGATCTTTTCAAGCCATTGATGAATAGGAACAGAAATACTAAAATGGATTTAGGGAGGGAAACTCTACCATTCTTTTTTTATTTTCATTTTCATTTTCATTTTTTTATTTTTTAATGATGTATTTTTTTAAACCCTTGTACTTCGGTGTATTGTCTCATAGGTGGAAGATTGGTAAGGGTGGGCAATGGTGGTCAAGTGACTTGCCCAGGGTCACACAGCTGGGAAGTGGCTGAGGCCGGGTTTGAACCTAGGACCTCCTGTCTCTAGGCCTGACTCTCACTCCACTGAGCTACCCAGCTGCCCCCATTTTTTAATATTTAATAATATTTATTTTTTAGAAAAGATAACATGGAAAACTCTACCATTCTGAGACATAAAAATTTCCTAAGGAGACTGCACAATGCTATTTGATTGGGGGCAGTTGGGTGGCTCAGTGGATTGAGAGCCAGGCCCAGAGAGGAGAGGTCCTAGGTTTAAATCTGGCCTCAAACACCTCCTAGCTGTGTGACCCTGGGCAAGTCACTTAACCCCCATTGCCTCACCCTTACCACTCTTCTGTCTTGGAACCAATACAAAGCATTGATTCTAAGGTCGAAGGTAAGGGTTTAAAAAATGCTATTTGATCCCAAATTTCTGCACGGGCCCATATATACCAGTTTGCCTCCACCTCTCCCAATTCTCCAAACAAGTGGTTTTATGTTTATGTGATAAAGTAAAAGGTTAGTGTCACAGAAATTGGACCAGTATTAAAATTTAAATGACCAGTCTCAAAGACAGAGCTTACATTCTTATCAAGAATGCTTTCATTAAGTAAGAAACAGTTTTACATGAACCTAAGACATTTTTGGCTGTGGGTAATAGATATATTTCAATTTTTAGATCCTAATTGGTGTGGTCTGATATTTATTTTGTAATTTGATTTCTTTTCCCATTTCTTCACCCAAAAACACACTGATCAGAGACTGTACACTAAGTAAATCTCTATTAGCAGTAGATAAGAAACACTAGATACCAAGAATAAAGCCAGAAAGAGCCATTGGCAGGGTAATAGGAGATGTGATTTTACAATTATAAAAATCAGTTTTAATTGTGTGAGGTGTGATTATCATTATGGGCAATTCAGCCAACTCCTGGAAATATATGGACTTTTTGTTTTGGACAGATTCTTGAGTAAAAACTTCATATCCTTCATGTTTTACCCCTACAAGTTCTTGAAAGGACACTGTATTTCAGATGTGTCAGATTTAGAGGCTACTCCATCACTTGTGGCAAGCATGCTTTGGATGTGGCCATCATAATGGCTTATGTTAATTTGGACAGTGGCAATCTCCTATGTGTACCCCATAAACATAAGCGAAGAGTCTATGACTGAAACCAAACTTTTTTTCCCCCAAGGAAATATTGCCAATGCTAGTATAGATGGCTTTGGACTTATGGAAATTATTGGGCTGGAAAGACCTTGAGAGTTTGGATTAATTCAGGCAGGAGTATAAGTAAACCAGCCTGAATCCATCTTCCTTTCTAGCCATCTGGATAAGGACAAGGTGTGTGTTTTCTCAAAGGTCATCAATGACCTCTTAATTACTAAATTCAATGATTTTTTCCCCAGTCCTAATACTCATTAACCTTTCTGTAGCTTTTTGGCACTATCAGCCACCTGCTCCTTTGTACGCTCTTCCCCTTTGCTTTTATTACATTCCCCTCTCCAATTGTTTATCTTTTCCCCCCTTAGTTGTCTGATCATTTCTATTCCCATTTTTTTGTTTCTACTTTTTCTTCTACCATTTAAGTGTAGTTGTTCCCAGAAGGTCTTCCTAGACTATCTTCTTTTTCTCTATGTAAGTTTTCTGCCATTGCGGTTTCATCTATTTTTCAACAAGTTCAATGATCTTTATGCAGATGACTTCCAAATGCACATACATTTATCCCTAATCTCTCTCCTGAATTTATCCTGTATCTCTAACTGCTCGACCTCTTCACCTGAATCTCCCGATATCATCTCAGTGTCAACATGTCTCTACTTGAACTTGTCTGTTGTCCCTGTAAACTGGCTCCTTTCTAAATCATCAACATCCCTATTTCCATTTATGGTACTCCTCTTGGCTCAGGCACTGAAACTGGACATGGTTCCTCTCTCTTACCCCACTCTCTTGCATCCAAAAATGTTTTTTAATTTTTATTCTGCCTCCATGACATCTCTTGCATACATGTTTTTATTTCCACTCATATTGCTACTATTCAAGTTCAGACTGCCATTACCTTTTGCCTGGATTATTGCAAAAGCTTCCTGATTGATATCTGTCTTCCTCTCCACTCTAAGTCATCATGCACCAAGTCACATAATCTTCCTAAAGCCATCTGTCCAATCATTGAGTAGAATGGAAGCTTCTTGTGGGGAGTCTTGCATTTGCATCCTTAATAGTTTGGAAAGTAGTAGGCACATAAATCCTTGTTGATTTATTGATCAATGCTATCACCTTTCTCATAAAAGTATAGTAGCTTTGCATTGTCTAAAGAATAAACTATAAACCAGTTTAGCATGTAAGGCCCTTCACAATCTGATCCCAGCTACATTTCTAAATTTATTTTACACATTACATTGTTCCAACCAAATGTAACTACTACTTGTTCTATGAGTGTGACAGTCCATCTCCTCTATCCAAACATTTTACAAGTCATTCTCCTACATACTTTCTCTTCATCTCTGCCTTTGAGAAATCTCTCTTCCATCAATACAGCTTAAATATCACTTAGGTAAAACACTCCCTGATCCCCTATCTGAAAGTGTTCTCCTCATCCTCAATTTTTTTGTGAACAATTTTGTTTTCTTTTTTTAAAAATGATCATTATTTTTTCAAATAGCAAGCTTTCATTTAAAATCTTCCCTTTTCACTCCCTCTGCCCACAAGGAGGAAGAAAGGAAATAAATCAAGGACATGAAAGAAAGAAATATATGACTACAGCCAAGCAAAACATACACCCATATTAGACATGTCCAAAAATGAATTTCTTATTCTCTATATTAGTTCATTAATTCTTTGTCATGTTAATGTTTTTCTTTATTAATCTTCTAGAATCATTGCTGATCAGTTAATTGATCAGAATTCTTAAGTGTTTATATTGATTTTATGGTACAGATTGGCCTTTTGTTTCTATTCACTTCATTTTGCNTGTATTTGTTTGCTTACTGTAGCTGCAATTACTTTTTGTAACTTCTCCAAAAGTTTTAATGCAGTGTTAAGCATTAACAATTAAAAACATTTTTAATTTTTTATTAAAAAGTTTAATAAAACTACATAAAACTACACTAAAATGTTGGGGATAACTTGCACAGTTTATCAATATGTTGTAAGTATATGCAAGGTAATTCAGAGACTTTTTATTTCTGAGTTGCCAGTGAAAATCTGGGACTATATATAGGGCTTCTTTGGTGGACATTTTATATGACTTTTATATTCAGGTTTATTTTCATTATATAGCATGACAAGAATACAGTGTTTTGCATACAACACCTTCTTCATTGACTTGTTCAATCTAAACACAAATATTTCAAATGGAACACTCTTATTTATTCCTTCCTTCCTTCCTTTATTCCTTTATTCCTTCCTTCCTTCCTTCTTTCCTTCCTTCCTTCCTTCTTTCCTTCCTTCCTTCCTTCCTTCCTTCCTTCCTTCCTTCCTCCCTTTTCCCCTTCCCCCCGCAACTCTCTCTCCCTCCCTATCTCCCCTTAGCTTTTATCTTAGAATTGAAGGCAAAAAAGTTGCCTAGGCAATTGAGGTTAAGTGACTTGGTCCTGGGTCACACAGATAGGAAGTGTCTAAGGCCATATTTGAACTGAGGACTTTCTGTCTCCAGACCTGGTGTTCTATTCACTGAACCACCTAACTGCCTCTTGTCCCTTATTTCTGATATTACAAGACTGATCATGACTCCCTACTCAATGGATTCCAGTGGTTGTCAATTGCTGTCAGGATCAAATATGAAAATCAAATATGAAATCTTCTATTTGGCTTTTTAAACTCTTATTAACCTAGCCCCTTCCTACATTTACAGTCTTCCTTCATGCTGCACCTTCATCAGCTCTCCCCTCTCCCTCCTACTGTCCTTGTCATTTCTTGAGCATGACACTTCATCCCTGGAAGGCAGACATCTTCACTGGCTGCCCCCATGCTTGTAAGTCTCTACCTCCTCATCTCCATCTCTTGACTTCCCAGACTTCCTTCAGGTCTCAGGTGAGGTCTCGCTTTCTGCAGGAGCCTTTTCCAGGCCACTAGAATGCTGGTGCCTTCCCTCTGAGCGCATCTGCGGCTTATCCTGCATATATCCTGTTTGTACATTCTTCTTGGTGAGTTGTCTCCCCTATTAGACTATGAGCTTCTTGAGAGCAGAGACCATTTTTTAACCATTCTTTGAATCTCTAGAGCCTGACACATAGCAGTCACTTAGTAAATGCTTTGTGACTTACTGATTGACTGGCATTCATTTATCAAAACTTGTTCAGCCATTCTTCAATCGATGGGATCATTTTGTGCCATAGCTCCTTTGACCCATCATAGTACCCTTCATATTCTAGTTACAGTTTCTTAGCTCAGATGGTTTCCTTTCAAAGGAAGGATGAGGTTCTTGAGTGTAAGGACTGTATAATTTTATATTTCTATCACCAGGGTCTAGTACCATGCCTTGCATGCAAAATTATAGGATTTAGAGGCAGCTGGGTGACTCAGTGGATTGAGAGTCAGGCCTAGAGATAGGAGGTACTAGGTTCAAATCTGACCTCAGACACTTCCTAGCTGTGTGACCCTGGGCAAGTCACAACCCCCATTGCCTAGCCCTTGCCGCTCTTCTGCCTTGGAACCAATACACAGTATTGATTCTAAAACAGAAGGTGAGGGTTTAAAAAAATTATAGTATTTAGAGTTGGAAAGAACACTAGGAGTCTTTTTTGACCAGCACCTTAATTTTACACAAGAAGAAATTGGGACCTGGAGATGTTAAAGAACTCGCAGAATAACACAGATAATATGTGGCAAAGGCAGGATTGGAACTCAGTTTCCTTTATTCCAATCATTTCTTCCCATTGTAACCATGTTGTCTCCCTCCTAGGTAGTACTTAATAATGTTTGTTGAATGAATGGATAAATGATTGAATCTCCTGACAAATGCATTTTATTTTATTGGAGCCTTTACTTTATCTGAAATTTAAAAGTTCCTTTAATTTCTCATTCAGGTATGAAGGAAACCCACCATCTATGTTAGGTCCTAGTCAGCTGGAAAGGCTTTGAGTATGAACCCAATGGTGGACAGCTACCTAAGGGCTGGTCTAGCTATATGCAAAGCCATTTAACCTGAAAGGCTATCCTTAAGAGACCAATTCCTTAATTTATAGTTGAGGAAATCAAGGCATCAGAGTTGGAATTTGAATTCAGGTTTTCTCACTCCAGAGGCTGGGCTTTTTTCCTATAGATCTATAATTAGAAGAAGCCTCCGAGGTCATATGAAATCTAAACTTTTATTTTACAGTTGAGGAAACTGAGGCTCAGGTAATTTAAGTGACTTGCCCAAGGTCACACAGGTAATAGGCAGCAGAAGTAAGATTTGAACTTAGATTCTCTGACTACATCTGGTGTTCTTTCCTCTGTACCACATCTCAGGGATTTTTTTGCATTACTGTCACCTTTCCAAGGGTGTGTGTGTGTGTGTGTGTGTGTGTGTGTGTGTGTGTGTGTGATTTATTTTGGTGGTGGTGGGTGTACAACAGGAACCATAACAACCATGAAAACCTTCCACTTTTCAACTTTTTGGACGTGTAAGTAGAATATCAATGAAGCCTTTAAGAACAGCTTTCATTTCCTAAGAAGAAATAACTTCTCTCATTTTTTCCCCACAGTTTCGTCCTTCTTTTAATTAACTTCCTAGATTTCTGAATTGTACCAGTCTAAGGAGAAGGTTTTAAGTAGAAAAAAACAGTCTTTATCAAAAGATGAGGGCAAGTCACTGCACTTCTTGGAAAATCAGTTTTCTCATCTAGAGGATAAGATAAAAATATTTTAATTACTTGGCTCACAGGATTATTGGGAAGATTGTGCTTTGTAAACTTTAAAGACTAAAAAATGATTCTTAAAAAAGTAATAATAGGTAGCATTTATCCAAGTACTGCACAGGTTTCTTCATTTGATTCTTAATATATTTGATCCTCACAAGAACCCTGCAGGGGAGGTGCCATTTGGAATCTCATTTTACATGGGACTGACCATAGTCACACAGCTAGTAATTTGAATCAGAATTTGAACTCAGGTCTTCCTGACTCTAAGCCCAGGATTTATACCAGTTATACCACCCAACTTCCCTTAGTCAGCCTTTTTGGGCCTTGTTTTCCTTGTCTTTGAAAGGAGAGGGAGTACTAGGACAGCTGGTGGTGCTGTGGATAGAACATCAGGCCTGGAGGCAAGAAGACTCGCTTCATGCATTCAAAACTGGTCTTAGCCATTTACTAGTTGTGTGACTCTGGGCAAGTCACTTAACCCTGTTGGCCTCAGTTTCCTCATCTGTAAAATGAGTTGAAGAAGAAAATGCAAACCTCTCCAGTGTCTTTGCCAAGAAAACCCCAAATGGGATTATAATCAGACACAACTGAAACCACTGAACAACATATGAGTATACATACACAAAATACATAGAGGATAATTTGGAAAATTGGAAAATTGGTGGTAGTTGGGAGGAAAAGTAACTAATAACTGGGGTCATCTGGAAAATCTTACTACAGAAGGTGATACTTGCATTGAATTTTGAAGGAAATTTACTGGTATTTTGAAGGTATTTACTAGGGTGCAAGTGGAGAGACTGGATTCTTGGCCTGCAGGAAGGTCAATGCTAAGGAACTAACAGAGGCAGGAGATGGAGTTTCATGCATAAGAAGACCAATTTGACTTGACCAGGGTCTGAAGGGAAATAAAATATAATAAAATTGGAAATGAATAATAAAATAGGGCCAGGTTGTGGATGATTTTAAATATCAGAGAAGTTTATATTTGTTTGCTTCTAGTGGAAATAGGGAGCCATCGACATTCCTAAGGTAGGGGAGTGAGGTGATCTAATTGTACTTTAGGAATATAATTTTGGCAGCTATATGGACAATGGATTGGACTTGGGGAGAGATTTGAAGTAGGGATTATTTATTAGGTTATTCTGTAAGCGAGGTCCTGAACTAGAATGGTGACTATGTGAATAGAGGTAAGAGCACACATGGAAAAGATGACATATAGTTGAATCTTAACTGGGATTCATGAAGAATTCAACCATATTGCCTCCAAGTTGACCTCTAATTTCCTCCTACACAGAGCCCAGGTTTTTAATAGAAAGAGTGATAAGAATCCTGAAGCTCTCAAAATTATCATGATTATTGTTATTGTTATTATTTTTACTATATTCTATCATTTCTAGGGTGGAAAAAAGTAATTTCATTTTGGTTTCCATATATAATTGGATTTCTGGGATGCTATATTTTCTTTTTGTTAGAGAAAAGGAAAATAGAGCAAAAGGTGATGGAGCTTATCATCCAATTATCCTGACTTCATGTGTCTAGGATGAGAGTCCATAGTTTTTCATGTTAACAAACTCATAATTAAAAAAATAATAATAAATGAAGAAGATTTGCTGAATAGGTTTCACTTTTCACAGGCAGTGGGAATGAATGAGACCAATCTCCCCATAGTCACAAAGACGAAGATGTGCTTTATTGGAATGGCTTTCAAGTTTGAGAATGAAAATGTACATACATCGCATCTGGTTTCCTGGTCTCTTGGTCTGTGATTCATTCAGGGAGACATAAGCTTCTTGGACAAAGTGATTCTCATTTAAACAGAGGTGACTATGAAAAAAGAGCCACTTTTCAAAATGCCATCAGGGAGGATTGTGGGCTGATATCCCTCAACGTGTACCCAAGGAATTGGCATTTCTTTTCTTCAAATGCAACAATGAGTCAACAGAAAGAACTTCGTTCCTTTGCTTTCTGAACTAAATCACCATGTTCCAGTGTGTATGTTCCTTTATTAAAAATATCAAATTCAACCAGACTTATTTGAATAAAACATAAATTCATTAGGTTCACTGCAAGGTTTCAGTTTATTCAGTGATAATGAAACTGAAAAATAATTGAACTCGACTGGTGTTAAACACAAGAGAACAAATCCATGCTTCAAGAAAAGTTAGAAATATTTACAGCAGGTTAGAAATGAATAACCAGCATATGAAAGAGAAACCCAAATGGCTAGAAAGACAGAAACAGGGTCTGAGAGTTAATTAATGGGTCTAGTGAGACCATCTTTTAAGTGCTAAACCACTGAAGCATGCCATTGTCAATTCTATATTTTAGGGAAATTTGATTTAAAAGATGGATCGGGCTAGTAGGCCAACCAAGATAAGTGCTATCCTTAGCAAAATGTACCAATGGGAAACACTTCTCCATCCTGGTCAATAGTGTGAATTTCCTAAGCCAACTCCAAGCTATTAATGTTTTTAACACAACAGGTAAGAAGCCCACTTTATTTTAGAGCAAAACACTCCCCACTATGATCATATTAAAATGATAACAAAATATGAATGAAAAGTGAGAAATCTGACCAATTATCCAAATTTTTCCAAATATCTAAGTGTTAGATGTCATGGATGCTAAAACACATACAAATGATTGATTTTTAAAAACCTTTCCTTTCTGTCCTATTACTAACTCTAAGATAGAAGACCATGGGCTGGGTAAATGGGGTTAAGTGACTTGCCTAGGGTCATACAGCTAGGAATTGGTTGAAGTCACATTTGAACCCATGTTCTCCTGATTCCAGGCCTGGCACTCTATTCATTGAGCCACCTAGATGACCCTGAACAATTGATTTCCCGCCCCAGTCTCTGGTCAAGGTGATAGTAATGCAAAAGATGTTTCTAATGTTATACAGAGGAAAGAACACTAAATGTAGAGTCAGAGAACCTGGGTTCAAATCTTTCTTCTGATTTCTATTACCTATGTGAACTTGGGCAAGTCACTTAAATTATCTGAGCCTCAGTTTTCTTATCTGCAAAATGAAGATTTAGATTTTATGATCTCAGAAGCTTTTTCTAACTGTAGATCTATAGAAAAACCCAGGTTCGAAGTTCAAATTCCACCTCTGATGCTTTCTTCCAAAGCCTCAATTTCCTCAACTATAAACTGAGGAATTGGTCTCTTAAATCAATTCCAGATCTACAGCTTTAATTTTTACTCTGAATTCCTATAAAACACATTATTTTGACAATTCATTTGGCAATTCCATTCCCTCAATCCAATATAGCAAAATAAGCTCCCAGGTATTGAGTGGGAAAGATGTTAGAAACCATCTAGTCCTACCCTCTCATTTTATAAATAAGGAAACTGAGGTCTAGGGAGGTGAAGGTTAAGTTCAGATAGGCAATAAACACAAGAAGTAAGATTTGAACCCAGATTCTCTGACTCCAGGACCACTATTTTCTTCACTGTGATACTACATACAACACACAAACTGTTTGTGTGCTCTTGGGCGAGTCACTTAACCCCTCGTTTCTCCAGGCAATTCTCTAAGACTGTAAGTTGCAGATCTACCTTAGTAAAGGGACTTTCTTTACTGCGAGTTCCTTAAGCCAATGAAATCACAAAATATCCCCAAACCATAAGATAGTTCTCTAAGATTATAAATTATAGAAAAGAGACTTACCCTCATTGTTAGAAATTTTTTCCTCTGGAAAATCTGCATATCAGTGAAATTACAGGTCTAATTCCTATTCCCCCTATATGCAAGGCACTGAGGACAAAAGGATGGAAAAGAAAAATACAAAACAAAACAAAACAAAAATACAACCCTCAAGAAACATAGTCAAATGAAAGGGAATGAGACATGTCCCTAATCAGTATAATAAATGGCAGAGTCCTGGAGGCTAAGGAGATAATTAGCCAAAGTACTTTAAGGAAGTTCCTGGAGGAAGATGCTGACACTTTAATCTTCAGGATGGGAAGAGTCTGGGAAAGCTGAATAAGGAAGAGGAGCTCTAACATTGGATCTGGTTGAAGGTGGATCAGAGGATTTCCATAGGTGGAGGGGTAGGGAGTGCTTTCTAAGCATGTGGGATGTGCTACCCAAATTCATGTAATAAGAGGAGGAAAGGATCTTTTGAAAAAGGACATAGGCTCATTGCTGAAATGTAGACTATAAAATAAACCTAGAAACATAGGCTATGATCAGACTGTGAAAGGTTTAAATGTTGGGCTAATTTTTTTATTTTTCATGTATTTATTTATTTTTAAACCCTTACCTTCTGTCTTAGAATCAATATAAGGTTTTGGTCCTAAGGCAGAAAAGGCTAGGTGATGGGGGTTAAGTGACTTGCCCAGGGTCACACAGCTAGGAAGTGTCTGAGTTGTATTCATATTTTTATTTTCTCCATTGCTTATAGGGAGCCAATGAAGAGTTTCCCATAGGTGAGTGACATGGTTGGACCTCTGTCGTGGGAAGATCGTTTTGGCAGTTGTATTTGAGGTGAAATAGAGAGGAGAAGAAACAGGAGGCAGGGGGACCAGTGAGGAGGCTTTTAAAGGAAGTCAGAATAAGATTAATTGATGTCAGCATCCTAGCCAGGGGTTCTGGTGAGCCTGGAAAGAGATAGATGGTTTATAGTCAATTAATCACTGAATAAACTTCTTAAGTGCCTACTTTGTGCCAGGTACTGGGCTAAAAGCTCAGTACTTTAGCGGTTAGCACAGAGGCTGCTGGTGACTGAGCTATTATTCTGGGCCAGGCATGGGAGACCTCCCTGGACTTTTATCAGGGTCAGTAGATAGGATGAATCCCTTATTGGGGATTCTTTTGGCCTTATTGTCTGGGTCTCCCAAGGCAACCCTCCTTGATAAGGATGTGTTTCTATGTCCCTTCTTCCCCAGACATCTGGTGTTTTGTGACTTGCTCTCTATGGCAATAAGTCAGTGTCCTGTTAGGAAATAAGTCTGCAGTGGAAAGGCCTTTCATAGACTCTGAGAGTACACAATGGTGTGTTTTGAGAACCCAGACAATGAGAGCCTATGCTGGTATATTGACAGAATGAGAGTGAAAGAGATTAAGAACTTGTAGGATCTGGCAATTTATTGAGAGTTGAGTACAACAGAAAAGGAAGAATTAAAGAATATGTTGCCTTCAATAGAATTAAGCTAGTTGGGAGGAGGGGTGGGTATTTTTTTAGGAATAAAATGAATTTTATTTTAGCCACATTGAATTTAAGAGGCTAGTTGGCTATCCAATTTATAGGAAGCAGAAATACAGGCCCAGAAGGCATTGGAGAAATTGACATTAATTATGGTGAATGAGAAGGAAGAGTCAGGAATGACAGCCCAAGTTGTGAATGTGAGTAACTGGGAGGCTAGTGATTCCCATGATAGTGATAGGGAATTTGGGAAGAGGAGATGGTTTTTGGGAAAAGATAATGAGTTGTTTTAAGCACAGTTGCAAGATTTTAACAGCATCTGCAGGGGAACAAAGATAGTGGTGGGGATATTTATAACTGAGGCTTGGCAGCTCAAGATTGATGAAAGTATGTGTCAAAAGGACTTTTGAGGAGAGAGGGTATTAGAGACCTGAACTGCTTTACTACGGCATCAAGAGGGGAAAGGGAAGAGAGTGCCATCAGGGCAGAGGTGATGGCTGGGAAATGAATGGAAAGAGTCGATGGAGGAATTGGCATATGGCTTATATATGGGTTATATGGAATGATAAAAAACTGTGATCAGGTAAAGGAATTTCAGAACTTATTTTTAAATTTTTTTTAAAACCCTTACCTTCCATCTTGGAGTCAATACTGTGTATTGGCTCCAAGGCAGAAGATTGATAAGGGTAGGCAATGGGGGTCAAGGGACTTGCCCAGGGTCACACAGCTGGGAAGTGTCTGAGGCCAGATTTGAACCTAGGACCTCCCGTCTCTAGTCCTGGCTCTCAATCCACTGAGCTACCCAGCTGCCCCTGAATTTCAGAACTTATGAAAACATAGAAGTACTATATTTATGCATGATGGAAAGATCAAAAGTCTGGCCATTTTTGCTTGCATCTGAGGCAGGATGGAAGAGTAAGTCATTAGAAATGAGTAAGTTAAGGAATTGGAAAGATAGGGTATCTGATAAATATGGATTGACTGAATGGAATAGGAGAGGTTACTGAATGACAGTGGTAGGAGAAGAGTCTGGAAGTGGCAATGGGGAACATGAAGTACTCCCACTTTTCCTCCTTGGACAATGAGTTGGGGAATGAATACCGTGTGCAATGAGTGATGGAATGGGTATCTAGAGATATCATTAGCGGTATTTGGGCCTCAGAGAGTTCAAGAAGATGGAAAGAATGAGGAAGGAAAAAGTGGAAGGTGAAAATAAATTTGCTGCTTATGGAGCAGGTATTACAGAGGACACTGAAGGGATTAGTAAATCTGGAGTGAGACTTGGGGTGGTTCCAGTTGTGGGGATGGTCATGGACAAAGGAAGAAGGCAAATGATGATGAAAGCCTGGAGTTTAGAATTCCTGGTGAGAAATTAAGATGAATTCTAGTTTGTAATTGATTCTATATTGTATTGATTTCATATTATAATTTATTTTATAGCCGCTTAAGTTCCCTTTCTATGTCCTTTAGTTAATTCAGGAATTTTGCTTTCCAGTCTGAGCTAGTTTAAAGGGCAGCCTGATCATAAGTCACTCTAAACAAAAGGAAAGGATTGTCATCTTCTATACTATCACCTCTCGGGTAAATATTAAGACATCTGATGTCATCTTTAAAATCTGAAGCTAGCTCTAAGAGATTCGTTACCTCTGAATTGTCCTTATACCATTGAGGAAAACCTATCTCCCTAAGAAACCTTTCTAGATACTAGGGAGTCTGCTAACTCATGTCCACCACTACCAAAGCCTACACTATGCATAAATCAATATACGTCATTATAAGTATAATTATAATATCTGATAAATCAATCAGCATTCTTTAATGATGAAGGGAAATAGTCACTAGCCCCACGTGGGTAATAGTCCACTTTCCTTGATGTAACCATCATGTTATCCTCATCCCCAGGATGCTGTCTACCCCGTAACAAATTTCTTTGTCTTCCCCATCTCTCTTGTAATTCCAAAAACCATATGAAGTCTTATAAGACCTATCTTGTGGCCTTTGGTTATTGAGAAAGGCTATTGACCCAATGTATTGTTATTGCTAGCTTAACTAATCAATTGATCGTGTTTGGACTTTTGTCTTTCAGTTTAACCTCAGTTTTAAAATATAACATTGGATTGGGGAAGAGTATGATCATTCCAAAAAGGCTGAGAAGATGATATGGAGGTGGAGCAGGCAAGTGGATGAGCCAGCAGTGGACTGTGAGCAGCATGGCTGAATCTGCTAAGGAAGGAGGGGTTGGGAAAGTATACCTAGGGAGGTGGGAAAGACAATCAGTATGTAGTTAGAACAGGCTGAAAAAGAGTATGCTGGGAGAGAAGTAAGTAGAATGCTGACGCTTCTGATCATAACCCATTTATCCAAGTAGAAAGTAACCAGAAATTGGAGAAGTTCTACAGATGAGAATATATGAAAAAAAATGCAAGGAACATTTCAAAGAAGGATAGAGAAGTTAAGTGGAGAAAGCTGATTAGAGGACAACATCCAAGAATGGCACCAGTTCCTGAAAGAGGAAAGACACAGATGCCTTGATGTGGTGACCAGTGATGAAGTAATGAACAACCAGCTAATGGACAACTATTATAATAAAATACAATTGCATTTTAAAAACATGGAAGATACCATCTGAGAGATGGAAGAGTCAAGAAGCAAACCTGATTTGGAGCTCCTTCAGGAAGGGAAAAAGTTATTACAAGCATGTCAATCACTGTTTTCTGAAAGGTCCAAGTCTTTCAAATGCAAGCTTTTTAGATGCCATGGAAATGAGATAGGCCCCTATTTCACCCAACAGGAAATTTCTCGAAGACTTCAAAGAGGCAGTGTTCTAAGAGTCTGTCTGAAGTAAGTTCTCAAGAGAATATAGAACCATGAATGTTCCTTCTCAAAGCGGGAATGAAAAAATGTTTAAATTAAACCATGATAATATACTCAGAGTATGAGAAATTACTATATTAAATAGGAAAATGATAACACTATATTTATATCAGTTAATTATATTTATATTATATTAATTTATTTGATAAAGCTATGAGAAAATTTTATATTAAGTAGTCAGGAAAACTGTAACATCATATATATTAATATTTATTATATTTAAATTACAAAGTCATGAGCAATTACAGTAGTCAGGAAAACTATAACAGCTTATTTATATTAATGTTAATTGTATTTATATCATATTAATTTACATTATGAAACTATGAGAAATTATATTAAGTTGTCAAGAAAACTTAGAGACAAAAGATGACTAAATTGGGTCCTAGAACTAGCTTTGGCCAAGTTGCCTCATTTCCCTCAACCTCTAGTTCCTTCTCTGATAAAGTAGAAATGTTTGCATTCCAACATCAGAGGGATATAAATGCAAACTATCAAAATTAGTTTATCCAACATACCACCATATAATCTCTGAACATGTCTGCTCTAACCAGATTAAAGGCAAAATCAAATGAATAAATTGTGACCATGAAGTCAAACAAGGAAAACAAGTCCCAAAGCAAAAAAAAATCCCTTCCCTTGACTTCATGAGAGCATTCTGACTCAACTTTTGGTAGGCTTGGCCAGCCACATTTGCAGCAAGAACTTAACTGGGGGGCCAGAAGTGCAAAGAGTGGGTCTTCCCTTTCAGCAATGATGCATCTCCATGTTAATGATATCAGAATCACCTCAGAGGTTACATTTCTCCCAGAACTCAACTATAAGGCTTTGCTGCTGACTCTCCCTGCCATGGTAGCCGTAGCTCATAGAGAGCAGATCTCAGAGCTGGATAGACCTGAGACCATGACTTGTGCCACATTTGTTGGTCAGTCATTGCAGTCATGTCTGACTTTTCATGACCCCATTTGGGTTTTTTGGGATTTTTTTGGCAAAAGATACTGAAGGTGTTTGCTATTCCTTTCTCCAAATCATTTTACAGAAGAGGAAATTGAGACGAACTGGGTTAAGTGACTTGCTCAGGGTCATGCAGCTAGTAAGTGTCTGAGGCCAAATTTGAACCTAGGAAGACTCCTGGACTGGCCACCAGTGTCACATGCTTACTAGCTTTTTATTATTTAGTTATTTCAGTTGTATTTGACTCTTTGTGACCTTGTTTTTGTTTTTGTTGTTATTATTGTTGTTTTTTTGTAAAGCTACTCAGTGGTTTGTCGTGTTCTTCTCCAGTTCATTTTTACAGAGGAGGAAACTGAGGCATATAGTGTTAAGTGACTTGCCCAATGTCTGAGGCTGGATCTGAACTCAGGTCTTCTTGACCCTAGTCTCAGTGCTCCATCCATTGTGCTACCTATCTTTCCATTATTACCTAAATAGGTGTGCATAAAAAAGCAGGGCTAGGTGTGTAGGCACATCCAGGGCAAATTGGCTTACTGGCTTTTCCCATCGCAGAGGAAATATTTCCTGATAGGAAGAGGAAATGTCGATGGGGATGCCACCCCCCCAAGATGTGCCAGCACAGTTGATTCAGGTTTTTCTACGCCTCTTTATGGCTGATCGTGTGATCAGAGGTCTGGCCCTTACCCTCTTAATACCTTTGGCAAGTCTCGAAGTCTTTATGTTATGGCTGAGTTGCTGATCTCCATCAGTGGAGCTAGTTTCGACAGTAAAATTCTCCTACAGTAAAAACAAAGAAACAAAAATCATAGATCTGGGCTGCCAAAAAAAAAAAAAAAAAAGGGACCAGGCACAGTCCTACATTCTGACTGAAGACCATAATTATTTTCTTTTCTTCTTCTTCTTTTTTTTTTTGCCTGACAACTATCAATACAGTTTCTACAAGGAAGAATTCAAGTGTATTGATTCCTATTGATCGTCTTATCTGGCAGAAATGGATGGACTGGCCAGACCCTACTTGTGGCCAATGATTTCCTGGCTTTTGCCATTGATGTGGTACTGGTGTCACAAGGAACATTCTGTAGTGCTTGGCCCCAAGGTAGGATAGAACTGAGACAATGTTTTAAATGAATGAATGATAAATGGAAAAGAGACTGCTATGAAATGCGTGGCTACAGTTTCCAAAGAAACGACAAAACGGCATATCTTTGATGTTTCATTTAGAAAAATACATTGTTTTAAAATGCTGCACCTTGCCTGCCTTCTTATCCTAAAGAATGAATGGCACGGCATGATTACATTTATTTGTGGCTGCCATGGCCTTCTACTTAACTTAGTAAATTGCTAACTAGGCAGAGAGGAGCTCGCGAGAGAAGTGAGGTTTCCATGGCATTAACCTGGAAGTAACATCATATAATCAATCCCGAATGAATGTGGAAGAGATGCCGCCAGCTCTGGAAGTGAACATATGAGCTACCGAAGCTTCATGCTTTCAAGGTGAACTATGTGACAGGCCTGATCTCAGCAGTACGTAACACCAGTGGCTTTAAAGCCCACGCAAATGCACCGAATAAGCAGCCGGCCCGTCACTTGCTCCTGTGTTGATTTAATACCCCAGGATTTCAGAAGAGCTGACTAGGGAGAATTATTGGAAATGAGCAATGGAAATAGCTGTCTTTGTAACACCTATGAATCAACAGTTCTTGCTGATTTGAAGTTTGGATAGTTTACTGCCCTGAAACCATTGTGGAAAAAATGGAGAAGCAAATTGTGATAGGCACTCTCTTTTCTTATACCTTTACTAGAGGACTTTTGGATTTGACTAACTTGGTTCCTTGAAAGAGGGCAGATTATCAGGGATGTGGAAAGAAAAAAGGAAGGAAGGAATCAATGAAGGAAAGAAGAAAAGGAAGGAAAGAAGGGAGGAAGGAAAGAAAGAAGGAAGGAGTGAAGGAAAGAAGGAAGAAAAGAAGGAAGGAAAGAAGGAAAGAATGAGTGAAGGAAAGAAGGAAGAAAAGAAGGAAGTGAGGAAAGGAGGAAGAAAAGAAGGAAGGAAAGAAGGAAGGAAAGAAAGAGGGAAGAAATGAAGGCAGGAAAGAAGGAAGGAAGGAAGAAAAGAAGGAAGGAAGGAAGAAAAGAAGGAAGGAAGGAAGGGAAGGAGGCAGAGAGGGAGGGGGGAAGAAAAGAAGGAAGGAAGGAAACAGCATTGATTTCTTAGGTATTTAATATGTCAGGCACTGTGCTAAGTTCTAGTGATCCAAATATAAGCAAATAGACAGTCACTGCCCTCAAGGAGTTTACATTCTGGAAACCAGCACATAGAAGGGAGCTGGAAGATGGGGAGTGACCTGGGGCATAGTCTTGAGGTGAATTTTACTCCCCAAATGGAACATTCTTCCTGTCAGAGGAGTACTATAGTCTAGATGGTATCCAAATTATCAAGGAAATCCCCAAATGAAGAATTCTAGGAATAAATGCTGTTGTTAGTGGAGCAATGAAGCATGGCATTTCAGGCACAGTTTGCCAATTAGCTCTATGATTTATTTCAGCAAATAGAAGACAAAATATCACTATCAATATGATATAGACTGGTGTGTCATGGGCCTCATCACTGTAAATCATGCCATTAATTTGCTCCTAGGCATTTAAATGACATACTGATCTGCATTACTTGGTACAGTAAACACCAATTTGTAGAATGAGGCTCTGTCCACTTGCTAGAAAAACGTAGCTGGGAATTACCTAAAATGCAACTTCTGTAAGTACTCTTGGCCAAGTTTGGGTTGGTCTAGCAGGGGTTAACCTGTGAGAAGGTCTAAATGGAGAAGTCACTGCCAGGTACATTCTGATGTTTGAGATCTTCAAGCACTTCTCATCTCTGGAGACTATCTCCAAAATTCTCCAGTCACAATCTGTTTCTCCAGTATTATCCATTCCCTGATAGTGAGCATGAACTCTGATGCAACCCTTTCTTTCCCCTACAAAATGTCAAGTAATTAAGACTCTGATTCCAGTTTCAATTCAGGCTCCAATATCAATATTTCTGACCCTATCTGGTAACTTGATTCTGTTTTTCTTGTTCTGTGTGACCCTCGGTAAGGGGAGAAGCATTTTAGAGCACCTACTATGTGCCAGGCACTGTGTTAAACTGTGGTTCCATTTCTGTATTTTGAAAATGAGGGAGTTGGACTCACTGACTTCCAAGGTCCCTTTCACCTCTAGATACATTATACAATGATCTCTTTTATTTGTAGTTGGGCTATACTTTTCTTGATCCTGACAAGGCAGCTCAGAACCCTTTGAGTTTCGGACTTTAATAAGTTTAGTGTGTGTATGTTATATTCTTGTTATTCTTGTTGTTAAGTTACTTCAGTTATGTCTAACTTTGGGGACCCCATTTGGGGTTTTCTTGGCACAGATACTGGGGTGGTTTGCCATTTCCTTCTCCAGCTGATTTTACAGATGGGGAAACTGAGGCAAAAAAGCTTTGCCTAGGATCCCGAGATAGATAGTAAATGTCTGCGACCAGATTTGAACTTAGGGAGATGAGTCTGTCTGACTCTAGACACTGTACCACCCAGCTGCCTCAGGTTATATCATATCACTCCCACATGTGTTCTTCACTAAATCTCCTACATTATTACATAGACTTGAGACCTGGCAGGTATTTAGAAAGGTCCTCGGCTGGTCCCTTCATTTTCCGTGTGAGGTAACAGACCTCAGATTCAGATTACTTTAGGATGCACCTTATAATCACAACAGCTACAGAGGCTGGACTCCTTAGCTAGGGGGTTTAATTGTGAAGACCCCGGTGGACATCCCAGAAGAGCTGTGGAACCTTTATATTTCAAAGAAGGCTTCAGATCAGGCTCATTTGTTTTTAAAGATATTCCTATTGTCAGCTCCAAGGCCACCATCTGTGAGCTTTATCATGTTTTTAATGGAAGCATGTATTGAGTCAAGGATTGATGCATGAAGAGATTTTCAATTTTAATTTGTGTTTCTAGAGTCATTCCTACTCTTTTGAATTCGTGAATTCTTGCATGGTAATGAGAAATTTCATTACTTCGCTGCTCTGCAAAACAATAACAAACCCGTGTATAAATACCCCTGCATTTATAATGTGCAAATGGGGTTGGGCAGAGGCGAACATCTTTCTTTGGAGGCCACCCCTACGCTGTCAACTACAAGGAGCAAATTATGCAGATTCTGAATATTCAGCTCAATGCACTTGGTACATTTTCTGGAGGCATGCTCACAGTAAAGGCTAGCTTCACGGCTAAGGGGACAGAGCCCAAGAAGAGCAGACAGGGTGCCATGGTGGACAGAGTTAAAAGCAGTGTGGAAAAGGTTACAGACTCTGGCTTCAGAGTGCCTAGGTTCAATTCCTGCTTCTGATGCTTACCTGTGTGACCTTGGGCAAGTCACTGGATCTCTCTGGAACTGAATTTCCTCATCTATAAAAGGAGAGCATTGGACTAGATGGCCTCTGAGACACTTTTGCACTTCTAAAAATGGTTCTAGGAAGGGGCAAAGGGGAGAAGCATTTTAGAGCAACTACTGTGTGCTAGGCACTGTGTTAAACACTTTACAAATATCTCATTTTAAGTGATAGACATAGCTTCTGGAATACTTGGGTTCAGATCTTACCTTTGAAACCCGTTGCCTGTGTAACTATGAGCAAGTCATTTAATCTGCCTGTGCCTCAGTTTCCTCATATGCAAAATGAGATTAGTAATGGAGAAAAGGACCTTCCTCATAGAGTTGTTGTTAAACTTAAAGGAGATAGTAATAAGACCAAGTATTTATGTAGTGTTTTAAGATTTGGAAAGCACTTGGAAAATATAATCTCATTTTATCTTTACAACAAACCTGGGAGATAAGTACTAATTTTTTTAAACCCTTAACTTCTGTGTATTGGCTCCTAGGTGAACGAGTGGTAAGGGTAGGCAATGGGGGTCAAGTGACTTGCCCAGGGTCACACAGCTGGGACGTGTCTGAGGCCAGATTTGAACCTAGGACCTCCCATCTCTAGGCCTGGCTCTCAATCCACTGAGCTACCCAGCTGCCCCAGATAAGTACTAATTTTATTCCTATTTTTCAAATGAGGAAACTGAGGCAAGTAGGGGCACACAGCTAGTAAATATCTGGGGCTGAATTTGCACTCAGTTCTTCTTGACTTCAGTTCTAGTATTCTTTCCATTGTACCTCCTAGAAGCTTACAAAGATAATGTATTTTTGCAAATGTTAAAGCTTATTTCTATTAATAATAAAGTGCTTTAGGAATTTCAGAAGGCTTAGAGGCTGGTAGCTTGGATACTTCTCAGTCTTCTTTGTCTAAAACTATTCTGCAGTTGCTTCAAATGTCATTTCTTTTGGAGACGGAGAACCCCACCAAACCCCATCCCTTGCCATCGGTCACTCTGATTCGTACTCTTTGCATTGCCATCGGCTCTGCCTCATGCTAGAAGTTACTAATTTGTTAAAAAAAATAAACAAACAAAAAACAACACTCCAACATAATGAGACAAGTGTAGTTCTCATGATGGGGGAAGCTAATGGCCATAGTCACTTCACTGAATTCCACTTTGCTTGATTGTAGGACTTGGCTTTTGAAATCCAGATTAGCCCTGATCTGACTTCTATTCTAGTTCTAGAATCACTGGGGAACCAAAAGGATGGCATTATGCAGTTGCTTTATTTTAGATGACCAGTGACTCTTACTTGTCCTCCTCAAAACGTCCCTTCTGTGGTGAGAAAATAACAATTAAATCCTATTTCATAGCCAGCTTTGCATCAAGTGAATGTGCCGAGAAGGGAATGACTTCACCTTTGCCTGTGAGAGTCCAGAAAAAGAATTCCCACTCTGTGTGTGGAAGAATCACAGGGTGACTCAGAGTCAGGAGTTAGGAGGAGGTGGGAAAGGAGCCTCAGGAAGATGACAATTGCACGGAAAACTCCCCAAATTGCTTGTAGTTAGCAGCCTGACAAACAGAAGGAATATCCTCTATTGGACCACAGACATTTGCCATATCTCTAATTTTAGGACTATTGAATGAAACGATGAAAAGTTTCATGATAAATATAGTTAATTACTCAATCAACTAGCATTTATTAAGCACCTACTTTGTGCCAAGGTCAGCTAGTTGGAGCAAAGGATAGAGTACCAGGTTTGGAATCAGGAAGACTCATCTTTCTGAGTTCAATTCTAGCCTCAGACTCTTATTAGCTGTGTGATCCTAGGCAAGTCACTTAACCCTCATCTTTAAAATGAGCTGGAGAAGGAAATTTGCAAAGTACTCCAACAGCTTTGCCAAGAAAACCCCAAATGGGGTCATAAAGAGTCCAACATGACTGAAACAACTGAAGAACACCAACACTTTGTGCCAGGTACTTTGAATACAAAGAAAAAAATTGAATAGTTCCTATTCTCACAGAGCTTACATTTGACTAGAGGAGAAAAGATATACATAAGTTAAACTTAATTAATTAAAATTAATATAATAATAAAATATAAAAATATAATAAAATGAATATAATTATAATTAATATAATAAACATAAACATAAAGAAAAATAGCTGGAGAACACACTATGGGTGTGTATGTATGTATATATGTATGAGGTGACAGTATTAGAAAAGGCTTTATATAAAGGAAAGTTAAGATTTTGAAAGAATCATATTTAGGGACAGTTGCTTTTTAAAAGCACTTCTCACCTTCTCATCTCGTTTACCCTCTCCACCCTTGCTTGGTATGGGAATCACATCATCATTATAAAACAGAGGTAGTAAATTTCAGAGTCTTCTATTTCATCCTCCCTCCTCTACCTCTCTCCCACTTGCTATTCTTAACAGACAAGGTGATGGACTGTTCATTTCCAAACTGTCATACAGTGAAGATCCCACCAGACTTTGTCCCAATGATCTTTTGGAAAAACTATCAGCGGTGAAATAAATCACACAGAATCTTGTGTACTAAACTTACTAATTTATTAATTAACTAATTAAAACTTAAACTCTCTCTTTCTCTAATTTTTTCTTATCATTTCTGTTGGAGTGACCATTTTTGCTTAATCATACCTCTCTGGGTCCAAGCAGATCAATTCCTCAACTATTTCAGACAAGGGGAAAAAAATTACCTTGGTATTGAATTGCTTTTTGTTTTTGTCTTTGCAGTTGTAACACTGTCCAGAGGTGTACAGCAAATTGTTGTATAGAGAATGCACAGCTATTTCCTGCCGACTATACATAGGAATTAGCATTTGAGTATGTTGGAGATGAAAAACTCCTTTGCTGCTTCCGGCTATGTGGTGACCCAGTGCTGAAAGAACTTACTATGTTGATACAGCATGGTCTGAAGAATCCATTGCTTCTTCCACTGCCTTATGGTAGTGGGTGGGAAGGTGAGGGTAAGGTATTGTGCCATTTAAAATAAGAGACAGTTATCTAGAGGTCTTTTAATGCCTCATATTAGCTTTGATCCTCCATATGGCATCAAGTAACTCAGAGACTTCTCGTGAGGAGTAGGAGATGTGCTGGCCCTTCCTTATCTTGGCATCATGGAAACTGAAGCTAGAAAAGGGGGATGCCATTACTTGCTCCTGAGGAATTGTCTTTTTCTCTCTGTGTATTTTTTCCTGATTAGGAGGAGATCAAGTATCAACCTCTATTGTGAGGAAGTTTACTAAATTATTATTTAGGAGACTTAGCAGGCAGGGCTGGAGAATTCTAAATTGAATGGGGAAGCAGGAAGTGTGGCCTCTCTCTCTGAGACAGATTCTATGGTGGTTGGGACAAGCTGTAACTGATTCTGGGAGATCTCAGAGGAAGTGGAGTTTGTACCCTGATTTCCTGATATCTGGAAGGAGGATTTTGCCTGTGGGAGGTTAGGTAGAGACTATAAAAT
Source organism: Gracilinanus agilis (assembly GCF_016433145.1). Classification (NCBI taxonomy): domain Eukaryota; kingdom Metazoa; phylum Chordata; class Mammalia; order Didelphimorphia; family Didelphidae; genus Gracilinanus; species Gracilinanus agilis. Next base: position 255,713,433 of record NC_058132.1, read on the forward strand.
CTAACCTGAGTTGCTGGTCAGCTCAGGTTGGTTTACCTCCCTGACTTACCCATTTGAAGGAGTATTGGCTGAAGACCTGGGAAAGTTGTACCATCGCTGGATTGTGATCCAGCTTTCCTTCCTGATCTCTATTGTGCCCTGTCCTGCTTTAGATTTAGTTCAGTGTAGATAAGTTCCTCCCCTGACCCTATGGTTTGCCCATAGTCTGGAAGTATAGAAACCCCCATTCCCATCCTTTATATCACAGTTCCCCTAATTAAATTTGTTACAAATCCTCTTGTCATTTGCTTGCTGGTTTTCACAGAACCCTTGTCTAGGTGGGGCAGGGTGGCAATTAGGGGCTAACTGTCACTCTTGTCAACAGTCTTTTCCCTTAACAGCTAAACCCAGTTTCCCTAACTTGTTAAGTCCCCACCTATTGTCCATTCCTGTCTCCTGCTCAACCTTCTGAACCCACAGATAATATTTAAGTTAACTCCCCTGTTTTTCCCCATAAGGCCTCCAGACAGACATGTCTAAGCTTAGAGGAATGTTATGAATATGAAATCTGGAGGGTGTGTGTTTGAGTTAAGCTGGCTGGCAATGAGGGGGAATATCTCATCAGAGAAGGTGACCACAGACAAGAAGAAGAGATGAAAATCCTTGTCTAAGTATCTTTTTTTTCAGATGACAGTACCAAGTAAAGGTGAAATGTCTAGTCAACAAAAGTCCTTTCTGCAAGATGGCATAGTAGGCACTTAATAAATATTTGTTGATTGATTGAGCTAATGATAGAAAGTTGGTTGTGTGGTTCATTCTTAATCTGAGATTCTTTTTTCTTTTAAGGATCTTCAGGCAAGCAGGAGTCAAGAAATTTACATGCATAAGTCTATATCGGAGCTTTTTCAGGTAAGTTAGGAAAGTCCTTCATGTAGCCCTTGAGCATATATCCTGTTAGCAGCCGTGAAGTGAACAACTGTCATCTTAACTCAGTGCTGCCAATCAGACCCTCCTGGAACAACTCCAGTGCCACAGAAATAAAATCATTGCAGAGGAGTACCTTCACTGAAGTCTCAAGGACTGAAATTTTAGCTTTTTTTTTCTTTTACATTTGATCAGTTCCATAGTTTCCGAGTGGCATTCAGGAGGAGCTTCGAGACAGTTGTTCTGCTCTCTAAAAACACAGCGATCTATTCAATAAATGATGTGCTGTGAATCAAGTCACTCTGTTAGGGCACGACCAGATCATCACTGCTCATACAAAACAATGGAAGCAAAGCATTGTGGGTGTCTTCTGATGGAGAGTGGTACTGGGAGACAAGCATCCCTATTTAGAGTGTTAGACAAACCTGTAGCTCTGTGTCATCATAATCTCTGCCTTTTCTTGTCTATTGATTCCAGATGATCTGAGTGTTTCTTTCACACTACAGAGTGCCTATTTCATAACACGCTTAGCTAAAGCTGATTGTCCAAAGCCATGTTGGTCCAAGCCATATGTTTCCCAAGTATTTGTCATTTTTGATCCGATTACCCATAGAAGTCTGTATTTATAAGGAACACTGTCAACTCTTGATTCATTGTTATGAGACGCTATTGAGACTGTACTCGAGGTTGCAGAACGAAGATGAAAAATGAACTTCCCATGCTATGTTTTCCCAAATATCTTCTAGCACTGTCTGTGGTTCTGACACAGGGATAGAAAAGGGGAAGGCAGGCCTTGGCAGTTAGCATTCAAAGAGTTTTTTTTTTGACATTCACAATGACATTTTGATGAACTTGAAATATCTTAGAGTGTTTTTAGGGTAAGTGATATTAAATGGAGAGGACTACATATGTGGTAAATCTTTTAACAGGGTTGCACAATGCTCTGAACAGATGGCTAGAGCACTCTGTCGCCCAGTGATTAGTCTGAAATTCATAACAACAGTTGTGAGTTTGAGTAGCAGCGTGAGAACAATAAAATATGTGGCACTTTGATTCTTGTTGCTCTTTTTTGATTATGTTTTCCAAGCCATGCTGAATGAAATTCTGCTCTCCCTGTCAGTAGCTGGCATGGCTGACTCCACGGACCTTCAAAATGACTTCAACCTTCAAAATTCTAAGAGAATCAACTGTGGTGGTTTGGTTTGGGTTTTAATAGGCATTTGCAATGCAACAGGTGTGAATCAACAATTACCAGACATTGAAAGCAAGTGATTATTGATGAGGGTTAATTGTATCAGAAAGCTACAAAATTAATTGCTAGCTTTAGTGCAGTTTTGCCCCTTATTACAATGAAAGGAAGTCTAAGAAAGAACAGTGGATTTAGAGTCAAGACAACTGGATTTGAGCACCAGCTTTGCTCAAATTGCTCATATTAACTATATGAATTTTGGAAACAGGCAAAATGGGGCCAATAATATTTGCAATACTTATATCATAAGTCACTCTGAAGAAGAGACTGGCAACAGTATGTGCCAGATAGGTTAAACCAGCAGCAGCAGCAGCAGCAGCAGCAGCAGCTTGACCATCATCTGCTCAGACCTTGATGGAGACAGCCCAGGATTCTGAGTCTAAGAGCCCCAGGAACAGCACCAGTCCCCCTACCTCCAGCTCACCAAAATTGTTTCCAAATCACTTATATAGCTATTGTCCAGGGGAACATCCCTTATGGAGAAGGGACCTACCATCCTTGCCATCACTGACCATGTGCCATTGATAAAAAGTAAGCCTAAATGTCTTGGAAATAGCAGCGACATCCTCTCCTTCCTCCCCAACCAACCACTAGCCCTGCTTTCAGTCCTCCCTCTATTCTCCCTCCAGGGAATCAGCTCATGCAGAAATGAGGTCATGAAGCTAATGAAGACTAGGAAAAAAAAAAGTTCTCAGCACCAAGGTTTTGGTACCATCGGGCAATGAAATATCAGAAATGGCTATGTTCATATGAATAGCAATAGTAATAAAGAATATACATTGCCATTTGATTTTGTGATAACCATGTATTTTTGTCCTTCAGAGTAATTTTCTATAAGCAGGGCATATTAATAGTAGAAGTTTTATTGTTGCAATATTAAGTCTATTAATTAATAGATCAATAATACTAAAACATCTGAGTTACTTTCATAAGATATAAATATATGAAATATCTTACTCTTTTTAATCTAAATTTTTGGTCAGCTCCATATCTTGCTTAAAAAAAACCATTTACTTATTTAATTAATTTAGAATGTTTTTCCATGGTTACATGATTTGTATTCTTTCCCTCCTACCTCCCATAGCCAATGAGCAATTCTACTGGGTTTTACATCATTGATCAAGACCATTTTCCATATTATTAATATTTGCAATAGAGTGATCATTTAGACTCTACATCCCCAATCATATCCCCATTGAACCGCTCCATATCTTAAGCAACTAAGTGAAGAGGTCTTAGGTTTGTCATCTCCTTGCTAATGATTATATATTCCTGTATAAGATTAGGTCCCTGAAGTATCTCATTTTTCAGGATAATATGGGGATAATATATCTCCTCTAAAGAGTGGGATAGGATAAAGATGTAAAGGTTTATATATTTAATATAATATATTTAATGGCATAGCAAACTTTGAGAAAGCAGCAAGATTAGCTTTATAAAAGTAAGGACTAGGATATAGTGTGTGTGTATATATATGTGTGTGTGTATAAACAATTTATATAAATTTATGTGTGTGTTCATATACACAAACCTAAACAATTTGCTTCTAAATGTTTTTAATGGGAAGCTAACTTTGAATATATTTTGATAAGTTCTCAAGATTACCTTAGGGATCTTACGTGTTACATTGCATTAATAATTTTATTTTATTTTTTAAATTAATTAATTTTTATTTAGAATATTTTCCCATGGTTACATGCATTAACAATTTAAAATAAAATTTTAAATAATCTTTCTCCTCTGTTTCAAAGTATCTGATATTAAGGGACAGAAGGGCTCATTTTCCAAGTTAGGCCCTCACTGATTTTTTTTTTTACTCTTCCTTTAGTCTATTGATAGCATTTCTAATATAAGATACAATGTTTGGGTGAATTTTATAATGAGTAAGAGCTATGCAAAAACTGAAATTTTCTGAACTTTCAAGTGAATTCTGCAGTCTTAACTTGATATTCTTATAGTGGTTTTGTAAATAAGATTAGGTCTATAAGAACTGAATGGGTTTTTTAAATTTTATTTTATTTTTTGAAGAATTTTATTTAATTTAGAATATTTTTCCATGGTTACAAGATTCATGTTCTTTCCTCCACCTCTTCTCTGCCCCCCCAACCAATGAGTAATTCCACTGGGTTTTACATATGTCATTGATCAAGACCTATTTCCATATTATTAATATTTATATTAGGGTGATCACTTAGAGTCCACGTCCCCAGCTGAATGGGTTTTTACTACAATCTGGTTGGATTTTGTCACATTTTACTAAATTATACTAAGTCATATCACTAGCAGACTTTAGTGGCATTACCTAGAGAAACTCTACCTATGATCTGGAACCTGCAGAAGGTTGAGGAAATACCTCCTCTGCTTCGACTGATTCCGATTTTGGGGGAACCCTGTGCTATAAAGTTCTCTGGTCCTGGCTTGCCCGTGGTGTTTCTGCAGAGGCACGTTGTGTGACCCTTAGCTACCTTTCTTGTCAACTGCTTAACTCCTTGCAGAAGAAAACTGTGACAAAAAAGTCGGTGAGGGGTGGTTGGCCCTTTGAACACCTGTAGATGGATTATATTGAACTGTAAAATCTGTGGGCTATAGATATGTTTTGCTGCACAAAGAGCATTGGGCAGAAGCTTTTCCAGGTCCTCTGGACCAGTCTTAGTGCCACCAAGGTTGCTGAGCAGACAATCGGGACCCATCACTCCCAGGCGAAGTCTGCCGTGATTGGCATCAGCCCAGCAGAAGAAGCCACCTCCATTGCCCTTGGGTTAAGCTAAAAAAGGATCCCAACACCCATCGACTTTGGCAGCTTGTTTGATTGACTCTGATAATTAGGACCTAATCCCTTACCTGCTCTCTCCTCTATATTTGTGGTTCGCTTTGCTTTGCACCCTTGGGTTTGGGAGAACAGGAGAGCCCAACATGTTTGTACATCTGATCCAACTTATCACCTGGACCTTTAATTGGACCAACCGCTGAATATACATGGACAGGCCCCCCTTGTTCTTGGGGGAACGGATGTCCTTTGTGGGTGTTGGGGAAGTTATCCAGAACTCGGGTGATTATTATTTTTCAATCAATAAAGGGAACTTAAACACGACACCAAATTGTACTGCCATGGGCTGGAAGAATAAGTCCTCCCACTCATTCACTTTTAATTGGGAAAAGATCACTAACCTTTTGCAATTCTCAGCCCCCTTTGAGCTTGCAACATATTGTCAGGCCGCCAGTTCTGTGTTATGAGCAAAATGGTACACAAGGTCAAGAAATGGGATGGCAAATGGGATGTAATTATACCCCTATCCTTGAAATGAAATGTGACTATTCAGGATGGAAAATGCCTTCTGAGAATTTTTCTTAAACTGGGAAGCTTGGCACACATGAGCACGTTTTTTTTTCTTTAGGATAGCTGCATCGGGATTTTATTTCCTGAGTAACAAAAAAATATATTTATTACGGGCTCTCATCAAATTGGACAGGCAAGTGTGGGTTGGGGCAGGTGCTTTTTGGCCTTCATCACACACTTACTCTACCTCCTAGCACACTCTTAAAAAAAAATAAAACCCTTATCTTCTAATTTAGAATCAATACTGTGGATTAGTTCCAAGGCAGAAAGCAGTAAGGGCTAGGCAATGGGGGTTAAGGGATTTGCCCAAGATCATACAGCTAGGAAATGTCAGAGGTCAGATTGAACCCAGAATCTCCCATCTCTAGGCTTGGCTTTCAATCCACTGAGCCATCTAGTTGCCCCCCTAGCATACTCTTGCAATGCAAATGTGCAGCCCCCAAGTTTCTGCTATACTTCCCCCTTAGTGAAAGTACCTTTTCCATCCCATTATCCATGTAGGAATATAGCAGTATATTCAGCAGTATAGCACTGCTGAAAAAGATGAACACATTTTTGTAAGTATTTATTAATAAAACCATAGGTGCAATGAAGGATCTTCATGCTGATGTCCATACACTTAGAGCTGTGGCCTTTTAAACCAGTCCAGCTCTGGATTTCCTCTTGGCAGAGAAGGGAGAGCTATGCACACTTGTAGGTCAAGAGCGCTATGCCTGGATTCCAGACAACTTCAACAACACTAATACCCACATAATCTCAGTTGGGAAAGCCAGGAACAAGTTCCAGGAGAGCGAGAAGGAACCCTGGTCCCCATGGCAATGGCTCATCTTTTGGTTCCCAAATCTCTCATGGATGAATTATTTGTTTATGGGTTTTCCCTTGTATACCCTCACAGGGATGGTGTATTGCTTGTATTTATAGTGCCTACATTGGTGCAAACCAACTCACAAAGTATAAGGAGCGGAGATTAGGATGATGCAGCTGAAAATAGAACAGCAATTTGGGTAAATAAAGTATTTGCACCGATCTGCCAATGAATCCATATCTTCTTTCTGATTTAGATCCTAAGATTCAGACTTAAGCATATTTGCAAATACGATGGCAAATGATCCCATCTTTCTAGCCTTATTGGACATTTCTCCCTCCTCTGCACTCTGTTATCAGACCAAACTCATTTTTTTCTGTTGCTCATACTCATCATTTCTCATCTCTGTGCATTTTCACTGGTTGTTTCATATGCCTGAAATGCACTTCCTCCTATTCCTCATAGAATCCCTTCTTTCTTGTACTATAACAATTCAGCACCATCTTCTATATGAAACCTTTCCTGATTTCCTGATTTCCCCATTGCTAGGACCCTTCTTTCCAATTCAGTTAGTACATATTTTTGTTAATTCACTTTATATATATATATAGTATACACACACACACACATATATATATATATATATACATATATGCATTTATCATCCCGTTCACTAGACTGTAGGCTAGAGATCATTGCATTCTTTGTGCTGGTATCTCCAGTATCTATCAAATTCTGGTAAATATTACATGCTTAATACATTCTCTTTGATTGAGTAATTAATTGAGATTGGAAGAATTGGCTAGAATAGCTTTCCCCTCCAAACCACCTGTCTATACAAGATGCAAGTCAAATCAGCAAGCATTTATAAAGTCCCTACTGTGTGCCAGGTACTCTGCTAAGGACTGAGGCCAAACGTGATAAAATGGATGGTAAGATTAAAAGAAAAGTTTGGTATTTAGGTTTTTTTTCCACTGCCCAAACCATTCAATGATTCCTACCCCATTACCAGTCTGACTCCAGGGCTAATACGTCATTGCAACTAGAATAGCTTTCTTCAGTATACCCAAATTCCTGGCCAAAGGCTGTGGGCTCCAGGCTCTTCTTCTTATTATTTTTTATCCGTCATTTACATTTGACTCATTGCTTGCTGACAGGTGTCAGGTAAGAGAGAGTTCTTGCCACTAGCAATGGGCCTGAAAGTCTGAGTTGATGAGCTCTCCTAGCTTCTTTAATGAGGTGCTAGTGAATTGTTCTTCCAGTGGAAGCTTCCTTTTGGTACAGAAGAACAGAGGAGGAGGGTTCAAAGCACACAGTTTGCTCAAGCATCTCATCACCCTCTATTCAGTTTTATGCTAAAAGCAACCTTTACCTATGCTTGCCAGTGTTAAGTTTATGCTCTTCCAGGACTTTTCTTTTGTCACTGGGTAGACATAGACCAAAAAAAGAATTTAAAAAATTGCCTTGCTGACAGCTTAAAATTTACTCATATATCCAGATTCTTTCCATTTCCTAATAAAAACAAAGGAAGGGATGGGTAGAACATCTGGCCAGAAGGGAGACCTTTCTTTATTTGTCCAGTTGGAAGAAAACTATAATCTGAGATTTTATACAGCTAATGTCCTAAGAAACTAAAATCAGAAGTTTTTAGAGCTTGGAAGGACCTTTGTTCTTGTTCAGTCATTTTAGTCCTGCCTGACTCTTTCATGATGCCATTTTTGAGTTTTCTTGAGAAAGATACTGGAGTGGTTTGCCATTTCCTTCTCCACCTCATTTTTCAAATGAGTAAACTGAGACAAACAAGTTTAAACTGGCTCAGAGTCACACAGTTAGGAAGTATCTGAGGCAAGATTTGAACTCATGAAGATGAGTCTTCCTGATTCAAGCCTAGCTGATCTAGTCCAGGCTCCTACTCTTACAGATAGGAATATCAGGTTGTCCAGTGGAATTGCTCATTGGTTATGGGAGGGGGTGGGAAGAGGGGAGGAAAAGAACATGAATCATGTAACCATGGAAAAATATTCAAAATTAATTAATTAAATCAAAATTTTAAAATATTTTTAAAAAAGGAATATCAGGTTGAGAGGGTGAAGTGACTTGCCCACGGTCATATAGGAGACCCAATTTAGTATTTGATATCATGCCAGCCTCATTCTTGCATTTCAGGGATGGAGCAGAAGGGAAAAGAGTAAAAAGATCATAAGCATGGTGAAGGGAGGAGGTGAGTTAAAAGGAAGAGAAAAGGAGTCTGAGGAGGAGGAAGGTTAAAAAGTGGAGAAGAAGCTAAACACAACAGAGAGGCAGGAAGTTGAATGGGAGCTAATTATAGCAAGGAAAAGGCCACTAAATTTTTTAACAATTCACTGTTCAATTTCAAACTGAGCCATCCTCAGATATTTTCCTGGCTTTATTCACTTTCTTTCTATTTCTAAAATATTACCTATGTATACTGTGAAGGCTATTGAAGACTGGAAGGTTATCACCTGCTGTGTTGTTATTGAATTGTTTTAGTTGTTCCAGTCATATTCTATTCTTTGTGGCCCCAGTTAGGGTTTTCTTGGTAAAGATACTTGAGAGGTTCACCACTTCCTTTTCTAGCTTATTTCATAGATAAGGAAATTGAGGCAAACAGGTTAAATGCCTTGCTCAGAGCCATATATCTAATAAGTGTCTGGGGCTGGATTGGAACAGTGGTCTTCCTAACTCCAGGCCCAGGGCTCTATGGACTGCTGTTCAGACACCAGAAAAGAAAACTCAAATTTCAGATCTAGGCTTTATCATCTGTTTCTTAGAGTTTGTCTTTTCTTACCCAGGGAGGAAATTTTCACTGACTTTGAGAGACAAAGCTTTTATTATGTTCTTTTTTTTAAAGCATTCTTTTAACAGATCATAAGATTACAAGACTCAGAACTGAAAGGGACTTTAGAAATCATTTAATCCATCCCCCTCATTTCAAAGATAAGGAGTTTTCAACCTAGAGAAATGAAGTCACTTGCTTAATGGCAGAGCTTTGACTCACACCCACTCAACTCTTCTTACTCCCATTCTGTTTCTCCTTTCACACTATCACATTTCGTCCCTGAAAACTGAGATCTGGGAGGTGATATAATAGAAGATCACACAGTAAGTGGCAAAACCTTAGATTGCACAGAGAACTCATTTATAATAGTCTCATAAATTATTCTCTAAGTGCTAAGTGCCCAACATATTGGCCCTGGTAATTCTATGTTAATATCAAACTTGAAGCTTGTCTACTTACCTGTTTCGTTTTTTTTTTTTTTTATGATCAATTTTCTTAAGCCCCGAATGAACCATTGCATCATGGGATTGAATCCCTTTTGACTTTTGTAAAGTTAGAGATGAAACTGGCACTCAGAAGGCATTAAATAATGATGCTAATGGTCTTTTACACTCCTTTCCCTCCCCAACAGGAAGTTAGAAGATTCTCTAACTTACCTTTGCCCTTGCTTAATAGATTATTTCTTGACATTTTCCAGAAACAATATTCAGTGAATCCACAGTTAAGCAGTAGCCATAAATTGAGGCTAACATCAAGGCAGGGATTTTGAAAAGAGGGTGTGCAAACAAAGGAAATAAACTGCAAGCAGTATCAATTCTAATTTTCTAGGCAGTTGTACTGTTATGAAAGGAAATCAGAGAGTTTATAGAATGATTACTCCCACTTCACTTATATTGATGTAGAATATAATTTTATTTACTAACATTTTTCTTCCTCCCTCCCTCCCTTTCTTCCTTCCCCCCTCCTTCACTCTTTCTTTCT
>NC_058132.1:255723850-255749704 GCF_016433145.1 Gracilinanus agilis
CTTCCTTCCTTCCTTCCTTCCTTCCTTCCTTCCTTCCTTCCTTCCTTCCTTCCTTCCTTCCTTCCTTCCTTCCTTCCTTCCTTTCTTCCTTCCTTTCCCTGTCTGTCTCTTTAGAAGTCTAAAGTTGCTTAACATTACCATTTCACAGTTAGGAAAACCAAGGAAGAGGAGACTAAAATGAATTGCTCTTGGAGTCACACATAGGAATCACAGGAGATGTTGTGACTATGTTCTTTTGGTTCCCAATACTTAAAAAAACATAACAACTTTGTAAAATAGTGTTTTCTCCCAGATCCTTGCAAGTAGAGTATGTTTTATTCTTTGTTTTTTATTCCCAGCATTTAGCCCAGGGTCTGACATATAGTAGGCTTTTAAGAAATGATTGTGATTGATTAACAAACACTTGATAAGGGAGATATTATAGAGGTAATAAAGTTTTGCTGCCTCATGGTGATTCCTAAATCATCTAAGATTGAGGGATCCATATAAGAGTTAAGAGGGATCTGTTTCTAGGAAAAGATATTCTGGGTTAATCGACTATTTCAGAAGGAGCAGTCCACTTCCATTAATTAACAGTATAACAGGAACAGGCTGTATTTTTTAAATAATCAGACTGGGATAGTCTTTCTGTCTCTCTTTTTCAGGGGGGGTTCATGGGATGAAGACCTTGTTTATTTGTAGCACAAGTATCATAAATTAAGCTGAATGGGAAGAAGGAATCCTTTTCCGTTTTAGGTCATATAGCCTGTCTACCCTCAAAATGTTTTGGGGTTTTTGTTTTTTTGTTTTTTTGGATTTTCCAAGGCTAGATGCTGGTGTGGAGCCTACCCAGAGCTCAAGGGATGGTGACTTTGAAATCTAGATTCCAGATCTGATGTTGCTGCCAATCCAGCAGGGAAGTCCTGAGAAATCAAGGTATAAAGACTCAGTTCCAGAGGTCTTTTGACTTAGAACTTGATGGGACTAGCTTTTTAAAAAATATCTTTAGTAATATTTTATTCCCAATTACATGTACAAACAATTTTTAGCATTCATTTTCTATCATTTTGAGTTTTTTCTTTTTTTTTTTTTTTAGCTAAGCTATAAACTGAATTCTCCTTCTTCTCTAGAGTGATGTAGTTTTGGGGGAAATTCTGCTCCTATGTAATGGGGGGACCATGCTCATATATGCTATATATTAGTTCTTGATATATATTTGGAATAAATATTCCTTTGTAGATGCTAATTTGATCAAAGTGTTAAATAGAATTGGGATATAAAGTACCCCTAAAATCTAGGGGGAACACACTCGGGGGGGGGGGGGGGCTTGAGTCAATGTCAGAGAACAAGATAACACCAAACCTATTTATGGGTACCAGAAACTCTGGAGGAGAGGATGACACCTTACCAAGACCTGTTTCAGGAACTCTCTGATGGGTTAAGGTAGTAACTGTTACCCAAATATTATTACGCTTATTTCACAGATAAAGAGGTTGAGGTTAAAAAGATAAAGCAACTTGCCCAGGGCTACACATCTAGTTACTATCTGACCCAGGATCTAAACCCAACTTTCTGCTTACCAAAGTTCAGCATTCTTTTTACTATCTCACCTTGTGTTTTAGCTTTTGTTAAAGTTCCTCATGATTCATTGGGAGCAGAGGCCTTCTTGACAAAGGCAGAATAATCTTCTGTCTAGAGTTTGTGCTCCAGCCTTTGGTTTCCATTCATATTTTGTTCATGCTGTCATATTTCTATTGGAAAACGTAAACTTGGGCCTCTGTGGAACACTGCTCTCAGGGGAGAAATCAAAGACTGGATTTTATGAGATCATTTTCTAAAGAGGGTCATTAGAATGAGTTGATGTTTTATGAGCTAAATTCTAGGAGACTACCAAAGAAAATAGGCTTCAGAAAGATGCCAACCACTCTAGGCTGGAAGAAAGGAGAGAGCTTAGACTGATAATCAAAAATTAAAGGAGTTTTCATTTTACATATTCTAAGCTACCTCTCCCCATCTTGTTTAGAGGTGTGTGTGTGTGTGTGTGTGTGTGTGTGTGTGTGTGTGTGTGTGAGAGAGAGAGAGAGAGAGACAGAGACAGAGACAGAGAGACAGTGAGACAGAGAGAGACAGAGACAGAGACAGAAACAGAAACACGGAGAGACAGAGCCTGAGACACACACAGAGAGATAGAGAAACAGACAGAATGCAAAGAAAATGGACTGCTCTTTGGTCTGTGAGCAAATCTCTTTTCTGACATTGATAAACACTAAATTTTCTAGGGATGACCATTATGGAATTGAATTTCCTGGGTTGCCTAGTTAGTTTAATGCAATATCAGATACTTGGAGCAAATGGAAATCACTCTCAGTGATTGGATTATCACCAGTTTAACAGCAGTATGATGGTTCAGCAAATAAACAAGTAAACCTGGGGCAGTGAAAAAAGGCCCTGCAGAGTGAGACTTTTAAAATAATCTTTCTATCTTATTCAAGATGGGAAGTAATTCAAAGTGGAGAAGCAATTCAAAGCATAGAGAGGGACTTATCTTCAAATTGAGACATTAAGAACCCCAGCTGACTGTCAGTTTAACCTTTTTATTAGAGTTTTAAAAGGGAACCTGAATTTAAAAAAAAACAACAAAAAACCTATGCATACTTTTTGCCTAAGACTCACTCCCTGACTCCCATGATTTGAGGTTTGTTCATATATGAATTCATTCTACATTTCTGTAAAGCATTTTGTCAACTTTAAAGCACAACATCAATGTGAACTACTGTTATTATTATTGTTATTTGCTGTTGGATTGCTAGGAAGGAACTATGTTGTTCAGAACGTATGGTAAAACTTAAGGAAGGTAAGGAGCCATTATGCTGGATTTGCATTAAAAAAAACCTAGGTTCAAATTATACCCCTGTGGCAAGTTGGTAAAGTTTCCTCCTCTTTCAAAGGAGAAAGACAATGAAATCCTTGAGGTCACTTCTGGCTCCAAATATATTATACTCAAGCTCATTGAGTGAAATTCTTTCAAGAAACATTTATTATACTTTTACTATGTCAGTTGTTAGAGGGGAGGGCTTTACAATTATTTGGGGTCACTAAAGAGCTATGTGCCTTTGGTCAGCCTGTTATTATGTCAAAGGTAGGATTAGAACCCAGGCCTTAATGATTCTAAGATTAGCTTTCTAAAACATTATGTGATGTCAGTAGTAATGCATATAATAATGGCAAATCCCTTTGGTTCCTGCCTCTTTCCCACTTGTTTACAAAGGTATTACACTGAAAAATTTGGCCTAAGTCAACTGAGAGGTTTTGAGTTTTAGAAACAAAATGTGTTCCAGAATTCAGAATTTCCCAAATGATTTGTGTTTGTAATGACTTGTAATAAGACTAGCATTAGAATCTCAGGGACTGTTCTTTCCAAGTACTTTCCAAGGGTTAATGGAATGTTTTCCTTTGGCTAGAAGAATTCTGTATTAAGGGAATTAAGAAACATTTGGACAGCTCCATTAAAAGATAATTATCTCTTGACAGGTATCAATAAAGTTTAATCAGTAGTGCTGCAGTTGTTGATTTGAGCTTAGAAAAAAAAGTAGCTTATTTTATATGTTCTCCATTTAGAAGTGCTAGAATATTTAAGTGACTAATAAGGAAGCATCAAAAGGGAATGACCTTTAATCCTGTAATTGCACACTGAAATACATATGCAACTAATCAAAAGACCTTGTTCTGCATATCTATAAGTCTCTAGGCATCTTACTGATTAATGGGGTCTCTGTAATGTATTTTTCACAACCACAGGTTAGGTAACCTATCAAAGAAGAAAGCAAGAGGCTTAGGGACTGAGGAAACAATTATAAACAAACCCTATACTGGACCTCTTACCTTGAGTTTTTGGTGTGAGCCTTCTATATTGCCTATGTATATGAGCTTTCATTTTTCAGATGACACTGTGCTGATTTCATCAAGCCTTAGAACACTGCAGAAACTCCTAAAGGAGAGCCATCATCACTCAAAAGAATTTGGCTTAATTATCCATACAGGAAAAAGGAAGTGGATAACGAATGGCTCTTGTCCAGATTATGACACACAGTTAGATGGATAACCTATAGAGCTCATCCATCAGTATAGATATCTTAGACAGACACTTCAAATGGACATCGAGTTGGTCCCAGAATCGTTCAGGAGGAGGACAGCAATTTTGATTGCCTTTGGGAAATTGCAAAGTTCTTTTGATGACTCCAAACTTCTCCCTGAAGGAAAGACTCATATTTTTAATACTAATATCCTACCAGGGTTGTACGGTTGCAATCATGGAACACTATAGTCAATAAAAAAATAGAAAAATGTGTAACATACATGGGAACACTATTAGTGTGAATGACTTGCAATATGCCACAAAAACCAAAGTATGAAAGATAATAAAAGGCGGAGATGTCTTTGAAGAGATGTATGAACAACAACAGAACCACATGTAAAGAGCAGAACAATGGATGGCTATCTCATGTGCTCTATTGATATCCTAAAGATTTCAAGAGTAAGAGAGAAAAAAATCCCCCGCATGTTGGGGGGTAGAATAGGCTGCTTAATCCTCTATCATTTTTCTTCTCCAATGCTGACATAGTAGTAAATGGATATATTGGGAAAAGCACTGATTTTGGAGTCAAGATCTAGGCTTGTTATTTACAAGTTGTGTGGCTTTGGTGAACTTATGGGAGAACATAGGCAAAAGTTGAAAGAAATGGGTAGGTATTGTAAAAATAATACATTCAATGAACTGATTATGGATATAAACTAATTAGATACCCTGCTTTCTGTGTTTACAAAGTATTTCCAGTTTATATAAGTGAAGAGAAACTCAAAAGTGAACTTCTCTTCAGAGCCAGGTGCAAAGACACTAAGGAGACTCTTATTATACAAAAATAAACTATTTATTGAGAATATAAGGCTATAAAAGGATTTCTAACTCCAAGGGATTCTAACTCCACCCAAAATAAAACTCCCTACTTCTGCAAGGAACTATTTCTCCTGTTTCCACAGGCTACACTGATCCTTCCTGATCCAACTAACCCAAATTTTCCCTATTCTACAATAAACTAATACTATTATCCTTATAAGAAGTATATAATTCTTAATTTTGTCTCCAAGTTATAAAAATAACAAACGCCAGCTGGCTGAGCCTCAGGAAGAACCAAGATAGGACTCTGAGCCTCAGCAGACTTAAAATCCAAACCAAAGACCAGGCCAGTGATGGACAACCTTCTGAACTTGATATGTCAAAATTCACCCAAAAAACAAGCATAAATCAGGTGGTGTGTCACTTTGAGAAAAAACAACAAAATAATTTCACAATATATATAGTTTAAATAGCAAAAATGTATAATTGTAATATATAACTGTATTTAGTAAACCAAAATAGGTAAATTAATATAGGTAGAATTGTCATCTATAGTGCACAGAACGTCTACACTACACTACAGCAAATGTTTCATCCTCGGCATGTGGCCCCATTCTTCTCTGTATGTGGCCAAATGTGGCCGGCCATGTATCATTGAAAATGGCTACGTGTGTCAGTGCTGACACGTGTGTCATAGGTTTCCCATCACTGGACCAGGTCTTTCTTTGTTCTTTTCAGAGATAAAACAATCTATGAAACAGCAACAGACAGTCACTAGTGTTTCTCAAGTTAGAAAAGGAAGTCACTTAGTTCCTTCAAGCTTTCCCCCCTTTCCTTCTACCTTCAGACTGTGAGGAGAGAGAGAAAAGAAGATGTCACCTGCTCCCAGGACTCAGAGAGAGAGAGAGAGCAACTCCCCCTCCTCAAGAGCAACTGCCAACTCTGCGAGAGCAACTGCCACAGAAAAACTGTTACACCTCCCCCACACACTGTCAACATTTGAAACTGACACTCTGTCTCAGATCTGTTTCAAACTTCCAATTCTTTCTCACGCCAGCTTCTCCACTTCTTACCTCTAAACAAATGTAACAAGCCTTAATTTCTAATATCCTTAGAATATGGATGGCTACAATCTATAGCTTTGAAGGGAATACCCTTCTTTTTTTAAGGTACATAATCAATGAGA
This sequence comes from Gracilinanus agilis, assembly GCF_016433145.1. Lineage (NCBI taxonomy): Eukaryota > Metazoa > Chordata > Mammalia > Didelphimorphia > Didelphidae > Gracilinanus > Gracilinanus agilis. Next base: position 255,729,910 of record NC_058132.1, read on the forward strand.
TGTACTGGAGCTCTTGGGTACGATATACAATTAAACTAGATTACAAAAAACTCATTGGCATGGTTGGCCTCATTTAACTACCCTATAACACATCAATAATGAGCTATTGATCCTGTCATAGGATCCATGATGTTCGTTAGTACCTGTTGTCTAACTTGCAGATTCTAGGAACTACTCCTTGCCATAGTCATTGACTACAGATGCCTGTGGGGATAAAGGTGATTCAGTGGATAGAGTTCTGGTCCTAGATTTAGGAAGACTCCATCTTCCTGAGTTTAAATTCAACTTCAGACATTTACTAGCTGTGTGACTCTTGGCAGGTCACTTAACCCTATTTGCCTCAATTTCCTTATCTATAAATGAGCTGGAGAAGGAAATGGCAGAACCACTTCAGTATCTTTGCCAAGAAAACCCCAAAGGGGGTCACAAAGAGCCAGACATGACTGAAAAATGACTGAACAACAAAAATAGATGTCTATGACAAAGTCTCAAAAGATATATGACCGGATTCTTTTCAGGCAATTTCCAAATTGAATTTGTTTAAGATCACTAATGTCAATAGAACTATAGACTTAAACCTAGTCAAACTCTCTCAATTTACAAATGAGGGAATAAGTTCAAGGTTCAGTGCCTCTGAAGTGACTATAATTTAGATGATTTCATTCATCTGTGATAGATGTTAGTCAAGAAACACTCATACTCTCAGCTTATTCAACAAAAAGGTGGGAAGGGAGAAAACATGCTTACTGCCTCAATTAGTCATTAATGAACCATTTCATTGGAAAGTTCCTCTTTGGTTCATTAATTACAAACATTTAAATAGGACATAAAATAGTTTACAAAAGTAATGATCTGATAAGCAAATCTTTTTACACACCTATTCTTCTTTGACTGAGGTCAAACCAATTTTAGGGAGATGTATGATGCCATTTAACTGGATTGGTCTTATCAATTGGAAGGCATCATATGAAGACATTTACATATTTTTACTGTATCTTATAGAAAGAAGGGGCCTCAGAGCTTGGACACCAGTCTCTAGTCAGCACTCATTAGTGATCTATCCAGCCCAGTGCAATCCCTCTGACTCCCTCATATCTCCCACAGACAGACAGATCAGCAAGATGATATGTGATCATAAGCCCCTAAAGGGCAGGGACTGCCTTTGGCCTTTCTATCTGCACTGCTTACTTAGCACAGTGCTTGGCACACAAGTCTCTCTGAATTAAGAAATACTAGTTTATTTATTGACTGTGAAGGGACTCATTCTTCTGGGAACACAAAGAAAAGTATCTGAAACTTCTATCCTTTGGATTAAAGCCTTGGATGGAGGGACACAAAGTACAGGACTCTTTGGGGGAAAAGTTCCCTAATGTAAGAAGCTTTGAACTAACTTTTTTCATGCAATAACTTCACATTAGCTCCCCAATAGGCTTGTTTATTTCTTCAGAGAAATTAATAGTTATTGGAAAGATTATTTTAAACATTCATTGGAAAAACAAAATTGTATCTACATAATACTGAGATGATGACGTGCAGTTGCATGGGCAGCCCCTTGAATGAGTATAATAATATACATGTGTAATATACATGTATACATATAAAATCTTTTTGATTGCATGACAACTCTGTGAGTATTTGCTATTATAATCTCCCATTTTGCAGATGAAGAAAACTGAGGCTCAAAGAAATTAAGCGACTAGTTTAAGGTCACATAATTAATATGTCTGAAGTGGGATTCAATTTCAAGTTTTCCTTTCCTGATATTTTACACACACAATTTATACAAATGTATGTATGTATATATATGTGTATGTATACATACATGCTTATCTAGATAACATTTGTAAACATGTTAAATGCTTTAAATAATACCAATATCGGGAAACAACAAATTGGGAAAAAATCTTTATAACAAAAAACTCTGACAGGGGTCTAATTACTCAAATATACAAGGAGTTAAATCAATTGTATAAAAAATCAAGCCATTCCCCAATTGATAAATGGGCAAGGGACATGAATAGGCAATTTTCAGATAAAGAAATCAAAACTATCAATAAGCACATGAGAAAGTTTTCTAAATCTCTAATAATTAGAGAAATGCAAATCAAAACAACTCTGAGGTATCACCTCACACCTAGCAGATTGGCTAAAATGATTGAAGGGGAAAGTAATGGATGTTGGAGGAGATGTGGCAAAATTGGGACATTAATGCATTGCTGGTGGAGTTGTGAACTGATCCAACCATTCTGGAAGGCAGTTTGGAACTATGCTCAAAAGGCTATAAAAGACTCCCTGCCCTCTGATCCAGCCATACCATTGTTGGGTTTGTACCCCAAAGAGATCATAGATAAACAGACTTGTATGAAAATATTTATAGCTGCGCATTTTTTGGTGGCAAAAAACTGGAAAATGAGGGTATGTCCTTCTATTGGGGAATGGCTGAACAAATTGTGGCATATGCTGGTGATGGAATACTATTGTGCTCAAAGGAATAATAAACTGGAGGAATTCCATGTGAACTGGAAAGATCTCCAGAAATTGATGCAGGATGAAAGGAGCAGAGCTAGAAGAATGGACTTCTGTACTAGCAGCAACTCAATGACCCAGGACAATTCTGAGGGACTTATGGAAAAGAACGCTACCCACATTCAGAGGAAGAACTGCAGGAGTGGAAACACAGAAGAAAAACAACTACTTGAACACATGGGTTGAGGCGGTCACAATTGGGGATGTAGACTCGAAACTACCACACCTATGTAACTATCAATAATATGGAAATAGGTCTTGATCAATGACACATGTTAAAACCAGTGGAAATGTGCATCGGCTATGGGGGAGGGGGAGAGGGGGAAGGTGAAGTGGAAAGTAAGAGCATGAACCATGTAACCATGTTAACTTTTCTAAAAAATAAATAATATTAAATGTTTAAAAATAAATAAATAAATGAATGAATAATACCAATATGATCATTGCCACCAAGACCCATCTTTCAAAAACCAATATCCTTCCAGTGATATTGTATGGCTTCATGTTATAGAACATCACAATCTAAGAAAATTCAAAACTGTAGGAGTCAAAGGGCAATAGAAATTTGTATAGTGGGTAAAAGTGACCTGTAGACCATTGTCCATGACATCTTCCATGAAAATTGTGGCATAAAAAATTTCAAAGCCCTTGGCAGCTTGGTGAGACAGTGCATAAAATGGTAGTAATTGGGAGAGAAGGAAGATTTGCATTTAAATCCTGCTTCTGGGACTTCCTAGCTATATGACCCTAGGCAAGTCACTTGACTACTTTCAGCTTCAGTTTTCTCATCTATAAAGTAAAGATAATAGATAATAAACCTATCTTCCAGAGTTGTTGAAAGTCTAGTGCTTTGTAGATTTTAAGGTGTGATATATGTAGTGCTAACTGTTATTATTGTATTTGTTTAGAAAAAGGAAGTGGGTTGGCTTGCTATAAGTGAGGGATAACAGTCTGAAAGTCCATATGCTTCCCTAATAACTGAAATATTAGAAGAACCAGAGCAATTCATCTGGAGAGTGGAACAGATTCACAGAGAACATGGGCAAGAATTACATAGAATGGGAAAGAGGAAGCATAATGATCCTCGCTGAGGAATCACTAGAAAATGTTGTCATTTAATTGTTTCAGTCATGTCTGACTCTTCGTGGTGCTATTTGGAGTTTTCTTGACAGAGACAGGAGTGGCCTGCCATTTCCTTCTCCAGCTCATTTTACAGATGAATAAACTGAGACAAACAGAGAGAAGTGACTTACCTAGGGTCATACAACTAGTGAGTGTCTGAGGCCAGATATGGTCTTCCTGACTCCAGACCTGGCTCCCTGTCCATCGTACTACCTAGATGCCCAAATGAAGGGTGTATACACAACATAAAGTTTGTACTATATGTACCGAGGTGAACGGAATTGGCACTTCTGAAAGTGAGCTAATATTCTAAGAAAGTTAGAAACCTCTAGAAACTTTTAGTGACTAGATTGAAAGATAAAAGTGTCTGCCTTGCTTATAGGCAGAAATCCAACAGCAATTGGAAAGGAGCATAGTTCTCTTTTTAAAAATGAATACAGATCATGTTCAGGTCTTATGATGTCTCAATTCCCATCCACATTTTCAGTTCCCTTTAAATGCACTTAGAAATGGAAGGACATTTTTAGGTATCTGGATGAAATTCTGGTGATGGCAAGGAGAAACGGATCCTTTTTAGAAATTTGTCAGAAGCAAATACCCACTTTGCACACTGGGAATAACCTTTGTTTGTCCAGTTGTCATTTTCAGTATCTAACATTTTAATTTATGCCTCAGTATCTTTGAGAACAAATATATACCTGTCATGGAAATAATTGCATCTATTACCAGAGGAACGTGTAACTGCATCATTCTCTATCCTCTGACCTGTGAGGTAGAAGCCAAACAAGTTAACAAGCTTTCATAGGAAAGCAGCTTTATTAATACTGAGTGGGGAGATCTCTTTCTTGTTGTCGACTGACCATGATAAATGTATTTTCTTTGAACAAAATCTATAATCAGATAAAAACAATTCTAGTGTTACTTCTCCTTTGAGACTCGTTGTTGTTTAGCCATTTTTCAGTTGTGTCTGACTCTTTGCGACCCCATCTGGAGTTTTCTTGGCAAAGGTACTGGAGTGATTTGCCATTTCCATTTCCAGCTCATTTTAACAGATTTAAAAAAAAAACCAAGGCCAAAACTGAGGGTTAAATGATTTGCCCAGGGTCACACAGCTAGTATTCTGAAACTGCATTTGAACTCAAGTCTTCCTGATTCCAGTCCTGGCACTCAATCCTAGCTAAACCATTATATTTTTTTTTTGAAATGCCATTGTAGACACCATAAAGGATATGCTTTGGATGATGGAGATGCTATCTATTATTCTTCTGTGCCTTCTGACTGGAGTAAAATGAACCGTAGCCACGCACAGCATGGTAGGTAGCATGCTGGTCTCGGAGTTAGGAAGACACAGACTTCAATCCTGTCTCAGACTCTCCCAGCTGTGTGAATATGGGCTAGTTGCTGAACCTCATTTAGTCTATTTCCTTCTCTATAAAATGAGAACAGAACTATCCATGCTTTTACTCCATCTTTGTTGTACCAAATGAGAAATTATATGCCACGTACTTTGCAAACCTTAAAATGTTATACAAATACCAGTTATTATTCTCCCTGGTATCTGAGGGTGTGGGTAAATGGTCAACAACTGTCTCTGAAAGAACATGAAAACACGACATCCTTTTAGGTTCAATCTGTACGATGAACATTTTCTCCCATCACTTTTTTGGAATCTAGACAACAAATGCAACAATAAATCCAATCCCAATTTGTAACATTTGTTGATTTCTGAGCTGTAAATGCTCACACAGTTTTTACAACCAGCATTCTCCAACCAGTAAAAGCTGGGTCCAAAATACCACCACCATTTTATCTTTTTGATTTACCACCATCATCAACTCATTCTCTCTTTTTTCATGGGGTTAAGAGAGAAACAATATTGGAACAAGTTGCTATCTTGCTATTATTCTATTATATGTCTACAGATTATTATAAGTGAAGGAGAAAGAACTGCTTTTTGGAGTTGAATATAAGCATTAACATGCAAGCTTAACATCAGTAGATACACTGAAAGTTTCTTTGGTGCAACTCCACTAGGGGAAAAAAAAACAAAGTTGAAAATTTTCTACGTGAATTAAATTTCTAATAATACTTATTTTTGAAAGTTTTTTGAGGGTAGGTATTCAATAAGTACTAAATTTTTACAGACCTGTGTGGATAGTATTTTACAAAATACTATGTATTTTAGAGAAATCACGCATTGCATCTTTCTTTTTTTTTTTTTTAACCCTTAGCTTCCATCTTAAAATCAATACTATGCATTGGTTCCAAGGTAGAAGAGTGGTAAGGGCTAGGCAATGGGGGTCAAATGACTTGCCCAGGGTCATACAGCTAGGAAGTGTCTGAGGCCAGATTTGAATCCAGGATCTTTGGGTCTGGCTCTCAATCCACTGAGCTACCCAGCTGCCCCCTATTGTATACTTTCTACCATTTTCTTGCATAATCTACAATGATTTTTAAACTATGGTGGGAGGAGCCTAAAGGATAGCCCTTTATAATTTCTGGTTAATGATGTGGTCCTGAATTGTCACCATAAACCCTTCCATTTCTATAAGCAAATCTACATGTCATATTTTGCTGAATCTTCTCTGTAGATTGGTTTCATCCAGATGTTGTCCATTGAAGGTCATTAGTCTATTCTTGGATTTTAGCCATTTCCATGGATGCTTCCAGAGGTAAAACATTTTTAATTACATTAGGCTAGCTCAATAGTGTATATATCTTCTCAGCCATTATTCTTATTATATTTATGTATTTAATGAACATAAGAATTGTCAGAATGTAAAAAAATCTATTTCCCTCACAGTCAGTCTTCCTGGTAGGACAGAGCAGGAGTGAATCTGGTTTTTCTAGATGATTACCTAGACCAGTGATGGACAAACTACGGCCCATGCACCAGAGGCGGCCCCCTGAAATGTTCTATAGTCGCTGCGACATTATTCCTAATCTGATGAATACAATGAGTAGGATACAATACAATGAAACTTTGAAAGAGTTGCCTTAGAAACAGACTGACAGATGAGCATTTCCTTTCCTTTGGCCCCCTCTTTAAAAAGTTTGCCCATCACTGACCTAGACTTAATCATTTTTTAGAAAGGGATACTTCTGAATGTGGTATAGTAAGAAGAGTTGGTATAAGATAGTTCCCCTAAATATCTATGACTAAATGTTTCCCATCAGTTCATCCTAGGGGAAGGAAGCCTCAAGTTTAGAGACCACATGTAGCAAAGGGGTAACTCATTGCTCTTTGCTACTGGGAATTCTTTTCTCTTCAAGGAGTACTCATGAAATTCATCTTAAGCATGGAGTAATTTTTCTGCTGCACTAACCGAAAATCCTGATGTAGCCATTCCTTGCTGTGTCTACTTTATCCTTAGCTTTTGATGACAACACTACTAATGGTTTCCAATGTTCTGTGGACCCTGTTAGGATGCCAGTGGAAAGTCTAAATCCTCTGGTCCTATGAAGTTCATAAATTCTTTTAGGATCAAGGCAGGCATGGGGCCAATAAGCTTTTCCTTCTCACCTCTCACATTGACTATTTTATATATGATTCACAAGGAATGACCAAGTCTCCTCATCCAATAACACCTACTTCCTCTGAAATGTCACTATCCTTCATCCAATGCATTTCAAGAACTTTTATATTGTCAATAATAATAATAACTAATACTTACAAAATACTTTAATGTTTGCAAAGTACTTTAAATGTATTATTTTTTTGATCTTCACAACAATGCAGTGAGTTAGATGTTATAATTATATCTATTTTACAGATTCAGAAAGTGTGGCAAATAGAGGTTAAATGATTTATCTAGGGTCACGCAACTATGAAGAGCAGCCTGGATTTGAACTCAAATTTTCCTGGCTCCAAGTCTAGTACTTCATCCAGAATACCAACTACCTACCTGAAGGATTTTAATCCTACTTAGTCTAAAGGCTATGATTTATTGATTGATTGATTGACTAGATATTTTCAGATCTTGTTCATGCCAGTTCTGGTTATTCTTAACTGATAAAGCATAAGCCTAGAATTTTGTCACTTTAAGTAGAGTGGAATAATTGATTAGTTGACTTGATCACTCTACTTTTATATTACTAATAGTTAACCTTTATATAATGCTTTAAGGGTTTGCATGGTATTTTATAAAAATTATCTCATTTGATACTCACAAACTCTGTGAGTATTATTATCCTCATTTGATGAATGAGGCTGAGTAAGGTTCAAAGGCTTTCCTAGGGTCACATAGTTAAGGGGAGATTAAACCTGAGAGACTCCAAGTATAGTACTCTACCTGTTATTCCATGCTGTTTGTGGAATATTATAATATTTTTTTTGTTCTATTTTGACAAAGAAAGATGGCACTGCATTTAAAAGTGTCATGAGGGGTGGTGACCTCATGGAACGTTGCCTGGAAAATCCCTTGGCAACTCCAATTATGCCAAAGGAGTTTGTAAAGAAGACCTCAGTTTTAATGTCAAATCTATTGGCTTGCCCCTCCACTCAGCAGAGTGTTGTTTTCTTGAGAGTAGATATTATTTCATTTTGTCTTTGTATCTTTAGAACCCAGCACAGTACTTGGCATATTGTAGATGCTTAATTAGTGATTGCTTTTTATTCATTTTTTAAACCCTTACCTTCTGTCTTATTATCAATTCTAAGAGAGAAGAGTGGGAATGGCTAGGTGATTGGAGTTAGTGACTTGCCCAGGGCCACACAGCTAGGAAGTGTCTGGGGGCAGATTTAAACTCGGGTCTTCCTGACTCCAAGCCTGGTGCTCTATCCACTGTGCTATCTAGTTGCCTTGATGCTTACTTAATAATTTTTGAAATGAACTGAACTCACAAGCTTATGAAATAAATAAGACAAAATTATATTCCAATAAATTTAGTAAGTTAAAAATTAATAACATAAAATGAGATAATATTTATGAAGAGCTTAGCACAGTTGCTAGAATATAGTAAGTGATTAATAAATGATTAATCTCTCCTTTGCATCCCCTATCTGAGAAATATATTAGAAAGTAATTTCAGCAACATATTTAGTGTCTATGGTCCTCTAACTCCCTCTTTGCACAGGACTAAGAAAGATATGAAAAAGTGGCTCTTTATGCTACAGTTTTTGGTGGAATATGCACTGAAGTAGGCACCAGAATGCTTGGATGATTTTGGTTAAATGATATAAAGTTTGTAGCTTTTGGTTTCTTCGTCTGAAAAATTTAAGGGTTCGACTAGATTATTGTTAAAAGTCCCTACCATCTTGAGTTTTCCATGATGAGGTGGTATCCTGGAGATGTATCATATGAGTTTCAACTTGGATTTTAAAGTATTTATAAACAATATGCGTTAGCTATTCAGCTTGAGTAATCATGCTGTATTGCTGTAAAAGTGTATTTGATAGTCAGAGTAATGTTCGTTTTTATTCCAAATGACATAGGTGAATCAAATGAGAAAAGAATAATGGCGGTTTGGCCAACTGGTGGATTTGGGTTTAAGCAACTTGTGAACCACATCACTTAGAATTGAAATGTAATCAAGCCAGATTACCTTAGGGCATAAACAACAGATTTATTAGGTTTGGTTTCAGTTTTTCCACTAGAAATGTGTCATTTGCTCCAACCAACCCTGACAGAGAATATACTAAAGGGGCTCTCACTTCCCTTAGCCCAGAGGCTGTGTGACTTATAAATATGGGATGGCCCCAATTGGGACATGGCAATTCTCATTTACGATTTCAATCTAAGCTTCTGTTCCCCCTCAATGCAATTCTATGACTGTCACACTCATACATGCAAGCACGAGTCCTGCTACTGAACGTACTAGGCTAAAACAATTATTTCATAATGAGAAGAGGAGGCAGTTTGGCCCCTGGCACTCATCATTTTCTCAGCCTGCTGGGTTTCCAGGCTGCTGTATTTGCAGCTAAGTAAGCACACAGAGTTGTAATAATCAAAATGATATGTTAAATAACGTCCACTGACCTTGACCCCTGAAGTTGAAATGACCTCCTGCAGGATTCCAGGACTGTACTATTGTCAGGATAAAGACTGGTCCCTTGCAGATTCAGTCATGGATGATATACAAAAACACAGAAGACTGAATGGGTAACCCTTTTCTTTGTTCAAAAGATAGACTCCTGACATCAATACTATTTATTTGCCTCAACTTGGCTTAAACTATTGTCTCCACACTGATACCAATGTCTCATTGTGCTCCCATCCAAGCAATTAGACATTCAGTGTGCTTAAAAATTCATTTGTTGGAAGTCATTACATATTTTCATATTCTAATGTTCTCATTAATCTGAGACTGAACAAAAAACCAACATGCTGAATCTTCCTTGATTTAGACTCATTATTTGCACTATTATGTTGTAGGTCCTTTACCTGATTTGGAATAAATCAAAAAACCAATTCTTTTTAAAAATGGTGTGCACCTGGGAATGGGATTATAAAACACAATGCTCTTTAGAGATGTGAATATTTAATCTATCCAATGTAAAATTTACCCAAGGTGTATGAAAAAATGAAGCTAAAGTAATTATTTGCTCTACCTCATTGGGAAAAAAAAACCCCAACAAAACCTCCTCTACTAATATTCAATGATTCTTCATAGTGGTGTGGGTTTTTAAAGAATATACCAGTAAAATTTAAGTTCTAGTTTGGATTTGGGGCTCAGGGTTACTAGTCTAACTCCAACAAATTTGTCGGCAAATTGGGAAATAGGTATGAATTTTTTAGCCACAACAAAGCTCTAATAATGTCTTTTGAATTAAGTCTAGGCAATCAATAAAAAAACAAAATAAAACAAAACAATAAATTGAACCTGGATTTGTAGGACTTGCTGATTTCTTAGCCACAAAACCTTTAACAATAGTGTTTTTGAGCTAGTTCTAATATGTCCCTATTTCACATCCCTTTTTCCTCAATGGCCCTTGAAGACTGTGCCGTTCAAGTTTACCACCTTTCAGAGTTTTTCCAAAATGAATTGTCCAAATAATTCACTGTGCAAACAGTACCATGCCAGTCTTTTCTTGGCAAAATTCAGAATCTAGAAAGTCTTCTTGCTTGCTGGGGTCCGTTGACTTTCAGGTTTTGGTCATACAGTTGGGGAAGGCTAATATTACCTGTTTAGTCTCAATTAATTTAGTATTTTTCTTTTGTGACTGGGGATGAATCCCAATGATGCCAAGTCATTTGTGTTAATTTTTGCTGTTTTCTTCATAGAGTAGCAAGTATAAAAAGGGATGTGAAAATATCTTAGTTAACTATAAAGACTTCTAAAATACCTCGCACTAAAGGCAAGAAGAGAACAATCTGATCATCTGTGGGGGCAGTGACTGTACTTGTCTCCTCTTTCATCAGCCACTCTTGACCAAGGACTCCATTTTCTCCACTTTTCCTGTACTGGCTTTCCCTCTTATTCCCATCAGGGATATAGACCAGTGAATGAATTAATGATGAAATATTTGTTAAACTTAAACCAGGTACTATGCTCAGTGCTGGGGATAGAAATATAAGTAAGCAGGACAGCCTTTGCTACATTTATAGTTTGGGATGACAAGACATGAAGAAGAACTGGAAATTTGGGGACTGGGGAAGTAGGGAAATGACACAGAAGCCTGGTTCTGGGCAAGATGACTGTGTAGGAGAGAGACAAAGAGGTTTTCTTGATTGTAGGCATGGTAGTTTGGAAATGGTCAGTACAAGGCAGCAAAGCCCTAGCAGCCCCTCTCTAAGAATGCTGCATGGTGTAGTGGTTTCCATGTTGTTTGGTTGCTTCAGTTGTGCCTGACTGTTCTGGACCCCATTTGGGGTTTTCTTAACAAATATGATGGAGTGGTTTGCCATTTCCTTCTCCAGCTCATTTTCCAGATGAGGAAGCAGAAGTCAACAAGGTTAAATTTCTTGTCCAGCGTCACACAGCTAGTAAGTGTCTGAGGCTGGATTTGAACTCATGTCCTCCTGACTCAAAGGCTGGCACACTATCCACTGAGTCAGTTAGCTGCCCTGGGGTTCCATAGATCTTGGCTTCTCTACATTTGATTGACATTATCCTCCTATTTTTAAAGTCTAATTCATATATTCCCTTTTCTATTGTGAGCTCCCTCCTCTAAAAAAGCTATAAGTTTAAAGAAAAAGTAAGGCTCTGTAATATGTATATATTAAAAAAATTTGAGCTTTCCTTGTATTCATGGGAAGAAACCTACATTAGCCATCCATTTGCTGTAGGCATTTTCTAAGCACCTAGCATGGCGCTGGGTTTGATAAATGTTAATTGTATTAAATTGATTAAACCTGGAATGAAGTTTAATAGCAATGAGACCAGGGCTCTCTTTGGAATGCATATTAGGACTACCTATGGAGATATATGCATCAGGTTGAACAAATATCTTCTATTTGCTATATGGCAGCTAAGCTTCAACTTTATTCACCTTCTGGGCAGATGAAAGCAACAGTTTTACAATAACAAGCCTAACAGAAATCTTTTTTGTATTCTAACACAAGGTACATTTTTTTTCTCTATTTTTTTTTAAGATGAGTTTTTGCCAAAGAAAAGATTTTGCCTTTGGGATCTTATCAGTTCAGTCACTATTTCAGCCTGAAGTTAGCTAAATTGAGCTTCTCTTGAAATCCTTCATACAAAATGGTCAAACTAAACACTCCTCTAACCTCACAGGGTCCATTTGGTTGAGCTCTTTCTTCACAAAATGGTTTTCCCATATCCTGCTTTATAAGTGTGAAGGGCCCTTAGTTCAATCAGCACCTAAATAAATCATTAAACAGCAAAGTCTGACTTTTTACCTTTTCTCTTTTCATTTTCATTAATTTCTCTGTGAGATTTCCTCTGTGTTTATAGAGTTTTATTTTGGTTGCTTCTTTTAATATGTCTAAAAAAATCCTGGGGCGCTTATGTCGACCTGGGTAGAAGATTTAATGATATTCTCTAGAGGAAGCTTAAAAAAATTCCTTTTAGGAAATTTCCTATATTAGAATCTCAGCATCGACATTTGTAAGGGAAGAGTAGATGGGTTTTTGTTTTTCAAAAAATAAGTGGAATATTAAAGGGAATACAACTTCTGTGTTCTTAAAGATTTTGATTCTCCCCCATAGACCCCCAGCCCCATTGTCTTATCGGGGCCCTCCATAAAGTTGGCATCCACTGATATTTGTGAAAGGAAGATGGGAAGGGAGGGAGAGAGAGGATTTAAATAGTTTACTTCAAATGTCAGCTTTTCAGGGTAATAATTTAAAACTTAGTTACAAGGACCACAGGGTTAGGGATTGAAGGAATTTAAAAGGTTGAAGGGATTTAAAAGCTATTGAGTCCAACCCCCTTATTTTACGGATGAGGAAACTGAGGTGCAGTTAAATGACTTGTTCAGGATAACACATCTAACAGTCAGCTGATGTGGGACTTAAATTCATGTTTTCCTGACTCTAGGATGAGGGTTATATTGACCGTACCACCTAGTTGACATTTGTAAAGGATATAATAATAATAATAATAATAATAATAATAATAATAATAATAAAAGCTATGCTTTAAAGTTTACAAAGTGCTTTAACAATTTTGGGAGGTAGGTATTATAAGTATCCACATTTTATAGATGAGGAAACTGAGGCATACAGAGATTAAATGACTTGTCCAAGACCACACAGATAGGAAGTGTCTGAGGCTGAACTCAGGCTGGTCTTCCTGACTCCAAGTCTATCACTTTGCCCATGGAGCCACATAGCTGGCTCCATACATATATCATCTCATTGAAGATTCACAGCAACTGCATTATAATTAATTAAAATTAATTCACAGCATTAAAACATCAGTTTGTCTATGCACCTTAAGAAAATGAGTCATCCGTCTGATTTGTAGCTGAAATCCACCATATACATTGTCTACCCTGATAGAAGATGAGCTCCTTGAGAAGGAGCAGCTCTCTTACATTTCTATGGTTTCTCCAGTATTTAGAATGAAGCTTTGAACATAGTAAGTGCTAAATAAATGTTTCATTCACATTATAGCTACATGTAATGTGTGTATATATATATATATGTATACATATATACACTATTATTTCCATTTTTGAGGTGAGAAAATGGAGGCTAAGAAGTAAAGGGATTCATCTATATCAAGGATCTATCATAACATTTTCTAAAAAATTTAGTAATTTTAAGATAATTTCTTATAGGAAGAATTAATTTTTATTAAAACAAAAATTGAGATTTTTCTTTTCATACCATATATATCTCCTACTGGCAACTACAAATATAGGAGACACACTGGTAAAGTAAAAAATCGAGAATCCAAAACCTTGATTGTATGCATGTGCCACCAAAAGAAAATACTATTCATTTAGATTGTCAATCCCTGTATATGAATTTTATAAAGCTTTAAATGGAACAATGTTGCACTGCTAGACTTCCTTCAGAAGTTCCAATATCAGGAAAGCTTTGTAGAGGAGAGATATCAAGTAGGTGGTCTGCAAGGTGGGGCAGCACTCCCTTCCCCAAGGACCAGATTAAATGGGGTATTTAACAAAATAAATAACTCCCACTAATAAAACAAAAATGATACTATATTTTAAAACTAAGGCACTAAATACCCAGAATATTTACAAATTAGTGACTTCTTTTTCTATTTGAGTTTGACACCTCTACTCTAGAGAATATGGGGAAAATACTCAGTCTATAGTCGTTTTAATGTACGGTAGTAGGAATAGTACTAGATTTAAGGGGATGCAGATTCGAATCTCTGTTCTGTTACTTACCTTGTGACCTTTGATATGTCTTAAACACTAGTTATTTGACCCATTACAAGACATTTAACCTGTCTGCCTCAGTTTTCTCATCAGTAAAATGGAGATCATCACAGCCTCTCCTTTCCAGAGTTGTGAGGATCAGAAGAGACAATATTTGTAAAATGCTTAGCACAATGCCTGGTCCATGATAAGCACTATATAAATGGAACTATTATTATTATTTGTCTATTAATCTCTCTGACCTCAGTTTTCTCATCTGTAAAATGAGGGGATGGAACTAGATGACTTATAAGGTCTCTTTTAGTTTTAAATCCATGAGACTGCGATCCTGTTGAATGTAATCTCAAAGAGAGTTCTCCTATGATTTAAGAGCAAGCTTGCTCTGCTGACCCAACTTTTGGTGACAGGTACCATCTGATATCCAATAGTCCAGTATAGATCTTCAGGTCAGTGTTTCTATTAACAGGGGAGAGAAGACTGTAAACTTCCATTGGTTCAATACCAACCTGTCTACATTGTTCTGGTATGTTATCTCCTATTTTTTACCTTTTCGGTCCTGACTTATTTAGTCCCTTCCTTTTTCTGCTCCAATTAACCCTCTCTGTTTTGTGATCTTGCTTTTGGATTTTTGACCCTTACCGTGTATCATCTGATTCTGACCTTGGCTTTGAAACAAATTTAGATCCACAGAGATCCCACCACAATGTCTGGACTGAATGCATCTAGAGAGTCCCACCCACAATCTGTGTTGGAAGTTGGAGGAGGGTTGAGTAGGGGGAGAAATCGATTTCTTATCTCTAGTTGCAGACAGTGAACTCCCCTGCTATGGAAAGACTTGTGCTTGTCTGAACAAAGGGACATTAGGATGCTTATGACACAGCAAATGTTTTTCTTTTCCTGGTTGGTTAGAGATCTGTGAAGTAACTGGTCCATCGCCCCAGGTAACCTCAGCTCAGCCAATTTTAAGCACCAGTCCCCACACAAAGTGTGCAAATGATAAATGGAAAAAGGCTTTGAGTAAGGGTGTCACCAGTAAATATGGAGAGGATGGATGGAAAGGTAGAAAAGAAGAGACTGTGATCCTATTGAATCAAAAATGTATTCTTCATAAGGACTCCTGGACTACCTGGGATTTTATTCTTAACTTTGATAAATCTGTTTTTTCATGTATACTGTTTCTACACAGAATGAGGCTTGCACTGATCTGATACTGGCTATAACAACAATTTTCTAAGGGGGAAAACTGCTTTGTATCAACACAGCATCATAATTTGAAAATCTAGCTTTTGCTCCAGAAGGAAAAACTGCTACAGGGATTCAAAATGGGAGCCTGTTTTCTTGATTAAAAAAAAAAAGAGAGAATGTTGCTATTTGACAAAACTTTCACTGAAAGATAATGAACTTACAATGTTTCCTATTACTTTAGATTTTCTTGTGTTGATTTAATTTGGCTATTTTCCCCCCTTTTCCCAAAGGAAAAGTCTTTTAGAAGCAAAGGATAGCATGGCATATAGATATATGCTGTCCCTGGAGATAAGAAGTTAAGAAGACCTGGGTTCAAATCCACACAATGAAACTTGCTAACTGTGGGACTGCAGGCAAATCACTTTATCTCCTTAGCCTTAATTTTCTTATTTTCTTCTCTGTTTTACATATATATGTAAATATATGTTCTCTCTCTCTCTCTCTCTCTCTCTCTCTCTCTCTCTCTCTCTCTCTCTCTCTCTCTCTCTCTCTCTCTCCCTCCCTTGCTCCCAGTCTTTGTCTCTGTCCCTCCCTCCCTCCTTGCATAATTTACTCTCCATTTTCTTTCATCAGGTTCCCCAAATACTCTGTCTGTCTGATTTTTTGTCTCTGTGTCTGTCTGTCTGTCTGTCTGTCTTCCTCTGTCTTTGTCTCTATCTCTGTCTGTCTCTGTCTCTCTCTCACAGAGTTGTTGTTAGTCTTAAGAAGATTATATGTATCAAACTTTAAAGCACTATAAAAGTCTATTGCCCACCCCAAATATTCTAGACTCTTAAGTTGCAGAGAAGGTGAGACCCTCATTATTTCAGTTTCTTCATCTGGAAGTTTCCTTTGTCGGTAAAACCACAGGTTCAGTCCCTATCCCTCTAGATGGCAGTTATTATTCTTTTAAAGACTGTGCCTTCCTATACTTTCAGTACTTTCCTATACTTTCAGTGGTTGTTCTTGTAGATGATAGCAATATGTCCAAGTCACTTAAAATTTCTTGGTCTCAGTTTCTTCATCTGACCTCTAGCCGCTATATGCTCTAAATCTATCTTCCTAAAATCTGATGATTTAAGATCAAGAAGATAGAAGGTAAATTCTGTGGTTATATTACACATTTCTCTTTGAGTAACTTGCTAGGTCACAGAATCATTCATGATGTGGGCCATTTCCCCTGTGTATATTTTTGGAGAATATTTACGCATCATCTTTTAACATGGAAAGCTTAAAACCCAGCAGCTATCTTTTTTTCCCCCCAGCTGACCAGAGGCTCCTTTTGTATCCTTTTCAAAGCATCCCTTATTATCATCACTTTGGGATGGGGTCAAGAGGAGTTACTTGTGATTTTATCAGTAAGAGGTGCTATACACATGTAGATTCTCAACATGTTTTCAGTTCCCTGGGACATCTGACTTGCCCATAGCAAGAAAACCAGTAAGTACCAAAGTCAGGACTTATTCTCAATTTTCCTAAATCTAAGTCCTATATACTATACAACACTGCCTCCTAATATCATCAAATATTTTTTAAGCAGTCTGATATAGTGGGCTTTGAATTATAGGTAGTGAGAAGGAGAACAAGGAAAAGAAAGAGGAAATTAAAAAAAACACAGTAGTTATATCTGTTTGAAAAATCTATCTTTGGACTGATAATTTTGTGAGAAGTTTACCTAAAAATAGAGGATAATAGACTGTCCCCTAAGTAGAAATGTTTCTGCAACTTTATAACAATTCTAGAAGTTCAGGAATTCATTACTTCTTGTAGCCACGTATGCAAGGTTTTAGGAAATGCTTTTTTACAAAGATCCTTTTTGTTATTTTTGTAATGCCTTGCTGTTTCTGAATTTGCTCGTTCCTAAGTATGCTATGTTTAGTTGTTGGATACGATGGTTGTGCTGGAAAATCTGCAACTAGGGTCCACACATTATTCAACTTTTCCATGCATCAAAACAACTCTCACTCTCCCTAATGAGGGTCTCTCTGTCACTCAGTGATATATGGAATCTCATTTTCACTATGATTCCGGCCATGTTAACAATTGCCAATGTTGTACTCCAAAGAACTGGGAGCTTTCTACTTTAATCAAATGCTTAACACATATATGTTTCCCAGTCTATAAAAATCACATAGGGGAAATGCATTATTGATGGTTGTTACTTCTATGTTTAATTTTTCATGTGGAATGAAACAAGTGTGGCTGTATCCTTAAGTGAACCTTTAATGCCTCCTCTAATGGGTATCTCGTTATGTGATAGAGGCTTTCAAACTAATACCTTGGACCGAGACTTCAGTGATGGAATTCAGAATAACCCCAGCAAAATAAATCCGACAACTCCATCATTTATTTTTTATACTACGCTTTCCCCAGGAGTGCTTCAGCCAAAGTAAACAAACACTCATAATGGTGAAGGAACTTTAATAACACTCTAATAGGTCTATAGGAACACAAAATCAATGCAAATCTATAGAAACTCTGTGCACTCCCATTCCACCAAAAGATAACACAGTCAGGTAGTTGGCACTTCTATCTCCTCCATGCACACAGGAGGGTCCCAGCTCTGTGTTTGCCAAGGTGTAGAAGGGAGAGAGATTTTGCCTTGTGTGTGCTTGCTGCCATGTTTCTCTCTCTCTCTCTCTCTCTCTCTCTCTCTCTCTCTCTCTCTCTCTCTCTCTCNCTCTCTCTCACTCACTCTCTCTCTTTTTATCACTTCCAGATGGAAAAGATGAGAATACTGGGCCAGGCAACCCAACCCTGGCTTTATTCTGGAACGGGATCATGAGCTTTCCTGGAAATGGAGCTAAGTTTTCTCAGAGGACCCCCAGCTCTAGCCATCTCCGCTCCATACAAGGCTCAGGACATATGGGCTCTGTATGTTTGGAATGTGCTACATACCTCACACTCATAAAAGGACATTTGAGGACACATAAGACACTTTGACGGCTCTCTCCTATAGAGCCTGCAGAGCTGGGGGTGTGGATCAGGAAGACAGAACACTACCAACGTCTTTTCCAATTCTCCTCCCATTAGGAGTTACATTTTTCAGTAATTGTCTGCAGTTCCCAAAGACAGCCTAACCTTTTTGCTTAATATCATGTTTAATAAAGACTTTCTCTTAGTATATTTTGAGTGAATTCGGTACTCATTAAAGTGAGGGAGAAATAACAAGGGTGTTACAGCTCTGCATAATAAAGAGATCGCCTCACAATGCTTCCCCAATAGAGTGTCATTAGTGTTTACACCTCAATCCTTACCTACAGTGAGGAGACTGAAATTACATCTTTAATTATCTGCTGTGTTTATGATGTGTGCACAGCTGGATGTTCCTGGTACTGAACCCAGCACCTTAGAGGAGGTTAATAAATATTACATCAAATCGGATCAATCACAAGGGACATTTGGCAATACAGGATGAGGGCCATGGTGGGTCACCTCTTTTTATTTTTAGTTTGTGATCTGATGTGTCAGGGTCAAGAGAGAAGAGACCACTTCCTTCCTGACTCTTCACTCTTACTCTCCCGATTTGTGACCATAGGACACATATATAATGGGAGAATTTTGAAGTAAGTGAAGACATATTTGGGGATACTACAAGGACACCAATAGTCACTATGAATTTGAAAAACAAACAACTACTCCTCTACAATGAAAATAATTTTGCATAGCTGAGTATTATAGACTTCAATAATAATGCAGTTTATTTATATATTCGTGGATAGCTAGGCCATTGGTTAAATTTTGCCCATCTCCTCAACACTGGCTACCTCAACCAAAAAACTTGTTCAGATGTTTTAGTCATGTCTGACTTTGTGAGTCAGTTGGGTTTTTCTTAGCAAAGATACTGGAATGATTTGCCATTTCCTTCTGCAGCTCATTTTATAGATGAGGAAATTGAGGCAAACAGGATTAAGCAATTTGCTTAGGGTCACACAGGTAAGAAGTGTCTGAGGCCAGATTTGAACTCAGGAAGATGAGTCTTCCAGACTCTGGCCTGGTGCTCCATCCATTGTGCCACCTAGCTGCCCCATAATCAAAAAATTATACTAGTCATATGATATAAATCTAGATTTGGAAAGGGACCTTTGAAATCATCTAGTCCAATTTCCTCTTCTTCCTTCCTTCCTTCCTTCCTTCCTTCCTTCCTTCCTTCCTTCCTTCCTTCCT
>NC_058132.1:255749951-255801935 GCF_016433145.1 Gracilinanus agilis
TTCTTTCTTTCTTTCTTTCTTTCTTTCTTTCTTTCTTTCTTTCTTTCTTTCTTTCTTTCTTTCTTTCTTTCTTTCTTTCTTTCTTTCTTTCTTTCCCTTACCTTCTATCTTGGAATCAATGCCATATTTTAGTTCAAAGGCAGAAAAGCAGTAAGTGCTAGGCAATGGGAGCTAAGGGACTTGCCTAGGGTCACACAGCTAGGAAATATCTGAGGCTAGATCTGAACCCAGGACCTCCCATCTCTAAGTCTGGCACTCAATCCACTGAGCCACCAACTGCCTCCAATTTCCTCTTTTTTTTTTCAAATGAGGAGAGTGAGTATTAGCAAGGTTAAGTGACTTTCACTTATAATGGTAATAAATGGTAGTTCTGGCATTTGAATTTAGTCCCGTGTCTCTGATTTCAGTATCCTTTCTTTTAGATTTTTTAACACTCTCCTTCTCCCACCTGCTTTACCAAGGGAGTCTCAGTGGTATTTAAAAAATATATATAGGATAAAATTGGGCATCTGTCTGTTGTAGTTTGGCAATCAAGATGAAATACTATTCCCCAAGCCTTAATTCTCCTTGCCCCACACTATCATGGCGCACTTCCTTATTTCCTCCTGTGTGAAGTCTTCTTCCTTCCCTGATGGTGATGGTCCTGGGATACCAGTGTTATCTAGGCAGAGACATGTTTTTATTGAAACTCATCCATAGGGAGCAAGCAGCAGGCTACAGAACAGTGGAAAACTCTTCTCTCTCCCAAAATCGAGCTCTCACTTCTTCATCTCCAGCCTGAAGCACAGGCTGATTCAAATTCCATTTCACCAGCAAATATGTGCTCCATTTCTAGCCTGCTGAGCTTAACTTAATTAGAGATGAATATCATAATAAAACAGTATCGATTTCAGCATATCAGCAAAAAGTATTGGTTTTTTCTAATTAACATGACTCACCATCAACACTCAATATTTATATATAATCTTCCTGGGTATTGGGACAAAAGAGCTTTTTAACTTAGACAAAGCTCCACTCTAAAATGACCTATGAGTACTCCACGAGGCTGGTTCTTCTCTTTTGGCACCCTCTACCATCACTCCTGACAGAACCTTGCCACTAGAGTCATTGGGTTTGAGATTTAGAAAATGTGCAGGTTTAACAGCCAAGGCAGAGAGGCAGCTGTGAAAATCAGGAAGGGCCTCAGAGAGTTGTTCCCAGGCAGAGCTGATCCCTCTGTCCCAATATGATTTCCTCCACACTGCCTGAACTGGTTTGCTTCTCTCCATGGGCTCAGAATTTTGCCAGACTGAAATTCCATCAGTGCCAGATCCATTTTGATCCATAAACACCCTTTTTGTAAAATGCAAATGTCATTCAAGAGTCAAGGTTCTAGTTCCAGTCATTCCCAATTACTATGAATTAATTCAATCAGATTGCTCTCCTCCTAACTGGCAGCTGAGATTAGTGCATTAAAGGAAAGTAAGTTTTTATCGGGAGGGAGAGGTAGGTCATTTTGGAACCTGGGAGGCTTTGGCTTCTAGGACACTATGAAGGGAATGGTGGCTGGATTCTGTCAGGGGAGAGATGGAGGAAGAGAAGGAAATAAAAAGGTTGGAAACTGACACAGTTAATGGAAACAGCTAACGCCACATTTCACTGATTTCAAAATTTCCCTACACCGTGCCCTGGAAAGAGGAAAGAAAACCTCCCCCTCCTGTGGCATATGGGTCCCCATTTCTAGAATCCAAAAAGCTCAGGCTCTCACCATGGGCACTATAGTTCAACTACATTATATATGTTAAGTAGGTTTTTGTGGAATCTCTTCAGAACTGAATCACTTTGCATGGTACAGTCAAATGAGTTCTGAACAATCAGCTTGCAAACTGACTTTTGGAATGTCAACCATTAGTTGGTTGGGGACTGCCTGTATATGGCTTTTCATTGAATCTACCCCTGTGCTTAAGCCTGAAATTCAATTCAGCAAAGAAAACATAGATATCCTGTGCTTGCCAAACAGAATGCCAAGGATGGAATATAGGATACGTAATTTAAAATATAAAGTGCTTAGGAATATTAGGTTATGCAAACAATACAGTTAGCTAACCGAAGTTTTTTTTTCTTTTGTTTACAATAATATTCAGATGAACATATAGAGTAAAAAGGGTAAATGAGGAATCTAAATCAAATGAGGAGATGCTGCTACTTTCTAACTGCTCCCTCTCACAGTCTTCATCCAAGTCATGCCCCCTGAAAGCCATCACCATCAACCTCAAAGGTCTATTGTTGGTCCTCTTCTCTCTATTCTGGTTTCCTTAGTGTCCTTACCAGCTCCTGGGGATACAACTGTCATTTCTATTCAGATAATTCTTAGTCCTATGTCCCAACCTCTTGCTAGACTTCCAATATCACATTACCAATTACTTATTAAATATCTCAAAATGTATGTCCTATAGATATAGAAAATTCAATGGGTCCTAATGTGAATTATTCATTTTATTAATTTACTCAATTGTTATTTTTTCCCAAAACTTTGTTTTTTCCCCATAAACTTTCTTGTTACTGTACACTACCATCCTGCTAGTAACCCAGGAATACAACCTAGGCGTCATCCTCAACTCTTCATCGACATTCTCCAAATCTTATTGAATCAACCTTTACAATGCTGTTGCTGGACATCTTCTCACTGCTCAGATTGTCTCCATTCTGGTACAGGTGTTCAGGCATCTCCCTTTTCTAGTATATTCTCCATTCAGCCACCAGAGTGATCTTCTGAGTGCACAGGCTTACCACGTCTCCCCTCTGTCCAATAAGAGCTAGTGGCTCCCTGTTACCTCCAGAATCCAATATGAAACTTTCTGTTTAGCATTTAAAGTCCTTCACAATTTATCCTCTTCCCACTTCATTCTTCTTTTACTTT
Source organism: Gracilinanus agilis (assembly GCF_016433145.1). NCBI lineage: Eukaryota > Metazoa > Chordata > Mammalia > Didelphimorphia > Didelphidae > Gracilinanus > Gracilinanus agilis. The sequence continues at coordinate 255,752,851 of NC_058132.1, forward strand.
ATTCCCCTTTGAATACTCCGAATACTCTGAATACTTCTCACTCTTCCTTACATGCAACACTCCATTTCCCAAATTCTGTGCCTTTTTTACTGGTTGTCTCTCATGCCTGGGTTTTACTGGTTGTCTCTGCCTCCTGGATTCCCTGGCTTCCTTTAAGGCCCAACACAAGGGGCAAGTGGGTGGATTGAGAGCCAGGTCTAGAGATGGGAGGTCCTGAGTTCAAATCTTATCTCAGATTCTTCCTAGCTATGTTATCCTGGGCAAGTCACTTAATCTCCATTGCCTAGCCCACTCTTCTGCCTTGGAACCAACACATAGTATTGATTCTAAGATTTAAGAGTTAAAAAAGAAAAGACCTAATTCAAATCTTTCTGGAGGAGGTCTTTCCAAACTCTTTACCCTTTTCTTATCACCCTCAGTACCTTTCCTCTAGATCATTTTCTATTTATTTTATTTTAAAACAAAACCCCTTATTGTCTGTCTTAGTATTGATATTATACATAGGCTCCATGACAGAAGAGTGGGGTTAAGTGACTTATCCAGGGTCATACAGCTAAGAAATGGACTGAGGCCATATTTAAACCCTGGACCTCTCATCTCTGGGCCTTCCACTCTATCCACTGAGCCACATAGCTGCCCCAATAATTTTCTATTTAAATGGTACCTCTCTTATATGTAAATAGTTGTTTGCATATTATCATCTTCATAGGATTGTGAGCTTCTTGAAGAAAGGGACCATTTTTTTTGCCTTTCCCTATATTTCCCAACATTTGGTAGTAATACCTAATATAGTCATCATTGTTAAGTTGTTTTAGTTGTTTCTGACTTTTGGTGACCTCATTTTAAGTTTTCTTGGCAAGTTTCCTGCTCTAGCTCATTTTATAGATAAGGGACTGAGAAAAACAAGATTAAATGACTTGCTCAGGCTCAGGATCACACAGCTAGTTGGTGTCTGAGGCTGAATTTGAATTCTGGAAGATGAATCTTCTTGACTCCAGACTTGACATTTTGTCCATTGTGCCACCTGACTCTTCATCACCACTTCTCTGCCCATACCTGACATGTAGAAAAAGCTTAATACATTTTTTAATGTTGTTGATTAGAAACTTCCAGAGTTGGTTGCTGATTATATAATTATCTGTAGTCTTTGAAAAGTTATGGAAAAGAAGAAGGTTGCTACAGGCTTGGAGATGGACAAATAGCATTGCTAATTTCTAAAATGGCCAGAAAGCTTGACTTAAATGTCTGGTAAAATTCTAGAATGCACAAAGGGGATTTTTTGTGAATTCTTAGAAAAGAAATCTATGATTTCTACAATTCAGGGGATGTTTATTAAGGAAAAATCAAACAAATATAATTTTCCCTATTCACAAGACAATGAAAACGTTTGATTGGGGAAATCCTAGAGATGCACAAAATAAAATAGGCTCATCTTGACTGTCTCCAGAAGACAAAAGTTAGGAGTAGGAGAAAGAAGTTGAAAAGTAGATTTAGGCTAGATATCAGGAAGATCGTTCCTATCAAGGAGAATTTTCAAAAAATAGCATCAATCTGCCATGGCAGGTCATGAATTTTCCATCACTGGAGATCTGAAAGATGAATTTGGAAGACCAGTTGTAGGATATACACAGTGTGAGAAGAATTCCTGACCATATAGGTAACCAGTTAAGTATGAGCCTATAAGTATGAGTCTTTGATCTTAAAGAAACATTCTTTATTGTTGTTCAGTCATTGGTCAGAAGTGTCTGAGTCTTTGGGACTCCTCTAGGCTTTTCTTGGTAAAGATACTGGGGTGAGTTGCCATTTCCCTCTCTAGCCCATTGTACAGATGAGGAAACTGAGAAAAACAGGGTAAAGTGACTTGCCCAGTGTCTGAGGTGCAATTGAACTCAGGAAGATGAGTCTTCCTGACTTCAGGTCTGACACTATTTTCTGTGCCACTTCGCTGCCCTAAAGAAATTTACTACCGACTATTAGTAGGAAGTAGGGACAACCCAACTGAACCCAATTATACTCCAAGAAGTAGATGGCAACCAGTGGAGTCATTGCTTTCTTCCTGGATTCTGCGTATCTATCCTGAAAGGGAAAGAGGAATGAACAGCTTGGGAAAACAGTCTATCTTTTCCCCCTCTTCACTTGGCATCTCAATTTGACTTTGACCTACGCTTTGATTTTCAGCTATTTTTAGCCTCTTATTTACTGTTTCTTTTTCTGTCAACATTCTCTGGGACCATATTCAAAAGGAAACTACACTTTTAAAACCTTCATTTGGCATGATGAAAACTTTAGTCACTTTTCAGTTGTATTTACATATAAAACCTAGGATTAAATATAAATCTGAGTGCCTGGGAAACTCTAAAATTAAGTTTGAGAAGATTAGACATCTAATAAAAAAGCATCAGATCTTTGTCTTTAACTTGATACCTGAATTTCCTAAATTCCATAGAATTTCAATTGTCGAAAATTTACATTGCTATTAGACTGAATGGTTATTATGCAATTTCACAAAAGGCTTCACCTCCAAACAATTGGCATTAAAAACAAATCACTTTTTCACCAGCCATAATAATACTTTATGGCCTTTCTTCTAAAGAAATTTGTATGTTCACAATGTCCCTTCATGGACATAACAACTGTGATCCCTGAGCACCCAGGGATTTACAACCCAGAGAAACTGAGTGGAGGAGTTGGATGGGATGAGTTGTGCTAGAATTGTTTTTTACATTGAAAACTAGAAGCCCAATCAATCTGTCACCAAAAACCCCTCACTATTTTTTAATTTCTTCATGGTGAAGTAACTCTGATACTTGGGAGATTTTAATAAGACCTTCAATCTTAACCTACTTGGTCTCCTTCATGTGTCTCTCCAAACCAATTTATTTTCCACATAGTTGTCAATGGAATATTCCAAAAGCTCAGGTCTGATCACATTGCTTCTACCCTTCCCTATCCATCTCTAGGACAACATAGAGATTTAAAAGAGCTCTAATCCCCTCTTCTAGGCTTGTTATACATTACTACCTCTACTGTTTATACTCTAGTCAAACAGTCCAGCTTTACTTAAATCTGATATCCCACCTCTGTCTCTGTATGGTTTGCCTATTCCACAAACCTCGATGAAACTTTCTCCTTCCCTCACATTTTGGATTCACTTATATGTATAATTTCTTTTTTTGTCCACTAAAATGTTAACTTGTTGAGGGCAGGGATTGTTTCTTTTCTGTTCATTTTTGTCTTTGTAATTTCATTAAGTCATTGATAAATGCTTTTTGAATGAATGAATGTTGGGCTATGTCCCAAAACACCCAAGCTACCATTCAACTAAGCCAATTCTGTGAAAAATCTTGTCTGAATATGGTGTCACAGAAGTGGCATGGCAGAAGAAGCAATAGATTTGATATTAGAATATTGAAGAAAAGTCCCAATTTTGTTCCTTTTCGGCTATGGGGCTTTGATCAAATCACTGTATTTTTCTGGGAATGAATTCCTTCATCTATACTATAAGGGCATTTGGAAAGAGATGACCTTGAAGGGATCTTTCTAGATCTAAATGTTGTGATCCTGCATTTTTTGGTACATATTTTGTGAGAGATAAAAAGAGCTGGCAGAGTGATTGTGTTTTCAACTGTTTAATATATTGTGTAGTTGTATTTCTCTTAGTAGAATAATTCTGAGAACTGGGTGTTCCTTGTCATTGGAGTAACTTTGGCCACATTTTCCACTCTGATGATATGGCAGGACTCTCAGGTAATTTCTGCAGAAATGTTTGATCTCTTGCTCATTCCCCAATCACTGAATAGAGGCAACCCCCCACACCCCCTAAATATTAGTTCCCTGGCTACCTATTGCACCAGGGCTAGTCACAGTTTCTTAGTGTTGGAACCCTAGTTACTGTGTTTCAGAGCTCAATGGGAGCTCTGTGGACACCTAGTCCAATCTGTACTTGAGGGAGGACCCTCTCTACAACATCCCTGAAAAGTGGTCCATCTAGCCTCTGCTTGAAGATCTCCATTGAGGGGGCACTACTTATTGAGATAATACACTCCAAGTTATATTTGGACCTTTCCTAGAAAATTTGGTAGAGGTAAAAGGAACATGAAAAGAGAAATCATTGGTATTTATTTTTCTATTTTCTATTCTTTTTGCCACTTTTGATATGATATCACAAGCATAATAAATCTAGAGTGGAACAATGGGTAAGATTTCCATCCTTTGACTTTTAACGTGGCACAGTAGAGAATCAAAGAACCTTAGCTGTGATAAAGATTTCAAGGGCATCTAATCTAATACTATACAAGAGTAGGAAGTCCTTCTCTGTGCCCTGCACAGAATCGTAGGCATTTAATAAATACTTGTTGACTGATTGACTGGCTGACTTATATTCCTGACACTCAGCTATCTAGGTATTGCTTGAACACTTATAGGGACAAAGATCTCATTGTCTCATCAAGTAGCCCATTCCATTTTTTGAAAACTCTAATGATTAGAACATTTTTTTCGTTATGTTGAATTAAAATCTTATTCCATTTATCTTTTATCCTTTGCTCTTAGTTCTCTCTTTTGGTGCCCTGTAAAATAAATACTCTACCTATGAGGCCCCAGAGCCTTCAATACTATATCAGGAATCCCTGTGTCAATAGCTCCCTCTCAAAGAGTATTCTCTCAAGTCTTCTTTGATCCAGCATCACAGGTCTCCTGGCTGTTCCATGAATAAGATATTCCATCTCCAGCTCTGGGCATTTTTGCTGACTGTCCTCCATGCTTGCAATGCTCTCCTTCCTCTGCTCCTACTACTTACCTCTCTATCGTTCTTTAAGTTCCAATTAAAATCCCATCTCTTACTGGAAACTTTCCCCAACTCCTTTTACTTCTAATGACATCCTTCTGTTAATTATTTCTTGGTTATGTTTTATATAGCTTGTTTTGCATATATTTATTTGTATGCTGTGTCCTCAATTAGATTGTAAGTTTCATGAGGGCAGGGACTGCATTTTCCTCTTTTTTGTATATCCAGCACATAGCACAGCACCTGGCAAATAGGAGGCTCTTAATCAATGTTTTCTGAATGACTAGTATCAATTGATTGAATTATTACCTAAAGGAGCCATTCCTTTAGATTAGGCAACTAAGAGGCTCAGTAGTCATCAGATTTGATCCTTGCCCTTTGATCAAACTTATGATGAAGATTTTCTACTACAGTGATCTCAATTATCTGCTAGTGGTAGGTCATATTTTGTCTTATTAATTCTAAGTATGCTTGCTTAGTGACATGCAAATAGTGGAAGAAAATCCAGAGAGAAGCAAATACCGAGGCAATTATTTTAGTTGATGATAATAAAAGGGATAATGATGATGTTAATAAAACACATAATCGTCAATGAGTAGATAATGGCTACAATGAGAAATTTTAAAAAAAAAAGTGAAATGCAAAACATACCTACCTACATTAATGAATTCCCCTAAGGCTAAATGAACAAATTCCTCATTGTACAGTGATCAAAAGACCATGTTTTTCTTTTTGCAATGAGACTGCTTTTTCCTTTAATGAAATTATCTTTTGGCTATTTCAAAGGAGCATAACTTTTAAAGCAGATATAGTTATGAGGGGTGATGGAAAGATGGACATGACTGAAAATGACCGAACAAATAATGACATAGTTATTACAATCCAGAGTTCCTTCCAACAGTCACTTGCAAGAATAGGGATAGTTTTCACTTTCTATTCTTGTTCCCTCTCCTCTGCACACACTAGGTGCCCCATCAGCCCTGGTATAGCACAGTCTATAAACTAGAGCCTGTCATTCAGGGTTAGCTAGATTCACTGCATCGACTGAATAGCATGACTTCCCAATGTGCCTCTCACTCAGCAATTGCTTTAATGTTTGGATTCGGCCCCAGGAGTTGAGGAGAGCTGCTCCTAGGTTTTCTTCAGTGAGCATCTATTAACTATTTTCCAGAATTGCTGGAGAGGGCATCTCAATACCCTAGTCCTATAGTTCCAGAAACTGCTGTCTAAATTACAACATCCCAGGTGATCATTTGACTAGCACCTCTATTTAATATTAGCCTATTATCACTACATTACAAGAAGATGTCTCAAGGATATTATCTCAGGCATTGCTTTATCTATTGTAACCCTTGTAAAAGTTCTTTGGTCTTAGATGAGTGTGTATGTGTGTGTATTTATATAAGCATATATAATACTTACTATTGTAATGTATACAGATATGTGCACATTATATATATATAATTAGTTAAGTTCATTTATATCTCCATATATATACACTAATATTTGCACATATATATGTATAGATTTATGTACACACAATATATACAAACACAATCTCATCTCAAGCCCAGATAGTTGTGAATCCTTAGACAGGTCCCACATCTCCTTTTCTTCTCTGATAAAACTTGTCTAGAGAAGCAGCTCATTGTAGAATTAAAGAAGAGCCAATATTCCCACTGATGGTAAAAGCCAGTACTCTGCTTGATCACAAATATAATATTTCCATCTAAGAGACGATAAGAAACCTATCTAAATAGCAGAGAAAGTCAAACTGGTCTCCTAATGATTGTAAAGGCAATATGCTATAAATTGCCTTCTTGTGATTAATGCCAGGCATTATCCATTTACTTTATTTTTAAGTCCTTCAAATTCTTGTCATAAAATGGAAAAATGTTTCATGAGTATTTAAATGTACACATAAAGGTCAAAAGAATTCCTATCCTTGTTCCATAAAGCATTCTGCATTATAATAACTGATCTTAATTTAAAATGTCTACCATTCTTTGTTTCTACTTTCCCTCTTGAAAATGCTATAATTTCCAGGTTAAATTCTCTGCACACCTTTTAAACTCCTTTAACAATATAAAAGGCTCTTTTATGCGTCAAAAGAGGCAGACAATTTATGACTCTCTGCTGCTAAGAATCACACAGAACAATGTAGCACCAAAATGACAGACTTTGCATTTAATTTTCATGCAGAGATATAAATAAGGCTTTGTCAAGAAAATTTTTAATTCTAGCTAAACGTAGTCTTTATCATAAAAGCAAGTGATATCTATGGCTGTTAATTTTTCCAATAAAACTTTTTATTTGGTATTCAAAGAAGTCTCAGCATTGCTCACTGATATACCATCACAAGCAATTAGAGCTTTAGGTCGCTAACATTTCTCTGGTAAATATGCACTAAAAGATCCCTGGAGCTTTGGTCACTTGAGCATTGGTCACTCCTTCTCTCTGCTGCGATCCCAAATATCCCTCTAAGTGAGGAGAGGAAGCTGACACAGGCATAGATGATAATTGACACAGACTGAACTCCAAATACTTTTCACCAGGTGGAACTAAACAGCTTTCCAGTTGCTCTGATAAGACTAGTCAAAGAACACTAAATGTATACTATACCACAAGTGCCAAAATCTTGACAAATCTGAAAGGACTGACTTAAAGAATGATTCTGGAAAAGGGGAAAAGAGGGAAAGTATTCAGCCTGATTTTGACCACACCAACCAAGGAGATCCAGAAACACCAATCTTATCCCTTCACAGGATCACAAAATCACAAAATTCAGAACTGGGAGGGGCATAGAAGTAAGTTTTACATGCCTCATATAACTGGGGGCAGGGGGGGGTGTAAAGGGGAAGAAACTGAGGCTTGGAGTTTAAGTTATTTGGTCAATGCCATATGGGCAATAAGTGTTTGAGCAAAGATTCACATCCAGGACTTAAGCCACTTTTAGAAGACTGATGAAATCTTTAGCTTTCTGTTTCCAATTTGTATGCATTTGTATGCAAAGTTACAGAATAAAATTAAGTCAAGGGGTATTTTAGTATGACATTTCTACCTCTTTTTTCATTTATTTGTTTGTTACCTTGAAATACCGAGTTAACTCCCTCCTTCCCCTTCCTCATTAAAAAGGTATCATTTGACAAAAACAATATGTATATGTACAACTATGTCTTACTTATTTCTATTTATCAGCTCTTTCTCTGAAGGTGGACATACACAAGTCTTTCTTCAAACAATAATTCTGTTGCTATATATAATGTTCTCTTGGTTCTGCTCATTTCTCTCTTCATATAATTTCATATAAATCAATGTTTCTCCTATATTAACCTTCTCATCATTCCTTATGATGCAGTAGTATTCCATCACAATCCTATGCCACAACTTGTTGAGTCATATCCCCAACTGAAGGGCATCCCTTCAGTTTCCAGTTCTTTGCCACCACAAAGAGAGATGCTATAAATATTTTAGAATATATAGTCTCTTTTCCTTTTTCCATGGCCACCTTTGCAAATAAGACTAACAGTAGTATTGTTGGGTTAAAAGGTATACACAGATGTGAAACTCTTTGAGCATAATTCCAGATAATTTTCCAAAAGGGCTAGATCAGTTCACCGTTCTACCAACAGTGTGTTAATGTCCCTATTTTTCTACCTCCCCTTTAATATTTTCCATTTTGTCCTTTTATCATTTTAAACATTTTGATAGGTGTGAGAGGTCTCAGAATTGTTTTTATTTCTCTAAATAATAATGGTTCAGAGCATTTTTCTATATAATTATATGTAGCTTTGATTTCTTCATCCAAAAGCTATCAATTCATATCTTTTTAACCATTTATCAATTGGAAAATGGCCCATGATTGTTTATTGAACAAATTTCTCTATTTTTAGGTACGAAACCTCCATCTGAGAAACTGTAAAAATTACTTCCCTACTTATTGCTTTCCTTCTAATCTTGGCAACATTAGCTTTATTTGTACAAAAAATTTAAATTTAATTTCCATATAAAGAAAAAGTCTTATAAATAGTCTATAGATTTAGAGCTGGAAAGGACCTTAGAAGTACTCAGGTCTAAAAGTGGCAAAGACATGGCCTGGGGTCAAATGAAGAGAGTGTGCCCTAAAACCAGAGCAAAATATAATTGGGAAATATTTAACAAAATAAATTGACATACAATCAAATAATAATAGCATGTTAGTATGTGATCTTCTAAGTGAACATGCAATCCCCAGGATTTCTTAAACATGGTTTAGTGTTTTAATTTGAGTTTTATACCCATGCTTTAGTCTAATACACTCATTTAAAAAATGAGGAAACTCAAGTCCAGAGAGTAAGCAATACAGGAAATGGTAGAACCCAGATGTGAACTCAGTTTGTCTGTTTCTGTATTCAGCTCTCTTTTTACTTTACCACACTGTCTCATCTCCCTGCACTAAGAAAAAGAAAATATACAAGGGGAAAAAAGCCACTTCTTTTTGCTACTGCATTTTCAGATAGGAATAAAGCCAACTCTCTTCTAACAGTCAAACTCCTGTACCTACCTCTAATGACTCCAACACACTAGCCACAGATATACAAGGTCACACGTGTAACCACCATTTAAAAAAATGTCAAAGGAATTTAATTTTGTTCCTTATTATGCCATTCCTTATTATTAATATTGTCTCTGCATAGTTTAAAATGTAAGTCATAATTATCAGTCGGATGAGCTCTCCATTTCTTTTTTCAGCCACAAGGAGGTGTAAACACAAATGGGAACGCTGCAGAGCAAGAGATCATGACTCATTATCTGACAGCAAAGCTATTAAACATAATCAGAGTCTCCAAGTGAACTCCAGTTGCCTTTCAAGGCATTTAAAGGAATTATTTTTGCAGTTAAAATAACACCAAGTGTCACAATTCTGACATGCTGTTGTAGAAACTTGGTTTAAGACATGAAAACAGTTTTGAGGCTTCACATGGCTGGAAGTTACTTACCGGGTAGCAAGAGACACTGCACTTAATCTATGCCCGTGGTCCCCCAAACTGTGATCAATAACTGATCAAAAAGATGATCCTTCAGTGCATTATTCTGAAGTACATAATCTGAAATTAGAGGACACTTATTGACAATTACGATTTATAGTCCGTTGAATGGAAGAAAGATGGCTCACACACGTTAACGACAAAATCAATGTTTGTTGTCTCACCAGGGCAATGATTTATTCTCAAGAAGCCTTTCAGTTGGACTCTAAGGTAATCTACTCTGTTCTATATTGAGCACTGAAAATCCGGTCCACCGAGTAGGATTCCAGAGCCTTGAGTGAAGGGAACAGATGGGCAGAGAGAAAGGATGCTTAGGTGCAGAAGAGCAGATAAGACAACCTAACTACAATTAGTAGCCATGTTAATTGGTAGGAGCTCATTTACTTTCCATTCAGCAAGCCTGATATACACATTCACACTACAAGGTCAACTTTTCATATGGCATCTGTCTATGAGGGAAGGTTATATTTAAAGCTACGAGGGACCTTAGAGGTCATCTTCTTCAAACCCCTTATTTTGCAGATGAAGAAGCTAGTCATATAATTACAGATCAATTAATTCTGTGAGTGACTCTATATTACGAGTATTTGAAACTGAAGTTGTTTTGGGTGGTCTTTAAAGAATTATCCCTGGTTCAGCCTCAGAGGGATGCTTATAGTTTTATGAATCACTCTGCTTTTGTGGGATCGGGATCCTTTGTACAGTAGAGAGAGTGCCAAATCTGAAGTCAAATTATCTGGGTTAAATTCTGCCTCTGTGCTTCCTTCCTGTGTAGCATCAGGTTTGGTATTTCCCTCCTCTGGCTATCATTTTCCTCATCTTCAGAATGAGGAGATAGCATACAATATCTTTGCCAAGAAAACCCCAAATGGCATCTTGAAGAGTTAGACATGACTAAATGAAAACCAACAAAAATGATTTTTAAGACATATTCAGTCCAATCTCCTCACATTCTCAAGATGAGGAAAGGATGATAGATGAGCACAGTTCATGATCATAGATATATGGTCCAAAGGATGCTGCCTCCTAAGAGGGAGAGTGTATCAAAGGGTTTTCCAGAAAGGTTTTTCTATCTATAGGTTTTCTTGTTCAAATCTCCAAGGCTCACTTAGGCCTGTAAGTCATTTAATAGTGGTCATACTAGGAATTCCCTAAGATTCTTCTGCTTCCTTTCTTTCCAATGAACAATTTGCTGATCTACTTGGGAAAATCTCCCTGACTAAAGTGGCCTCTTCCCTTTGTTTTTGTTCTCCCTTCCAAATAAATGTAGCTAGCTGTCATTAGCCAAAAAGCTCAGTATCTGCCAATGTCAAGAATGAGTATCTACATTCCCTTCCTATTTTAATTTGGTGAACCAGATGAATAATCATGATTTAAATAAGACCTTTAATTTATTTCATGTATTAATTCTAGTAGGTTTAAAAAAACCCATGGAAAATAAAGCAAGCCTCTAGTCACTGATAAACCTCTCATAAAGATTCCTCTCACCTTCCAATCCCTTTTAATTCCTAGTTAGTAGCAGTCATCTTGTACCTAGTTCTTTAATTTTCTATGAGTCCTGCTAACCATACTTCCAAGCTAGATTTGTCCTAGAAAAGACAACATGCAAGCTGGGCTTCTTGTTATAGAAAAAAAAGGAATGTTAGTCACCTCAACCAATGATATAAGTATTGTGTACGTGTCTATTTAATCCTAGGGGGAAATTGTGAAGTTTTTACTCTCTCCCTGCCTTTTTAGTGCCCTTCTTCCAATTTCCAACTCTCTTCAAATACTTTATATTGCCTACTAGCTACCCAGGTAGTAGTCTTACCAGGCTGTCTACTTGGTGCTCCTATCTTCTTTTTCCTATAGAATATTTTATCAGATAGTGATTACCTGTTCCAAAGATACACTATTCTAAGGTATTAGTGACTGAAATAAGGTCAATATGTAACCCAACCCAAGGGTATGCACAATTAATAGGGAATAATGCTTGAGGTCAGAGTAATAAAATGCTAATGGTGGTATAGAAGGTTCCAGTGATGGACCATTGTGAATCTTGCTTGAGAAAGCTTCTTTGGTGTTTCCCAGATTATATCACATTGAGTATTATACCTATGTCTAAGGCTATTCCTATTCACCGTATCCCAGTGAGTACATTAGCCTGAATAAGAAGTGGAAATAGTCAAAAAACATCATCTAATATATCAACATCCAATTTCTTGACTAATCTTCCAACTACCAGGAAGGCGTATTGTAAATAAAATTAAGTTTGTGTGGAACAAGAGAAAGTAAAGTGAACTAGGAGTTAGGAGATTTTGAGTTCTAATTTTACCACAAAGAACCATTATTGTGACTGAAACAAACAATTATTTGTTGAATAGCTAACTATTGAGTCTTAGATAAATCATTTTACCTCTCTGGGTATCAGTTTCCTTTTCCATAAAAGGAGATGATTGGACTAGATAGTCCATAAAGTCTTTTAGCTATAAAATTCAGAGAGAACATTCAGAAAGTAAAAACTTGATTGTCATGTTATTATAAGTATGTTGATATAGAGAATAGGCATTCTTAGGGTAGAATTCCATGTCTTATTCATCATTGTTGTCTATTACAGAATCTAGTAAAAGGACTTGTGCATAGCAGATATATCAAATGAATAAAGAGAAGTGAAATTATGCATATTGAGCTGTGTCATCCTGTGCATATATACATTAAAAAGTAGGAGCTGCATTCCAAATATGAACAGTCCTAGGACTTCATAGCACTACTAATTAATTGGCTTCTAAATCTGAGCAAGGGGAGTAAAAAAATTAAATTCTCAATGTTAACAATTAGCTCTACACTTATTGGATTCACTTTCTGATTCTATAATACTGACTAGGTTTGTATAAAAAGAGGTTTTATCCTTGGAAAACAGTTTAGTGATGCTTTTAAGTATGGAATAAATATTATATTTGATCAAATTATTAACTGAAGGCAGTAGGAACAGGGAAAAAAGTTTGGAATTAAACCTGCTTGTGAATCCCGACACTGTCAATTATCACCTGTGTGATACTGACCAAGTCACTTCAATTTTCTAGGTCTCAGTTCCATGGTTTCCAACTTCTCTTCCAGCTGCAAATCAATGACCTTCTGATCCAGGTGTTCTCAATTTTTATTTTGAATCATTGACCTCTTTGGCAGTCTGGTGAAGGCTACTGACCACTTCTTAGAATAGTGTTTTCAAACACATAAAATTAAATGCATAGGATTAAAAGGAAGCCAGTCCAAAATCTACTCATAGATGCCTTGTCAAGAACCTCTGTTAAAATCCAAATGTGGGACTAATAGGCAAGCTGCTCTATAATGGGGTTGTAATCATCATTGATAGAAAGAGTACACAACCTAGAAAATCTGGGATCCTTAAAATGGTAAAGAGACAGCAATAAATAGTGGCTCTGCAGTCACATGTTAGTGAAGTCAACAGAAGTTGAATATGTTCAGTGGTGAAAGAAAGAATTTATCTGTAAGAGTTTTTAATTGATGGATTACTGCAATCTCTCTGGAAGGTAACCAATCACTGGCAGACAAAATCCTTTGTTAACCCTTGCTTGGAGCATGCATACTTCATTATATATTTGAGATAAAGTCACTAAAGGCTTTGGAAGATGACTTCCTACTTCAAATAACTGAATTTAGTTTGATTGCAGCTATACTTTATTACATTAACTTTTAGGTTACTCTCTTGTATTTTGAAATAGAATAAAGATCTTTTCTCATTCATCCTTTAAGATGGGGAGAAGTAATGGAACTCCTTGCCTAAATATTTCTTAGAAGCCCAAGAGTTAAATTAGTCTTTTGGCTAAATTTCCTCCCAACAGAAATGCTAAGCTAAGGCAGCAGCTGTTCCAAGGTCCAACACAGCAAAGCACTTGGACATGTGTAGATTCATGCACCTTCATTAGGGAAATAGAACAGATGGGAATCTCATTCCCTAGAAAACCAGGGAACTTCAGTCTTTCTCAAGTCTTCCTTAATATCCTAGTCTTATTTAATTCTTTAGTGACATCATTCTGGATTTTTTGTGAATCCAAATAAATGATTCATTTTACAGAGACAAAGACCATTTAGTGATATGATTCATGAAAGCCCTTAAAATGTGCTAATTCTTTATTTCAGCTACATTATACTTGGAAAAAATAAAAATAACTCATTAAATACTTAAATTTAAACAGCAAATACAAATACACAGATTTACAAACATTTGTACTTAAAAGTATATTTCTGCATACATTCTATCCATGGCAGCTTATTAGTCTTTTTCCTTTCATCTCTATATGCATTTTTCCTTTTATATAGTCCTACTCAACATATATACTGTCCTGGTTCTGCTTTCTTTGCTTCACAAGAGTTCATGCCAGTCTTTCCAAATTTCTTTAGATTCTCCATATTTTTCAATGTAATGGGATTATATCATTCCATTAGATTCCCATACCCTAGTTTACTCAATTAGACATAAATTGGCAGCTTTACAACTTGCCACTCCCCTCATTTGATGATTTCCATTAATGGTCTACATTTCATTTTTGTTGTTGTTTTCCACCCTTACCTGATGGTGTCCAAAGTACAGTGCATGTGAAGCTAATATTTATTAAGTGCTTAGTACAATGTATGATACATAGGAAGTGCTTAATATATACTTGTTCCTTCCCTATTTCCTCTTATATTTAAGAGTTGTGGGTAGGCAGGGTGGGGGTGGGGAGATACATGTAGAAAAGCTAAATAAATAACTGAAATAAGGATGATTTATTTGTACTCTACAGGACATGCTCTTCTTCCTCACTTTGACTTCAAACTCACTTTTTGAAAGAGCCCTTTTCCAGCCTCTCCTTTGTTCCTCTACTCCCTGAAACTTCCTCCCCTCCATCATATCCATCACCTGGCAGTACTTTTGGTCTAAGATGACTTCCATCTGCTCTGGGTGTACTTTGTGTACCTGGTTATTTACATGTTCTCTTCATTATTAGAGCACGAGCTCCTTTTCTTTGCCTTACTGGCACTTAGCACAGAGTCTGGTGGCACACAGTAGGTGCTTAGTAAATACTTGTTGGTTGATTGGGCAATCTGAAAAATGATCTAATATATTATAATGGAAATCTTTTTAGAAAACATTTTTTACTCTTCCTAGATTTTTTCCTTTTTGGTTTATACTTATGATTTCATCAGTAGAGGGAACTCTCAGCTCAAAGTCTCTCTTCATTGATGAAGATTTGTCACTCATCTATAATTTCTATTTTTGGAGAAGTGAGTAGGTCACTGAAAGATTAAAAGACTTGTCCATAGTCAGAGAGCTAGAGTATATCAAAGGTAGTGAACTCTGTTTTTTCTGATTCTAAGGCAGGCCTTCTACCCATTAAGTTTCACACTTCTGGGGATAATAGTTGTTAATAACAATTTACTATCACATTAAAGCACTATTTACATGTATTATTTCATTGAATCCCCAGAAAGCCTCTTTTAGAGAGAGTAAGAACTATCAAATGATTATAGCTGAAAATAACAATAATAAAAATAATTGGGGCTAATATGTTAACACTTTAAGATTTGCACAGTACTTTCTCCATAATAAAGTGAAAAAAGTGAGATCTGTTACAAATATTTTTATTCCCATTTTATAGATAATAGCTAATATGTGTATGGTATTTCTTATATACCAGACACTGTGCTAAGCACTTATCAATCATTATCTCCTTTGATCTTCACAACAACCCTGGGAGGTAAGTACTATTACTACCCTCATTTTACAGATAAGGAAACTGAGGCAGGCAGCAATTAAGTTAGTTATCCAGAGTGACTCAGCAAGAAAGTATCCAAGTTCAAATTTGAACTAAAGTCTTCCTGACTCCATGTTTTATTTCTAAAGGATAAAGTGATTTCCTTAAGATAATTGAGATAGTTAATGGGAGAGCTACCTCAGTTCCTAAATCTCTATTCTGGTATTCTTTTCATTAAATTAATCTACTTATTTGGATATTCCTGAAATGCATTTGTGATAATTCTACAGTACCATATAAATGTGACTTTATTGCTCTTAAAACAATTAAAAAACCAAAACCTACTATACTAGGATTTTATTAAGACATCACTTGTTACAGAATTGCATTTAGGATAAGCTCCTAAAAATATTACTTTGTCTTAAAGTTTGCCCTTAACTTCTGGTCACCACTTCTCAATTTTTTCAGTCACTTTCAACAAATTTATCAATACACATTCAAGGTTTACTATGTGCAAAGCATCATGTAGATGCTCAGAGATACAAATTTAAAAAATATTTGCTCTCAAAGAGTTTACGTTCTATCAAGAGAGACAACAAGCCTGCAGAGAATAAATATACACAGCATTAAATATAAAATAGGTACAAGGTAGCTAAATTTAAGGCAGCTAGGGAGATGGTACTTGCGGTATATCAGAAGAAAAAAAGAGATATTCTTTGAGTCTGACAGATGGCCAATGCAAAGTCTTGAAGATGGGGGATGGGGCACCACATCTGAGTAATTTAGAATGAGGATGAAAATACAGCATCCAGGCTGTACAGGGCTTTAAAAGCCAAAGAGCAGAGATTACATGTGATCTTAGTGGTTATAGGAAATTCCTATAGTTTATTGAGTAAGGGAGAGAAATCTTGTTGGCTTGGATGGAATAGAGCAGAGGTATACTGAAGGCAAGGAGACCAATTGGGAAGTTATCAAAAAATTTTAGGCAAGTGGTGATAATGGCTGGAACTAGAGGGGGGCAGCTTTGTGAATAGAGAAGAGTGGGGAAGAGCAATACTTGACTATTGACTAGACACATGTGGTGAAAAAGAGTGAGGCATGAAGGCTATCCAGGATAATATCAAGATTATACACATTTGAAATCAGTTTGAAAAGAAAAAAATGGTGGCACTTGACAAAAATAGGGATATTTGCAAAATGTTGGTAGGTTCTGGGAAAAGATTGGGTGTTACATGCAGTGCCTCATCTCCATTTCTCAGAATCATAATCTTCCTTAAAGTTTCATATCCTCCAAAATACCTTCCCTTTTCCCTTACTTATTGATATACTCTCTGTCCTTTCATTGTACCACCTCCCATCTTCCCCCACTCTTTTCTGTGTACACATAGTATTCCCCATTAGAATACAAGCTTCTTGATGTCAGGGTCGGTTTTACCTTCATTTTTGACTCTGTGCTTAGATTAGTACTTCACTCATAAGAGACACTTAATAAATACTAGTAGAATTGAATTGAATTGATGATTGTATTCATTCAAATTCTCTCCTAAGAATAATGAAAGACCCACAGGACCTCATTATAAATTGATTTAACTGATAAGTCCCTGGGTGTAAGACCCTAAGGACTATATACAGGTTTTTGTGTATCAGTCAGCCAATTAACTATGAACATTTCATTTATTCATTCTAATAGGCAGCTCCCTCCTATGAGCAGGATTTCAAACATTATCTGTACTTCCTAGATGAGAAAACAGAGGTACTAAGATGCTGTGAAACTTGCTTAAAATGTCTCATTGCCAAACCAAATTACTTTTAGAGAATGCCTTATTACACTTAAGCTCTGTATAATGTAATGTGGCTTTACAAATGGTGCTGACTCCTGAAGGAACACTGTCTTGCTGTAATTTCAAAGTTTTTCATTATATTGCCTAGAAGTGATACGGGCATTGGGTTCCCCAATTGTCCAAGCTATTTTTAAACAACAGGCTACTAAGCCAAATCTTTTTTGAACACAACAGTAGATACAACAAGAAGAGAAAAAAAGTAATTGAAGGTCTAAAAGCAGTCATATCAGAAAATTTCCATTGCTTTTCTTTTCTTACCTTCCATCTTAGAACTAAGTGTCATTTCCAAGGCAGAAGAATGGTAAGGACTAGGCAGCTGGGGTTAAATGACTAGCCAATGGTGACATATCTGGGAAGTGGTTGAGACTACATTTGAACCCAGGACCTCCCATCCATGGGCCTGGCTTTCTATCCACTGAGCCACCTAGCTACCCCAATACTTTTCAAGAAAAAATGAAATATATTGTAATAAAGTAGGGTTATTTTTAGTGCTATAAAAGGAGGTCAGAATCAACTTTGAATTTTCCTACTGTGTACAGACTGACTACTTCTCAATTCCTTTATCATCCCTTCTCCCCTTCCAGGATATCCATTGTTTGTTTGTTTTTTTTTACTGAAGTGCCTCTGAAGTCTTAAGGACACATCTATTAACCTCTTATCTTACAGGTTCTATAAGTTTTTAATCTCTGTCAGAAACATCCAAAATCTCCTTCCCCCTGCTCCCACTGGCCATATCAGGGGTCAAAATGAAGGACTTAACTACTTTCTGGAAAAAAAAACTGTCTTAAAAAACTCTCTGACCAATAGAGATAGACTCGAGAATCATTACACACTTCTCCTTTTGTTCACCCTCACAATGGCTATTTCCCAGAAGCCAGGAGAGAGGATGATCACTTAATCCAGTCTAAGACAAAAAGAGCTTAGGGAATGCAATCTGGGTAGGAATTTACTACCACAATATTGAAAAATGAGTGGAAAGCTAGCCCCAAGTAAAGGCCTTTAATTTCTATCTATAAAGGAATGGTCACTAATGATACTACCTTAATAGATAAACTCTTCAAACCAAGGGCTCTAAAGGGAAAACCTGACAAAATAAAGTATGCCAGACAATGGCAGATTTCAAGGAGGACTAGGCTTTCTTTCTTAGAGAAGTACAGTTCCAAGTATAAATGTTTCCAGGTTTAGAATACAGCCTTAACTTGATTTTGACTGGAAACAAGCAGGAAAAGAGTCAATACAGAGAGCAGTGTCTTTCTGGGGAATTTCACATACCACTCTGGGAGGACAATTAAGTAATTGATCTTCGAAATCTCTCTCTCTCTGACTGTCTCTGTCTTTCTGTCTATCTTTCGCTCTCACTCTTTCTCTCTTGCTAATCATTTTGTTATAATTCTGTCAGCACAGAGATTCTGAACTGTTTTGTGTTTTTGCTTGGCAGGCATCAGTGGTATTTTATACTGAAAGAAAAAAAAACCCAAATAAAGGGATCACAGTTGGGTGGTTCCTAATGAGTGCCTGTGCTTTTCTATGGGAAAACTTCACTGTTGGTAAAAATTCAAGACCAATTTGAGAATAATCAGACCTTGCCAATGTTCTTTTGCTGGTATTGTTGAAGGGTTCTTTGACCTGACTTTATTATTTTTTACCATTTAATCACTTGGTTGGGCTGAATTTAGCAGTTACTCTCTTCAAACAACTGTTGTTCTTCTTTGACCCCAGGAAGAAACTCTCTTCTGAATTGTAGCAATTGTGTTTGTCCATTCATTTGATCATAAACATTCACTAAATACCTACCTACTATGTGCAAGGCACTGGGACTGGAATTGGGGAAATAAAGATCAAAGATGCCATGGATTTGGAGGCTGGGAAAGACCGATAGGGTATTCAATTGAATCTATTTTGTAGATGTTCAATCTGAAACCCATATAGCTAAAGTGATTTGCTATGAGTCAAACAAATACATCATAAGTTAAGAGTCTGAATGTCTTCAACTCTTATCTCCAGGTTCTTTCTACTCCACCAGGGTTTCTTAAACTGTTTTTTTTTGTATTTGTTATGGACCTGTTTGGCAGTCCAGTGAAACCTGAGAACCTCTTCTCACCATAAATTTTGCTACCTACATTCATAATGAAAGAAACTTTAAATTTCAGTTAGAGATTAGTGAAAATAAAGCTGTATTTTTTCCCTATCCAAATCCACAAACCTTCTAACATCTAATCATGGATTCCCATGGATCCCAACTTAAGAATCTGTATGCTAGACTATGTTGCCTCCTAATTATGATGATTGATAATGGTCCCTTTTCCACCAATGATGAGAATTATAATCCTCTATTTTGTAAACATTTGTATACTTCTCCAAACACTTTCATATAAATGATCTCCTTAGTTTTTAGTATTTACTGTGATGACATTTTCCCCATGGAAAGCATCTTTGCAGAATAATGCCTTCATTGATGAAACACTTGAGTGGGTATTGATAGTAGAATCAGCAGGGAGCAAGTAGAGAGAACATAGGACTTCATGTCAGAAATATGGATCTTTCCATGCCATAGTTACTTCCTTTAGAACCCTAGTGAAGTAACTTTACTACTTTACTTAGTTACCTTGTTTGAGGAAACAACAAGAGAAATAATAATATTTACCTCCTGGCGTAATTGTGAGCATCAAAAGAGATGTATGGATCAATATGGACTATTGCATTATGCTTAATAACAATAGCTAGCAATTTTGTAGCATTTTCAGCTTTGCAAGCCTTCTCATTTTATCCTCAAAATAACCCTGCAAAGTAGATATTATTTTCATTTCCATTACATAGATGAGGTACCTGAGTCACAGAAACCAGGGTCACACAGTTGGTAAGTCTCTTAGGCCATATTTGAACTCATCTTCCTGACTCCAGGTCCAGCATTTTATCCGTTGTTCCATCCATCTAGCTGCTGGTGTGGGGTAGGTATTTATTTCCCTTGGTTAGCTTCTCTGAGTTGTCACAAGTCATAGCATTTTGGTTTTTAAAATGGCCTTTGCAATTTTGTAAAATTTCAATTAATTAATTAATTAAGAATCTTTTCCCATGGTTACAAGATTCCTGTTCTTTTCCTTCCCTCCCCCAACCATTTCCTATAGCCGACATGCAATTCTACTGGGTTTTACATGTGTCATTGATCAAGATCTATTTCCATATTACTGATATTTGCATTAGGGTGATTGCTTAGAGTCTACATTCCCAGCCATATCCCCATCAAATCATGTGATCAAGCAGTTGTTTTTCTTCTGTGTTTCTGCTCCCACAGTTTTTCCTCTGAATGTGGCTAGTTTTCTTTCTCATAAGTCCCTCAGAATTATCCTGGGTCATTGCATTGCTGCTAGTACAGAAGTCCATTGCATTCGATTTTAAAACAGTGTATCTGCCTCTGTGTACAATGTTCTCCTGGTTCTGCTCCTTTCACTCTGTATCACTTCCTGGAGGTAATTCCAATTCACATGGAATTCCTCCAGTTTATTATTCCTTTGAGCACAATAGTATTCCATAACCAACAGATACCACAATTTGTCTAGCCATTCCCCAATCAAAGGGCATGGACCAAGTATATTTAGTATTACATTCTCTTCCCTGGAGACAGAGAGCAGAAATGTTGAACTATAGACTCTTTTATTTTATTTGAAAAAAAAGAAATGTAAAATAATGTGTAAAAGCAATTAGTTGATTTGAAAGAGGCCTGAGGAGAGAAAATGGAAGAGAAAGAAAAATAGAGAAAGAAAAGGGAATACTGAAAGAAAAAGAAAATGATGAGAGGAAAAGGGTACAGAAAAGTAGCTGGGGAATCAAAACTAGAAAATAACATAAAAAAACAAAAAAAATAAGAGCATCTTTCATAGGACAAAAGATGAATCTAACAGGAGGGAGCCTAGCTGGCTTTCAGAAAGTCATTCTTTTTTCCTTTATTTATTGAAAGCCAGTGGCAAAAAAAAAATGTTCTTGGTTCAGACATTGGCACAGGCAACCCTGGGTGAGAAAACTTCCTCTACCAAAGCATATCTGCAACTATCTTGCAATTTATATTATTAATTTGCGCATTGAGGGGAGAAGTGATCTGACCAAAGCAACACAGTCAGTATGTGACTAGGGGCAGTATTTGAACCCAGATCTTCTTTAACTTGAGGCTGCTTCACCAACCACCATCTACAATTCTGCAAAACCAACTCAATTATCTCACAAAATTAAAAGAACATTGATCTATTTTATGTATTGTTCTCAAAGAATTTTGTCATAGTTGATCAATCAATGAATCGATAAATATTCATTAAGCAACTCCTAAAAAAAAAAAGGTAGTCAAGTAGAAAAGCTGGCCCATAAACTCTACGTAAGGATTCCTGTGGGCTACATTTTGACTTGGAAAACTACCTATTAACATTATTTATGTCTCATTTTATTTTCATTTATCTTGTTAAATATTTTCCAAATATATTTTAATTGGTTTTATGCATTGGAGAATAGTGTGGGTAAAGGGGCTGTATTTTTGACACCTTTGATAATATTGATTCAGGAGAGGTCAGGTTCCCTAGATCTGAGGCTTGAAGGACAGACATTCTTTGGTGAAGAGGAATTTAAAAAATATATCATTCTAAAATGATTATTAAAAATTTTATCAACATGTAGTCTGGGGAAAACAACCTTTTAAAAAGAAAGTAAGTTCTTTGAGATCATGGACACTTCCATTTTTTTCTGTATCCTCAATATCTAGCAATAAATCAATCAGTCAATGACAAAAACAATAGCAAATATATGGTTCTTTCGTGAATTCCTTCCACTTCTTTGAAGTTCACATTCAGGAACCTTTAGTATGTCTTAGCTGAGCTTCAGAAGGAAGGGCATAGTATTTTATAAAAGAAACTCAACTTTAATTGGAAAGAGAGTTGTATTTATATTTAGAGGATCTAGGTTCAAATTATTGTTCTTCTACTTAATACCTGCATGACTTTGGGCCAATCATTTCTCTGTGGTCCTCAATGCCAGAAATGAGGAAATAGGGAAAAAATGTCCTGTGGCATGCCTTTTAGTTTTGAATTTAACACCCTTCATTTTCAAGCCACTGTTAGTGATTCATATCTGTACCACTTTGACCTTTCTGGGTGATTAGTCAGTCATTAGCCATTCTGGGTCATTAATTATTTCAAAAGGCATGTAGAAACTTGTTTATTTTGGACACACATGGATATATATGTGTGTGTGTATACACATATACATATATGTGTGTGTTTATTTACATATGTATTCCTATAATATATATTTTTCAAATATAGCATACATCTATACAATCTATTTACTAATCTACCTATCTACCTATCTATCTAACCTATTGCTGGGGAAAAGACCAAAAAACAACTCTGACCTCATAGCACTTGCCAAATGACTTGAAAATTGCTGGAACCTGATGTTCTACCTTAGTGGAAAGAACAGACACGAGGAGATGGAGATTATGAAATTGGCAGAGAGTGAATTGAAAGGCTGCTGCTATTTTCTTCTTTTGACCTGAGCAGACATTCTTTGCTTGTATCCTCACTGAAATGCACTAGGAGATGTCATTACAGAGTGTCCCCAGTACCACATTCCCTGAACTCATGCTCTGGAATCTATTTAGCAGCCAAGTATTTTATAGACCCATAAATACAATCTCAGATGTCAATAAAGCAATTAGGAAAATTCCTGTTCTGTGCACAAGAGGCATCATGGCTGGATAGATGGCAGGTTGCTTTGGGATTCAGTATCCTGAGATGATCTTTCCCACGGTGCCTCTGATTCGCTATATAACCTTGAACTTAAACTGTCTGTGTCTTGGTTCCTTGATCTTGAAAGCTGGATATGATTCCTTAGGTGTAAGCAATGAATGGCAAAGTGCCTAATGACCTCATATCATCTCAGCTGGGGTAGGATTCCTATTTGACTGGATTTAGCTCAGGCTATTTTTAGACTAGCAGGGCATTTCTAAACCCATTAATAGTTCCCAGGATCTTGCCCCTTGTTTTTAAAGATATGCTAGGGCTTTCCTTCTTAGTCATCCCAGAAACTATGACTGTCTCTAATTTGTAAACACTGGAGTTTGACTTTTTTTTCACAGTGATCTGACCCAAGCATGGCAGTAAAGTTGTGCTGTTAAACACATAGTATAAATATGAGTCCATGTGGAAAAGACAAATAGATGGTAGGGAAACATGAGTTGTAAGTTCTAAGTATGGCCCTTGCTGTATGATCTTAGACAAGTCATTTACTATTGTTGTGTGGTACAAAGAGTCCTGGTTTGGGATCCAGAGGAAACCAGTATGAATTCTATCTTTGATATGACTCTCTGATGTAGGACATACCATTTCAACACTTTGGTCTGGTTTTATCATCTGAGAATGAAGGGGATGGACTAAATGACCTCTAAATTCCTTTCTACCTTTAAGTCTTCACACTTTTATGTATCATAGGTACATGCTCTATCAACTTTACAAGGTTTTTCAAGGAGTAAATAATAATAGGTATGAAAAAATCTTTAAATCATATACAAAAATGATCTTATTCTGTCTTTTTAGAATTATAGAAATCATTAGGCTTTTCTTTTAGCATTCATTCAGTTCTCTTATGTATGTTTTAACAATATAAACCCACTTTTTATGGATTTTTTGAATTTAATTTTTTAATTTTTAAAAAAGGAAACCCTTACCTTCTGTCTTAGAATCAATACTGTATATTGGTTCCAGGGCAGACGAGTGGTAAGGGCTAGGCAATGGGGGTTAAGTGACTTGCCCAGGGTCACACAGCTAGGAAGTATCTGAAGTTAGATTTGAACCCAGGACCTCCTGCCTCTGGGCATGGCTCTCAATCTCCTGAGCCACCGCATTATGGATTTTTTTTCAGATTTAAATATTTTATTTTTTTAGAAAAATTTTCCATGGTTACATGATTCCTGTTTTTACTTTCCCCTTCACCCCGCCTTGATGCCCTCCCCTCCATCCAACTCCCATTTCCACTGGTTTTAACCTGTGTGAACAATCAAGATGTATTTACATATTATTGATAATTGCATTGGTGTGGTCATTTAGTGTCTATATCCCCAACCCTGTCCGCATCAACCCATGTGTTCAAGCTGTTGTTTTACTTCTGTGTTTCCACTCCTGTAGTTCTCTCTGAATGTGGGTAGCATTCTTTACCATAAATCCCTCAGAATTGTTATGGATCATTGCATTGCTGTTAGTACAGAAGTCCATTACATTCGATTTTACCACAGTGTATCTGTCTCTTTGTACAATGTTCTTCTGGCTCTGCTCCTTTCGCTCTGCATCAATTCCTGGAGATCTTTCCAGTTCACATGGAATTCCTCCAGTTTATTATTACTTTGAGCACAATAGTATTCCATCACCAGCATATGCCATAATTTGTTCAGCCATTCCCCAATTGAAGGGCATACCCTCATTTTCTAGATTTTTGCCACCACAAAAAGCGCACCTATAAATATTTTCGTACAAGTCTGTTTATCTATGATATCTTTGGGGTACAAACCCAGCAATGGTATGATTGGATCAAAGGGCAGGCAGTCTTTTAGAGCTCTTTGGGCATAAGTCCAAATTACCATCCAGAATGGTTGGATCAGTTAACAACTCCACCAGCAATGCATTAATGTCCCAATTTTGCCACATCCCCTCCAACATTCATTACTCTCCCCTGCTATCATTTTAGCTAATCTGCTGGGTGTGAGGTGGTACCTCAGAGTGGTTTTAATTTGCATTTCTTTAATTATTCGAGATTTAGAACACTTTCTCATGTGCTTATTGATAGTTTTGATTTATTTTTCTGAAAATTGCCTATTCATGTTCCTTGCCCATTTATTGATTGGGGAATGGCTTGATTTTTTTCTACAATTGATTTAGCTCCTTGTATATTTGAGTAATTAGACCTCTGTCAGAGTTTTTTGTTATAAAGATTTTTTCCCCAGTTTGTTGTTTCCCTTTTGATTTTGGTTGCATTGTTTTTGTTTGTACAAACCCTTTTTAATTTAATATAATCAAAATTATTTATTTTACATTTTATAATATTTTCTATCTCTTGCTTGGTTTTAAATTTTTCCCTTTCCCATAGATCTGACAGGTATACTATTCTATGTTCACCTAATTTTCTTATAGTTTCCTTCTTTATATTCAAGTCATTCACCCATTCTGAATTTATCTTGGTGTAGGGTGTGAGATGTTGATCTAAACCTAATCTCTCCCCTATTGTTTTCCAATTTTCCCAACAGTTTTTGTCAAATAGTGGATTTTTGTCCCAAAAGTTGGGCTCTTTGGTTTATTATACACTGTCTTGCTGACATCATTTACCCCAAGTCTATTCCACTGATCTTTCCTTCTGTCTCTTAGCCAGTACCATATCCTTTTGATGACCACTGCTTTATAGTATAGTTTAATATCTGGTACTACTAGGCCACCTTCCTTCATGTTTTTTTTTCATTATTTCCCTTGATATTCTTGATCTTTTATTCTTCCAAATGAACCTTGTTATAGTTTTTTCTAGTTCAGTAAAAGTTTTTTGGTAGTTTGATAGGTATGGCACTAAATAGGTAACTTAATTTGGGTAGAATAGTCATTTTTATGTTAGCTCGTCCTACCCATGAGCAATCAATGTTTTTCCAATTGTTTAGATCCAGTTTTAATTGTTTGGAAAGTGTTTTGTAGTTGTGTTCATATAATTCCTGTGTTTGTTTTGGTAGATTCCTAAGTATTTTATATTGTCCAGGGTGATTTTAAATGGTGTTTCTCTTTCTTCCTCTTGCTGCTGTGATGTGTTGGAAATATATAGAAATGCTAATGATTTATGTGCATTTATTTTGTATCCTGCAACTTTGCTAAAGTTGTCGATTATTTCTACAAGCTTTTTAGTTGATTCTCTAGGATGTTTTAAGTAGACCATCATATCATCTGCAAAGAGTGATAGCTTAGTCTCTTCAATTACTATTTTAATACCTTCAATTTCTTTTTCTTCTCTAATTGCTACTGCTAGTGTTTCTAGTAAAATGTTAACTAATAGAGGTAATAGTGGGCATCCTTGTTTCAATTCTGACCTTATTGGGAAGGCTTCTAATTTAACCCCATTGCATATGATGCTTGTTGATGGTTTTAGATATATACTGTTTATTATTTTTTAGGAAAGGTCCTTCTATTCCTATACTTTTCAGTGTTTTCAATAGGAATGGATGTTGTATTTTGTCAAAGGTTTTTTCATCATCTATTGAGATAATCATGTGGTTTTTGTTGGTTTGCTTATTGATATGGTCAATTATGTGAATGGTTTTCCTGATGTTGAACCATCTTTGCATTCCTGGTATAAATCCCACCTGATCATAATGAATTCTTTATATGGAACACATTTCTGTCTACCCAATATTAATGCAACTGTTTAAAAAGTCTCAACATTTGCCCATACTCCCTTTTTGCTGTTTTTGTTGGTATCTACTTAAACTTAAATAATAATCATGAATGTTATTTTTTACCCTTTACTGAACTGACTGACTTCTTGATGGACCTTACTGAAAAGACCAGTTGCTCTTGCATCATATAGGGATGGTTTCAGCTTTATGACTGCCTGCTGGCACATCACATGTCAGTTGAGGCTGTTGTGCTACAGAGGGTATGCTGTTTCTCTCTACCACCAGCACTATCAGGTTAAGGATTTCCTGGGGAAATGAAATCTTTGCCAATCACATTACTTACTACTTATATCTGTGACACTGTGGAAGTCAAACATTAAGGGAAACATCTAGCAGGATGTAATTCTGACCATCTGTTGAAAGTTGAAATGTGATTGCCCAGTTTTAGCTCTGCAGTTCTGAAGAGTTGGGATTCCTAATCATATCACTGTTCTTCTGTAACTTTATCTTTTTTTCCATTATGGTGAACTGAACAGAGTGGATTTTACTAAAAATCTTACCATAATATTTTACAATATCATTAAAACTGTGCCACATGTCTAGCCTACCTACGATTTCATCCCTTTAGTGCATTCTCATTTTTGCTCTATTGTCTGCGCTGACTGGATTTAGAGAAGAATTAACTTCACAAAGTGTCTGCTTTAATTATAGTCGTTTTGCATTTTTATCATTATTATAGAAAAATTTTCATTGTGCTTATGATTTTTTAATTAAATTTTAAAAAATTTTTCCAGATTAAATGTTGATATCATTTTTAATAACCATTTTCTGACATTTTGTGATCTAAGTTCTCTCCTTTCCTCCCAACCCTTCCCCCTCCCCCAGATGGCAGGCAAGGTTTTACATGTGCTGTCACATAATACATATTTCTGTATATGTCATATTGTGTGTATTTATAATTTTTCTTGGTGCCTATTAGGTTTTTACATTGAATAGCAGTTCATATTTGGGTATACCTTGTACTGCAAATGAAGTGACAGGTAGATCCATAATGCACTAAATTAACAGTTGAGCCCAGCAAAACAAAGGGAATTCATCAATTCATAGTGGTTCAGAATTCAAAGTAATGGTTTCTTTGTTCCAAAAAGGAATTGGATTATTAGGAGAAAAAAGGGAACCAAACCATGGCAGGGGATAGTGAAAACAAACTATGGGAGGAGACATGGAAGGAGAGATTAAAAAATAGAAAATAGATAGGGATGAAAAATATGCTCAAGAGCTCAGAAAATGCTGACCCTGGAAGATCCTCGACCATAAGGTTAGAATTCAGGATGCAAAATATCATCTGGGGCAGAAGGCAGTCCCAAGATTTGGGACAGCCTGAAAAGAAGAGAATAAGCTTTTAATAAGTACTTAACTATGTGCCAAGATTGTGCTAAATGCTTTATAAATAGCTCATTTGATCCCAAGAGAGGAAAGACACAGAAAGAAATTGTTTTATATTAAAATTTTCTAATCTTCAGAATCACAGTCTATGACCTCTAAGGGAAAAAATACTACTTTGCCAACCCACAATCTTCTCAAATTGATTTACGGTGTTATAATGAAATACATGAATATAAAGCACCTTTTTTAACACTATAGCAAAGGTTCATAAAAGCAAGAAAAATGCATTGTTAGTGAGATTTGGGAACATTCTAAATTGGAAGGTGTTGTAGACAACATTAAGAACTAAGTAAGAGGGCATTAAATTTGGGATTAACTCAAAAAATAATGAAATGGGATTCAAACTGGAAAAATTCAAACTGATATCCGCTTAGGGGAAAGTACTTGGAAATTGACTCAGAGAAACCTAGAGAGCAATATAGTCAGTGAGAGCCTCAGTGGTGATAGTAGGCAGGATAATAGATTTGAGCTTTTACACTATAATGCAGAATCTGAAAAGGCCAATTCTATTTTGGGCTTCTATAAAGAGACAATGGGCTCTATTCTTTCCTTCTGGGCCAGGAGGAGAGGAGCCAAGCACCCTTCTGGGTAAAGAGGTGAGGACATAAGCTCAGCATGCCCTTCCTTCCCCTGGTATTCCGTCTGCTAATGAGGCTAATGCCTAGCTGGAGAGAAAAGTTACTGGAAAGGTGTAGGAGCCTCCTGCAGCTCAGAGGACCAACAGAAAGATTGTCGAAGTTTGGCTACAAATAGTTCTTCCCTGCTCAATCTTTTTCATTGCCTCTGTCCTGGATGCAGTGAGTATAGTTTTGGTACAACAGTTTAAACAGAGACATACAGGAAAAGAATGGTATAGAAATTATGCCTTAGAATGGTGAGCCTGATTGATAAATACCAGTGAAAGTGCATGTGGGTGGCAAGGAGACAAAAATATGAGGGATAAAATTTTAAAGAATTTAATAGAAAGCTAAAAGAGCTTTCCCTACAAATAGGAGGGAAAACGTGGACTTGATTATTCTTTGTAAATATGTGAGAAAGTAGAAGAGGTGCTGGCTACTCCTTGGTATTGTCACCCACACTAACAGTTCAGGGTCTGAACTATTCCCTTTCTCCCCACTGTTCTTTCTTAATTCCATATCATCATCCCAGACTGTCATCATGTGCTTTTTTTGTTTTGTTTTTTTGTTTGTTTTTGGTTCAGTTCTGCCACTTAAAGAATCAAAGATAAGATAGGAATTGGTAAGCCAAAATATTGTGATTGTAAAGCCCAGGCCATTGGCATAACTGCAGATGAAGCTTACTTTTTGATGTCCTTCCATCATCTTTTCTTTACTCTGATTCTTTCCATTAGTTCATTTACTTCCAGGTCCTAGTGACCTCTCATTTATGATTCAAGGACTTCATTGAAGTGCTCCATGCTCCAGACCCTTCCCTGCTCCTTTCCAAACTGTTTCCTATTCCTTCAGATACTTGCTAGGTAACTAGAACTAATATCATAGATTAATGGTCCACTAAAGTGCTAATGGATTAATTCCATTACCCATCCTACAAAATATTTTCATGATTATATCTTTCAAAGGAGCTTCCATGAGAATTTTAGGAACCAAAATAAGACCAGTAAGACAGTTATTTGGTCATGGGGACTTTTTCTTGTCATTTCTCAAGTAAAACAATGTAAGAAGTTGGTACATCTGCCTATATAAGGGACAGGTCTTATTTGCTGCTTTTTGAAGTAAGTCAGTAGGACTGGGGCAGTATGGTGCCTGAATCAGAAGCAGAATTAGGTAGTCAGGATTATGGTTAAGAGACTACTTAGGTAAAAATGTGATATATGAAAGGTCAGGATTGGACACTAACACATTTACTAACAATTTACTAACTAATAAAGTTACTAATAAATATAAAGCTATTGTTATTGATGTTGTAGATAGGAACTAGGTAGGGCTGACAAATAAACTGGGTCATGAGTTGTGTAGATGAGGCAGGATGAGAGAATCAGTAGGAAAAACAGACTTGAGGTAAGCACCATGGATAGTTCCAAGGGAGGATTGTTATTCTGAGGCAATTGAAGGAAAAGATGAAGTCTTTTTGTGCCCCACCCCCCCACCCCAAACTAAAATTTTTACACCAACTCCACTCTAAAAACAGATATTTCTTACTTTCAAAGGAATAGGGATTGTTAAAGCAGTGCTTATTCCTCATTATCAAAAAATGTTTCCTTGTTCATCTGAGACCTTCAGTGCCTCTCTGGGAAATGCCATATTCTCAGATAAGATAAAGACCAACTCTTAAGACCTCAGCTTTCCCATTGGCTTGATCTGGGCTACTCTCTTAAGATCCAAGGGTTCTAGAAGATAAGATGAGGCCTAGAACTTAATAGATGCAGTCCTTGAACATTTGACTAACTTTCCTTTGATCATTTCTAAGATTAACTCAACAAATAATGAAAGTTTATTGTATGGAGGAGTAATTAAATGTAATTAACAACAACAAAAAAGAGATAAAGGATAGCTATTAAGAAAACTATAGTTAGGTTGGTACAGTGGATAGGACACTGGGCCTGGAGTCAGGAAGACTCATTTTCCTAAATTCAAATCTGGCCTCAGTTACTTAATTTCTGAGTGTCCCTGGGCAAGTCTCTTAACTGCATTTGCTTTAGTTCATTGGTAAAATGAATTGGAGAATGAAGTAGCAAATCACTCCTCTATTTTTTCCAAGAAAACTCCAAATGGGGGCATGAGGAGTTTGACATGACTGAACAACAGCAACAATTAAGAAAACTTTCTCATTGCTTTCACTAAAAAACAAATAAATGCTATAGGTAGGTATCAATTAGAATGAAGAATGAATTCTAAGGAGTGTTTGCATTGGAATTCAAACCACATCTTTCCATTGGGTTGGAACCAACTATCATATTTACTATAAATATAATTTCACATAGTACAAATTCAAATGCAACCAAGAAATAACTTTCTTGGGGAAGTTTTTGAAGCTTTGTCATTTAGGTTACTAAATACAAAAGCAAACAAAATAATCACCTAAACAATCCTTGATCTTAGTAGGCCTTAGCAGAGGCTTACTAGAAGGGAATTCTTGTACCATTCAACTTTGTTTGCAAAACCAAATCAAAGCAAAGAGATTTATAACTACAGAACAAGTTTAGTTTAAGTGTAATAATTTGAAGGGAAGCAATTTAAGTTATGGAATTTTTATTTTAGGTATAATTTTAGTTCATTTAAGCCAGTGGTTCCTAAACTTTTTGGCCTACCACCCCCTTTCCAGAAAAAAATTACTTAGCACCCCCTGGAAATTAATTTTTTAAAAATTTTAATAGCAATTAATAGGAAAGATAAATGCACCTGTGGCCATCACCACTATCCTGGATCACTGCAGCACCCACCAGGGAGCAGTGGCGCCCACTTTGGGAATCACTGATTTAAGTACTCACTAACTGTATTTCACTGATGCTGATGCCAAGGTTTCCAGATAGGAGTCCTGCTGTGTATATTTTAATGAATAGATAAGATTTTTCCATACCATATACTTAACAGAGATTTATATAATCTCTTTCCATGTCATTAATGGACTAAAACTTCCTGAATTCTTGTGTTTTTGTTTGTTTTTGTAAACCCTTACCTTAGAATTTTGTAAACCCTTACCTTGTCTTAGAATTGATACTAAGTATACATTCCAAGGCAGAAGAGTGGTAAGGGCCAGGCAACTGGAATTAAGTGACTTATCCAGGTTCACATAGCTAGAAAGTGTCTGAGTGAGATTTGAATCCAGGATCTCCCATATCCAAGCCAGAATTTCAATCCACTAAGCCATCTAATTGCCCCTGACCCTTAGTTCTAAAAGTCTATTCCAATGGCAAATAAGCTTTGGCAGGTCTTACCAAGCTAGAAAGGCTATTGGTGAGGTCCTAATCATAGACTATGTGTGTTTCTGTTGTCTGAGTGCCAATTTAGCTATGTATAAGGAGGAACTATGTATAAGTAGCACTACCTACTTGCATAATCACGTATTGTTTGACCCATGAAACAGAGAAAAATATAAAATGGCCCCTGATTCTATGCAGATACCATGATAGCAGAGAGAGATGAAAAAGGGTGAAAGGTGCTAAGAATATTATTTTTTAAATAATCTACAAACAATCATTTAACTGCTAGCATTCTATGAGTAAGATTATTTTTGTTAATTCACTGATAGACAATTGTACCAGACAATAGATAAAAGACAAATGATCAAGATTGACACTATAATTTTTGCTCTAAATGAAAATTAGACAGTAGGAAGTTTTAGCTAAATGAAAGGCTATCAGATTTCTCTTTTAGAGACTTTGTGAACTTCAGGTCAATTTACAATATCATTTCATGGAAAACTTGGTCATCTTGCTTTGTACTGATCATGATATGCATAGGCAAAGGCTAGACTATGAAGATAATTTGGGAATATGTACCAATATTTGTAGTAGTACATAAAGAAGTAAGATAAATTAGATGAAGAACTTGACAAGATTTACCAAGTCAAATAAAAATATATCTCATTGATGTCATTGGGAAGGTGGGTGAATAAACTGGGAACATAAAAATAAAATGGAAAATATACAGATACATACATATATATGTTTATATGTAGGAAATAATTTGGGAAAATATCTTTGGGGATGAAAATAAATAAATATGTTGGGAAATTTGGTTTTGAATTAAGAAATGAAAGAGGTCAAAGAGTTTCTGATAACTAAAAAACCCTATACTAGTGTATATGTGTATATATGTGTGTATATATGTCTATATACACATATGTGTATATATCTATATCTATGTCAACATTGATATCTATACCTAAAATATTTCATTCAAAAAGAGATTCAGAAGATCCTAGACCAGGCAACAATACAAAAGATACAAAATGATTTTATCTTAACATACAGGAAATGACTAGTTACTTATGTGGGAATGCAATCAGATAATTGTCTGTGTGCAATCAGATAATTAACAGAGCAAAGTGCAAACTTAATACCAAATTAGAAGACAGGAGGAAGGTGAGAAGATACTGAATGCAATTATATTAGGTCCATTTCATTTTAAAAAGTAGGTAAGAATACTGAAATTGAGTAATGAATAAAAATAATGCATATGATAGTATTTTCAACATTTTCACAATAAGAAGGCCTAAAATTTTATCAGCCAGCAAACACTTGACTGCCTTGCTGAGGAGAAAGGCAGGACAATTAAGAAAAATACTTGCTTAGAATATAACAATTTGGAGTATATATAGGTCTCAACTGGTGTGAATAATGAATCCTATAAAGTGGTTGAATGTATTTGAATTTGTACTATATGAAATAATAATTATGTTTAAAACGGTCATTGGTTACAGCCTAATGTACAATGCAAATTTGAATAGTGTGACCTTTTCAGGGGAATTCATACTAATTGGGATCTTGTTGTATATTATGGAGGAGAAAACCAGAAGATTCACAAAAAGTTCCAAATAGTAGAAAGGCAAACTACAGAAAGTTTGGTGTCAGATCCAACTAGGTTAAAAGATTCCAGGAGCATAGAAGACAACTCTGCACTTCCAAAAAACTAAAAAACAAAAGAAAAATAAATATAAAGCACAATAAATGTGCTGAAATTTTTGTAATAATCTATCTTCATCACTAATGAGAGTGGAATTAATATATTTGGACAATAACGCCTGAGTACCTAATGTGCTACAAGATGTAGTAGAAACTTCATTAACAAAAAAAGAGAAGTAACTTGGCCATCTGATCAAGTATAAAGAGAGGAAATTTGTACTGGAAGAGAATAAGTTTAAAGGCATTCAGAAAAATAATTTTCAAGATATCTCAAAAAGAAGAAGCAAAAAGAGTGCTAAAGATTATAAAAACATGAAAATGGCAAATGAGAAAACTATCGATTAGGAAACAATATGCCTACTTTATTGTCTCTATAAAATTTTATTTGACTGATATTTGCATGTATTAAGATTAGAATTGTTGGAAACATGTAGAAGAATATGAACATTTCTGATTGTTCACACTATTCCATATCTCAGTCATATAATTGCCAGAAAGGTGAAGAGAATATAAAATCCCAATCTAATCTTATCCAGATAATATTTATTAAGTTTCTGCTATTTGTGAGGCATTGTGCTGGGGGCCAAAGATATATTTTAAAAAACCCACCACAAGTCCTTTCTGTCTAGCAGTTCACATTCTACAGGGACCTGTTGTGTTTACTCTTTGTTGCTTACAAAAAATGCATTTGGAAGGTGGAACACAATAAATTCTTAAAACTTTCTCAACTTAAAAATTTCTATGCATATGTTAAGATCATACAATATCCCTTGATCGATGCAAACAAAGAAATAATTTTGTTTGATTATTGTCAATCAGAAAAATACAGAGTTGTTAACTATTTTTATGGAATATATTTCAAGGGAAGAAGCATTTCTACCTTCCTCAGTTAAAGTTCTAACTTCTGCAAGAAGCCTTTTCTAATTAATCTCCCTTAATCTTAATAGATCCCCTCTGAAGTTATTCCCAATTGGTTATATTTTTATATATTTATGTATAACTGTTATATATTTTGTTTGCACTTATATGTTTGTGTGTTGTCTAGCCCTTCCCTTCATAACCTGTGAACTCCTTGAGAATAAGGACCATTTTGGGGGTGGGATGTTTTGAGGGCTTTCTTTGTATCCTAAAGATATCTTTGTGATTTTTCTTTGTATTTTTTTTGTCTTACAATATTTGGAATAAAGTGGGTCTTTAACAAATGCCAGTGAACTGATTAACAAGAGGTCTTTGTCATAGAAGGGGAAATCCTTTAGGTACTTCTCTTCACATAATGTTATGCTTATTCTAATGAGCCCATAAGCATTATGTCCTTAAAAATAAGATCCTTGGACCCACGAAAGAAAGTGGCTTGGTAATTCATACAGAAAAGAACCAGTAAAGAAGTAATAGTCATTGCTTTCATGATGTGATGCATTTTTCTTGGCAATCCATTGATTTCCTGCATCTTTGATAGGAATCATGAATAGACAATGACCTGAGCCCAGAAATGTAGAGAAAGAGAGAAGCCTCAATTCTATTTGGGAAATTATGTAGATCTTCAATGATCCTAAATAGCCCCATGACTCAAAAGTGCATCACTTTAATAATCAATATTTTCCTGGTGATGCTGTAACATTGTGAGTAATGGAACACTACAGTAATAGAAGTATCTTCATTACAGGTCACCTAAAGGATAATGGGTAGATACAATTGTGGGTGACAGTAGACTGTTGATATGATGTCAGTGATGACATGAGCAACAAGTGGAATAAAAGCAATCATTAATGGTGGACAACCAGAAAAGGAATGAGAGCAAATGGAGTTTTATATTGGTGATCATGAATATAGGCATGCTAGGCACACTGATTACCAGTGAAAGATTTCTGGAAAGGCATGCCCAGTAAGTGGAATGAGATTAAGGTCTAGAGATTGGAGGTCCTAGGTTCAAATCTGTCCTTAGACACTTCCTTAACACTTATTGCCTAGGCTTTAGCACTCCTCTTCCTTGGAACCAATACACATTATTAATTCTAAAACAGAGGGCAATGGTTTAAAAAATAATGCAGGATGAGAAGGCATGGATAGAGTCCTCTTCAAGATGGTATTCATGCATTAAAGTGATGGCCTAAGAGTTTAAAAAAACTCTAAAGTAGTTGAACCTTGCTTCCTTATATTTAGTTTATTAGCTTGCTTAAGAAATATTTTTCTAGTAATGGATGTCTGTACTAGCAGCAATGCAATGACCCAAGACAATTTTGAGGGATTTATGGAAAAGAATGCTATCCACATTCAGAGGAAGGACTGCAGGAGTGGAAACACAGAAGAATAATAACTGCTTGAACACTTGGGTTGATGCGGACATGGTTGGGGATGTAGACCGGAAAAGACCACACCAATGTAACTATCAATAATATGTAAATAAGTCTTGACTGACCACACATGTGAAAACCAGTGGAAATGCGAGTTAGCTACTGGGGGGCGGGGAGGGTTGAGGGGGTGAAGGGTAAAGTAAAAACATGAATTATGTAACTATGGAACATTTTTCTAAAGATAAAAAATTAAAAAAAAAAGAAATATTTTTCTGATAGTATTTATAGTTTAGCAGAGTCCAGGCCAAATGATCCCTACTTTCTAATTAGAAGAATCTGATTTAGTAAGGCCTTATAATATGTAAGTTTCTGGACCATCTTCATATTTAATTTTCAGAATATCATCCAAAGGATATGAAGTTTAATATGTATATGATTTAATGTATACATGTATATAAATGATATACACACATAGGCATATCATTTGTTCTTTATTCTGAGGATTGACTGTGAAGATAGTCAAGAAATTATAATATACCATGAAACCTAACTAAATATCATATATTATATATATGTATTATCATATATATTAAATATATCATATATACAAGAACAATTTTTATATTATATACATAATATATAGCAATGTGGTATCTGTTGGTGATGGAATACTATTGTGCTCAAAGGAATAATAAACTGGAGGAATTCCATGTGAACTGGAAAGACCTCCAGGAATTGATGCAAAGCGAAAGGAGCAGAGCCAGAAGAAAATCATTGTACAAAGAGACTGATATACTGTGGTACAATAGAATGTAATGGACTTCTGTACTAGCAGCAATGCAATGACCCAAGACAATTCTGAGGGATTTATGGTAAAGATGCTACCCACATTCAGAGGAAGAACTACAGGAGTGGAAACACAGAAGTAAAACAACTGCTTGAACACATGGGTTGATGGAGACATGATTTGGGATGTAGATTCTAAGTGTAATTATCAATAATATGGAAATCACCGCAGTGCAATTATCAATAATATGGAAATAGGTCTTGATCAATGACACACGAAGAAACCAGTGGAAATAAGTATCGGCTATGGGCGGGGGGCAAGGTTGGCATTAGGGCAGAGGAGAGAGTAAGAACATGAATCATGTAACCATGTAAAATTTTTTTCTAAAAAATAAAATAAAAAAAAAACAATTCTGGAATGATTTTTTAAAAGTCACGGGTTAACTGAACATTTTCCACCCTACCCTTTGCTTCTGTCAAGAGTTCATACTAATAGTAGCTTATACTTATATGGTCCTCTACATTTTAGCATGTGCTGTACACAAAAACTTACACATATATACACATATATGTAATTATTTATGCATGCCTCAGTCTTGTTTGATTATTAAAATTATCCTCCAACATATAGAGTATAAATATCATTAACTTAATTTTATAATTAAGGAAACTGAGACTTAGAAAAGTCATACCTTTAACAAATGACATATGTGAGTAAGAGATAACTCTTGGCTCATTTCCATTGCTTATTTTTAGAATTCAATAAAATTTGTGCTGCTTCTTTAAAAAGTCTAGTTCCTCTAACTTGATTATTGTGAGTTCTAAATATCACTATTAAGTATCATATAATTGAACAAATACACTTAACAATTGCAAGATAACAAAAAAATAAATCCACAGGAATCATCCACATTTCTATTTATTTTCAACAAAACCCAAAAGGAATTTA
Organism: Gracilinanus agilis; assembly: GCF_016433145.1. NCBI lineage: Eukaryota > Metazoa > Chordata > Mammalia > Didelphimorphia > Didelphidae > Gracilinanus > Gracilinanus agilis. Next base: position 255,790,696 of record NC_058132.1, read on the forward strand.
TAAAAGAAGAAATTCAATTCAAAATAATTGTAGAATATAGAAAATACTTGGAAGTCTATCTGCCAAGACACACATAGAACCTATATTAATGAAGCTATAAAACACTTTTCATGGACATACAGACCTAAATAATTAGAGAAACATCAATTGCTCATAGGTAGGCCATGCCAATATAATGGAAATTTACCTATGCTGTGCCTTAGCAATCAAATGGATAAAAGATTACTCTAGAGGGCCAGAAAAATAATAATGTATATATCTGTAAGAACAAATTATCAACAATATCAAGGGTAATAATGAAAAAGTAGGAAATAATTTTTTCAAACTATAGTACAAAGCATTGTATGAAACAAACTTTCAGAAGCAGTTGAATAAAAAGCTTGTGGCTGTCCAAAAGAATTTAAAGAAGCCAACATACATTGGCCATTGTGTTAATAGATTTTAAATAATACTTTAATTTTTGATGGAATTAGGAACAAGTAACAATCATGACTGCAGTAAGATAAATAAAAAAGAATAGAATCTTTACTAAAGGAAATATAAATACCTAATTAAAAGATGTTTGAGGGCTTAGGAGCAATTTGGAGTTTCCCTTTATGCAGTATACCTGGACTATTCAGCTAGTGGACTATTCCTTAAGAATAGGTCAGAGATACTGAAAACTGTTTTGTTTGGTTTAGTATAGTTCTTTGGATGAAACTGAACATTGATGTCAGTCATTATTTAAATAACTGATAATATATTCATATGATATGAAGAGAAAGGGGGAAAAGACAGTATTCTATCTTTAATTAATTAGAAGGGTCCATTAGCTTCAGAATATCAGTAGAAGAAATTATCCACCATAAATGGAAATTACACTTACATTACAATGCTCTAATTGCATACCCCACATCCAAGCATATGCTTATTATTCAGAAAACAAAAAAAAACCAACTAATGTCACAACAATTAACTTTTTTTTTAAACCCTTGCCTTCCATCTTGGAGTCAATATTGTGTATTGTCTCCAAGGCAGAAGAGTGGTAAGGGTAAGCAATGGGGATCAAGTGACTTGCCCAGGGTCACACAGCTGGGAAGTATCTGAGGCCAGATTTGAACTTTAGACCTCCCCTCTCTAGGCCTGGCTCTCAATCCACTGAGCTACCCAGCTGCCCCCAAAAATTAACTTTTGAAAAGACTAATTAGGTTTATTTCTTTATCCTTCTTACATACAATACTCCTTTCTGCCAAAAGCAATAGACAATACACAAATGACAATTTCCTAGGAGAATATAATCAAAATGAATATATAGGATGGGATTAATAATATACCAAGATTTGGGAACACAGAGCAATTCTCTCATGACCACAAAGATTGCCCTGTTTTGCTCATCCTACAAAACATTTCAGCAGGGGTGTAGGAAATAATGTTATAAATATAGAAAAACTGCCTTCCTCATATCTAGAGAAAACTTTTGAAATGCCATTCTTCTCTCATTCAGGGTTTGGCACTCACTTATTTCACAGAAAAACAAAATCCTAACTTTGCCTCTGAATTTCAGTTCCTTGCCCTTTATTTCTCTGAAGAAAAAAATTCTTTCTCTGGTAAGTGCATATGTGACACAAATTATGTTCTTTCCTAAAAGTCCCCTGAACTGAAAGTTTTCTCTCTGCTTTTGATTGTTGCCTCCTCCTTTTTCTTGCTGTTGTTTAGTCATTTCAGTCATGGCCAACTCTTTGTCACCCTATTTAGTATTTTCTTAGCAAAGATACTTGAGTGATTTGTCATTTCCTTGTCAGTTATCATCATGAGACTATTTCCCTTTCCTCAGTTTTTGGTTGTAACTTCCTTACATCTTGACCAAGATCTTGCTGTTGTTCTCATCATTTCTGTCTCTTTGCAGCAAGGGTGACTCAGGGGCTATGGGCAGACACCCAAACTGCTCTGGGTACATAAAACAAATTGCCTGAAACCATGTATATTTGCTCTGGCACATAAACCAAATTGTCTGTAACACTGAATGTTTGCAACGATGAATATACCTCCATGGACAGGCACTGTCTGAGAATAGGATCTGGTCCAGAAAGTGAAACTTTAAACAAGAAGAGAAACTTAATGGCATAACAAGATGGAATCTTGTGAGATCACTAGTAGCTCCTAGAAATAAATTATGCTCCCTCTTCCTCCTTTCCTCCTTTCACTGGGAAAATAAGCATTTTGTAATATATTCTGAGGATATATTAAACACAAGTCAGGTATCTACCAACCAGAGAAACCTATGTAATCAATTCATTCTAATCTCAGGAAGGAAAACAGAATTTAGAAATAATGGCAGGGAATGTAAAAATATGTTGCAGAGGAATCTGTTCTTGGTCGGAAATATAAATAACACAGTCATGATTCAAAAATTTTACTCAAAACTCAAGTCCTTTTCAACAGCCCTGGTTATATTTGTTGAATAAATAAATGAGGTTCTTATGTGTCCATTTTTTGGGGTGGGGAGTTTCTTAATATTTTTCTCTTAGCTCAGCTTAGAACACCATGCTGGGACAGAATAGATATAGTTTACAAGTTAGGGACAATGATTGATTTCTTGATAGAGATGTCTTAGACTGTTATTATGCTTGCATCATGCGTAAATAGCTGAATAAAAATAGAAAAAGATTACATTATTTAGTTGTTAGTATGATGTAGAACAACATAGAGATGACTATATTATATATGCGTGTATATATACATATATCCTATTTATATGTTATCTGGCAGTGATGGTGAACCTTTTAGAGACTTAGTGCCCAAACTGCAACCCTCAATCCACATGTGAGCCCCTGCCTAACTACAGACAGGGGAAGGAGGAAGTGCTCCCAGTGAGCTGCTGGGCAGAGGGGTGGGTGAAGTGAGGAATGTCCTCAGGTATGTGTAGAGAGGGGGAGGTGAGCAATCCCCTCTGGCATGTGTGCAATAGGTTCACCAACATGCTTATATAGTATTATAGAGGCAAAACCAATTTTTCCAACTTAACCACCAGTCCCTATTCTTATCTCTACTTCATCTCCTAACTGAAACCATTTAGCAAACAAAGAAATAATTTCATTGAGTACATGGATTAATACAAATGAACAAATCCTAGCCAAAAAAGAATATATTCAAATATTCTATAAGACTAATAAAGAAAATATGGTTTTTTGGGGGGTAGCTAGGTGACTCAGTAGATAGAGAGCCAGGCCTATAGATGGGAAGTCTTGGATTCAAATCTGGCCTCACTCGCTTCCTAGCTGTGTGACACTAGATGAGTCACTTAACCCCAACTGCCTAGCCTTTACTGTTCTTTTGTCTTGGAAACAAGACTTGTTATTCATTCTAATTAAGATAAGAGTTTTATATATATACATGCACATGTATATATATACATATATGTATGTATGTATAGATATACTATTTTTAGTAACAGCACTATGAGACCATGAGGTGGAGTTTGCTCAATGGAAAATTCTGTGGGTGTTATTCAGTCAGTCAACAAACATTTATTAAGCTTTAATTCTGTGCCATTTATTGTATTAAACTTTGAGGATGCAAGAAAAGGAAGAAATATGATTCTTCTCTCAAGGAGCTCAAATTCTAATGGGAATGCAAACAACTACATACTTTTAGTTAAAAATTAAAAAAAAATATTTTGTTCCTTTAAAATTTTAAAAATTACATACAAAAACAAAATTTTGCAATTGTTTACTGACATGTGATTCACATTATTCACATTCTTTTCCTTCTTCCCTCCTCCCAGCAGTAAATAGCTTGATATAGATTATACCAATGTTTTCATGCAATACATATTTCATATTGCTTGTACTATGACAGAAGATACCTATCACACATGCAATAAAAAACTCATGAAGGAAATAAAGTCGGAGATGGCATGCTTTGATCTATAATCAGACCCCAACAGTTCCTTCTTTGGCTGTGGATAGCATTTTTCATCATGAGTCCCTTGTAGATATTTTAGAAACTTGTTTTGCTGATAAAAGTTTAGTCCTTCATATTTGGTCACCATACAATATTTCTGTTAATATATATACTTTTCTCTTGGTTCTGCCCACTTTACTTTTAATCAGCTCATGTCTTTCCAGGTTTTTCCAAACCTATCTTGTCATTTCTGATGGAGTAAGAGTATGCCATTACAAACATATACTACAATTTGTTCAACCATTCCCAAACTGATGGATATTACCTTCATTTCCACTTCTTTGCCACTAAAAAAAGAGCTGCTAAAATATTTTGTATAGGTTTTCCCTTATCTCTGATCTCTTTTGGGATATAGACCCAGTAATGATATTACTGGGTCAAAGGATATGCATAGTTTAAGGTCCTTTGGTTTTGGTTTCATATTTCTCTTCTTGCTAGTATTTTAATTAAAATTTTCATATCAATATTCATTAGGGAGACTGGTCTAAGGTTTCCTTTCTTCATTTAACTCTTCCTGATTAAGGTATCAGTACCATATTTGTGTCATAAAAGAAATTTGGAAGGATTCCTTTTCTCCCTATTTTTCCAAATAGTTTATATAGTATAGGAGTTAATTGTTATCTAATATTTTTAGTTGCATATCCAATTGGTTGATCTGTTCTTTCTCTATTTTATTGATGTAAGCATTTAGAGGTATAATTTCCCCCCTAAGTATAGTTTTGGCTGCATCCCATAAATTTTGCTGTGTTGTCTCCTCATTGTCATTTTTTAAGATGAAATTGTTGATTGTTTTCTATGATTTGTTCTTTGACCCATTCATTCTGAAACAATTAAGTACTAACAAGAGAGGTATAGGGTACACTGAAGTTAATTTCAAAGGGAAGGTTTAAGCTTTGGAGGGGTTGAAGTAGACTTCCTCTTATAAGAGATAAGATTTATCTAATCTTATAACCTCTTATAAGAGATAAGATTTAAGATTACTTTAGAAGGAAGTCAGAGAAGCAAAGGAGTGGGGATGAAGTAGAAGAATGAACTACTTAGGGGAACTGCTAGGGTAAAGAGTTGAAAGTGGAGACTGAAGGGGAATAAGTATAAGAAGACTATAAAAGTGAAAAAGAGCTTCCTAGCTATATGACCTTGTGCAAGTCACTGAACTTCAATTCTGTGGCCCTTGTAGTCAGAAGCAGACAGAGGATCAGTATCAACCACATAAGTATACAGAAGAGTCTTGGTCAGGAAGACCATTTCTAGTGCTAACATTGATACTGACCTTTATGATTTGCTATCTTGTCTCTTCTTGCTTTTGAAATGAACTAATACTAGAATGCAACAAATGCCATGTTTTATTTTGTATATTTTATATGTTTCAATTTTTAGATATTTTTGAATATTTAATATATTTTAAATATAGAATGTGTATTTATATATTTGATATGTATAATATTATTTCCCCAGTAGAATTTAAATATTTTGAAGGCAAGAGTTCTTTCATTTTGTTTTTGTATCTCCTGTACCTGACACACAGGAAGACATTAAACTAATCTTTGTTTACTGGTTGAAAAAAAATTTTTAGATAATACAGAAATATAAAATAGATTTCTAATTTGTAATATAGAAACCTATCTAGTAAAACCTTTTAAAGAAATATATATATACACTTTGTTCAGACATATAAAAACAAATGTGGAAACTAAATAACATCAGATTTATAATGTTGGCAATAGTGCAAATAAATGGTGATTTATATTCAACATCTTAATAGAAACTGCCATTCTTGGCAGTAGTTCAGAAGGTGGTAGATACTTCTAGTAATTTTGTTTATTATTATGTGGTTTCTGTCTCAGTAACAGATTAGCATATTGTACCTGGGCTAGAGGACCTTTTTCTATTATAATGAGTTTATTATATCAATGTCTTCTGGGTTATAACACAGCTTCTACTAATAAAACAATTTCATAATTGGTGTGGTTTTACATAAACTAAGCTCCTTAAAGAGCTTGGACTTCATTGTAAAGTGATAGAAATTCAGATATAATTATTCTAGGATTCCTCTCAGAAGAACCCTGACAAACTAGGCTATTTTAATTTTAGCAGTTTCTAAACTAATGCCCATACAAGTTATGCCATAATATTATGACCAGGTTAATCAGATACATAAGGGCATTTTACTCCTAGAATATTTTTCTTACAAAATGTTTATTTTATTTTCGTTTCAACTAAAGTTTATTAAGCACAGTTTCTATTTAGCAATTTATTTAGGGAGCTAGTTGGCCTAATGGATAGAGAATAGACTTGGAGGTAGGAAGGGAAGGGAAGGCTAGAATTGAATCCTGCCTCAGGGCAGTTACTAGGTATTTGTGTGACACTGAGCCAATCACATAATCTCTTGCACATTATCTTTATTCATCTGTGAAATGGGAATAATATTAGCACCAACTCCCAGGGTTCTTGTGAAGATCAAATGAGTTAACATATATAAAGTACCTCATAAATATTAAAGCATTTTTACAAAATGCTATTACTAAGACTTATTATTATGTTCAAGACATCATACTAGGTACTAGAGATTCAGTTATGACAATGATATAGACCTTGGGCTCTGAGAGCTTAAAATTTAATGGGGGAAAGATTGGAATACAAAAAGAAAGGTAGTGGCAAAATGCCATGAGAAAGTTGAGATGGAGAGATTACTTTTAGATTAAGGAAAGATCAGTAAAGACTTCACGGGGACTGTGGAACCTGAATTGATCCATGAAGAAAAGGATGGATTTTAACAGATGGCAATAAGGAGTAGGAAAGAAATTTATTCCAGGCAGAAGGAAGAGCATGAGCAAAGATGCAGAGAAGGGAGAGATCAGGATGAGGCAATCCAATCTGATTGATACAACAATTTTGTTTAGTAACATAGTATATTGTATGAACTGCAAGTGTTGGTTGGAGCCAATTGCATAAGTCTTGGAATGCTTGGATCAGGATATAATATTTTATTTTGTAGGCAGTGAGAATATCCTTAAGGTTTTTGATTAGAAAAGTAAAACAATGAAAGGGATGCATTAGGAAGATTCCTCAAATAAATATATGAACGGGTCTATTGGACAAGTGATAGATGGGAGGCATGAAGGCCATTTAAGAATTAAACACAATATTGGAGGGCAAAAGATAAGAAAAATGAGTCCAATTTTGCACATGTTGGGTTTGAGGTACTACCAGAACATTCAGGTGGAGTTATTCAGTAGATAATTAGAAATGTCAAACTGGAACTCTGAGGAGAGATTGGTGTATGGGTATAGTTACATGTGTAGAGATAATAATTGAAACAAGGAAATGGATATGCTCATTAAGAGAAAAATATAGCAAGTAAGTGAAGAGGATGAAGAGGAAGAAAAGGAGACAGAGGAATGGATAGAGACAAAAGAATAAAATCATAATAGAGAAACTGAAGGAGGAAAAGATATCAAAAAGCAGAAGGATGTTCAGTAATACCAAATGCTACAGAAAGATCATAAAGGATGGAGCCAGAAAAGCCATTAGGTTGAGAAAGAGGAAAATTATTTGTAAGTTTGGAAAGAGTCATTTCCTTAGTGTGAGGAGAACAGAAGTCAGATCACAAAGGATCGAAGAATGGATTGATTAGGGGGAAGTAGAGGCAGATAGTGTAGACTGTACTTTTTTATATAAGTTCAAGAGCAAAGAGGAGAAAAAAGAGCAAAAGCTTGAGGGAATAATAGGGCTGAATGAGGAACTTTTTAGGACTGTGTTCTTTTTTATGTGAGGAGGTGAGAGAGAGGTAGAGAAAAGATTTATGATAAAACATCTAAATAAGGTCATTAAAGAGAAGAAAGGGATGATGAAGGGATGTAAAGAAGTGAAGTTAGCTTTAGCAAGAACCACTATTTCTCCCTCTGAAACCAGAGAGAAAGGGAAGATAGATGATAACAGAAAAATTTTGAGTAAAGGAAAATACTTGTTATATGGATGAATGAAATAGTGTGAAGCACTAAACAAATATTAACTATTGTTAATATTTTATATTCATAGTAATGTATGAGGCAAGGTCATGTGCTAAGAAATAAGGAGGAAGGGGTATAATTGAGGACTATAAGGGAGGAAAGAAGGTCAGAAATATATGGCAGATCTGACCATATCTTCTCCCTACTCAGTAAACTTCTATGGCTACTTCCTAGATCAAATAAAAATAATCATTTGGGTTTTGAAGCTCTTCATAACCTGGCCCCCATCTACCTTTCTAGTCCTCCTACTCCTTAAACCCCATCACATTCTCAGTGATCCCATGACACCAGCCTCCATGCTCTTCTTTGAATTTATCTCCCAAATCCAGGCATTTTTAGTGACTGTCCCCTTATGCTTGCCCTTTTCATCTGTATCTCCTGCCTTCTTCAAGTCTCCATGAAAATCCATCTTGCTTCATGAAGCTTTTCCTGATCCTTTTTAATTCTAGTATTTTCTTCTGCTGATTATTTCCAATGTATCTCCTATATTGCTTGTTTGTATGTAGTTGTCTGCATGCATTTCCTCATTAGATTGTGAACTCCTTGAATTTTTACTTTTTTTTGTGTTCTCAGTGCTAACAATGCCTGGCATATAGTAGGTACTTAATAAATGTTTGTTGACTAACATTAATAAATGTTTGTTAACTAACTCTTCTGTTGGCAGAATAGCCATTGTGGGGAGTGTGACAGAATCAGTGACAAGAATAAAAGGATTACTGAGCAGCTGTGAAGGCCCCTTTGATATAAATTTAGCTTGGACCAAATTGACATGGTTGTCTGATTTCTTCCAGCAATATTCTGCTGATCAAGAACAGGAGCAGAAGGATAGAGATGGTGGGAGTTATCCAGGGAACTCAAAGCACTTACAAATCTATTATTTCATTTTTTTCACAATGAGATTAGGGAAGAGAGAAAGAGTTTTTTGAAAAATCTCTACTTTGACAATTGGGAACAGCCAGTGTGGAATGGTTGGCTGAATATTATTTGTGGATGTTGTATTTGGAACTGTTACAACCCTCTTTGGACACAGTTCTACTAAGCTTTCTTTAAAAAATCCTTTTTCTTTTTTCTTGGAAACAAGCTCTAAGAACTGAAAGAAGGAGATGACATTTTCTCAGGCAATCTGGTTCTAGGGTTCTGAAAATGAGTGCAAGATTTTAGAGAAGATCATAAATGGTATATTTAATGTGGTGTTAGTATTTTAAAAATGGGAGATGGATGCTCAGTGGTATGCTCTTCTCAGTAAGTGGGCTGCTGCCATCTGTACCAGCTGTAGCCTTCATGTGGACTTATATTCCAATTATTAATTATTACACAATGTTTTCACACAGTGATTTTCTGCCCAACATGATCACTGAAGTTCACTGCTTGATATTATATTATGCTATTAATAATAGGAACTGCAGTAAATAGCAGAGAAAAATTTTGATCTAAGTATAGCAATTTCTTTTAGGTTAACTTTTTACATAATGATTTCTCCACTTCCTGTTGTTTGGGATGTAACCAATACCAATTGCTAAGATATTACATTTTGTCAGGGTTTAAAATAATTACATACTTTCTAACAGTTTTAAGGACCCAACAAATAACAATCTTGTCAAAGCAGCTTAGAGTAAAGGACACCAATTTCTTCCATCTATAAAATAGACATAATGCTTGTTCTGACTTATCTGCTTCATAGGATTGCCAGGAAGGAGCAAAAGTAATAAATGAATACTTTTCTCCCATTCCCGCCTCAAGGTATTCTTTAATTACTCCTACTCCTAAGTCTCTGGTCCTTTTTCCCAGGTCTTTATTACTTAACCTTAGTCGTGGTCTTAAATGATAATTAAATTGTTGACTTAATAATGGATTAAAACGCATAACCAACAGATGTCACTGTGAAGTAAGGTTTGGCTGCCTAAAAAGAAACCAAATATAAACTGGGAACTTGTTCTTTTTTTTAAAACATTTATTAATATTTGTTTTTAACATGGTTACATGATTCATGCTCCTACTTTCCCCATTCACCCCCCGCACCCTACCCCCATGGCCAATGCACATTTCCACTGGTTTTATCATGTGTCATTGATCAAGACCTATTTCCAAATTGTTGTTAGTTGCATCGGTGTGGTAGCTTCCAGTCTACATCCCCAATCATATCCACCCCAACCCATGCATTCAAGCAGTTGTTTTTCTTATATGTTTACTCTCCTGCAGTCCTTCCTCTGAATGTGGGTAGTGTTCCTTTCCATAAATCCCTCAGAATTGTCCTGGGTCATTGCATTGCTGCTGGTACAGAAGTCCATTACATTAGATTTTACCATAGTATATCAGTCTCTGTGTACAATGTTCTTCTGGCTCTGCTCCTTTCACTCTGCATGAGTTCCTGGAGGTCTTTCCAGTTCACCTGGAACTCCTCCAGTTTATTATTCCTTTGAGCACAATAGTATTCCATCACCAGCATATACCACAGTTTGTTCAGCCATTCCCCAATTGAAGGCTGTACCCTCCTTTTCCAGTTTTTTGCCACCACAAAAAGCACAGCTATAAATATTTTCATACAAGTCTGTTTATTTATGATCTCTTTGTAGTACAAACCCAACAATGGTATGGCTGGATCAAAGGGCAAGCATTCTTTTATAGCCCTATGAGCATAGTTCCAAATTGCCAGCCAGAACGGTTGGATCAGTTCACAACTCCACCAGCAATGCATTAATGTCCCCATTTTGCCACATCCTCTCCAACATTCATTACTCTCCCCTTCTTTCATTTTAACCAGTCTGCTAGGTGTGAGGTGCTACCTCAGAGTTGTTTTGATTTGCATTTCTCTAATTATTAGAGATTTAGAACACTTTCTCAAGTGCTTATTGATACTTTTGATTTCTTTACCTGAAAATTGCCTATTCATGTCTCTTGTCAATTTATCAATTGGGGAATGGCTTGATTTTTTATACAATTGATTTAACTCCTTGTATATTTGAGTAATTAGACCCCTGCCAGAGTTTTTTGTTATAAATATTTTTTCCCAATTTGTTGTTTCCCTTCTGATTTTGACTACATTGTTTTTGTTTGTACAAAAGCTTTTTAGTTTAATATAATCAAAACCATTAAATTTACATTTTGTAATTTTCTCTAACTCTTGCTTGGTTTTAAAATCTTTCCTTTCCCAGAGACCTGACAAATATACTATTCCGTGTTCACTTAACTTATTTATAGTTTCCCTCTTTACATTCAAGTCATTCACCCATTCTGAATTTATCTTGGTGTAGGGTGTGAGATGTTGATCTAAACCTAATCTCTCCCATA
>NC_058132.1:255802334-255802672 GCF_016433145.1 Gracilinanus agilis
TTCTTAATTACTTGCTGGAGTCTCTTTGCTACTATTCTATTTAAGATTTTGTCATCTATGTTCATTAGGGAGATTGGTCTGTAATTTTCTTTCTCTGTTTTTGATCTCCCTGGCTTTGGAATCAGTACCATATTTGTGTCATAAAAGGAATTTGGTAGGACTCCTTCTTTGCTTATCATATCAAATAATTTGTATAGTATTGGGATTAGTTGCTCTTTGAATGTCTGATAGAATTCACTTGTGAATCCATCAGGCCCTGGCGATTTTTTCTTAGGGAGTTCCTTGATGGGTTGTTCAATTTCTTTTTCTGATATGGGATTATTTAGGTATTCTATTTC
>NC_058132.1:255802765-255842947 GCF_016433145.1 Gracilinanus agilis
TCTATTTTATCTGTTTTTTCAAAATACCAGCTTCTAGTCTTGTTTATTAATTCAATAGTTCTTTTACTTTTGATTTTATTAATTTCTCCCTTAATTTTTAGTATTTCTAATTTAGTTTTCATCTGGGGATTTTTAATTTGATCACTTTCTAATTTTTTGAGTTGCATGCCCAATTCATTAATCTCTGCCCTCCTTAATTTGTTAATATATGCACTCAAGGATATAAATTTCCCCCTGAGTACTGCCTTGGCTGCATCCCACAGAGTTTGGTAGGATGTCTCATCATTGTCATTCTCTTCAATGAAATTGTTGATTGTTTCTATGATTTCTTCTTTGACTAATTGGTTTTGGAGAATTATATTATTTAATTTCCAATTAGTTTTTGATTTGCCTGTCCAGGTGCCCTTACTAATTATTATTTTTATTGCATTATGATCTGAAAAGGTTACATTTATTATTTCTGCTCTTTTGCAGATGTTTCTATGCCCTATTACATGGTCAATCTTTGTGAATGTACCATGTGTAGTTGAAAAGAAGGTGCATTCCTTTTTGTCCCTATTTATTTTTCTCCACATATCAATTAAATCTAATTTTTCTAGGACTTCATTCACCTCTCTTACCTCTTTCTTATTTATTTTTTGGTTTGATTTATCTAGATCTGAAAGAGGAATATTTAGATCTCCCACTAGTATGGTTTTACTATCTATTTCCTTCTTGTGCTCTGCCAGTTTCTCCTTTATGAATTTGGATGCTATGCCACTTGGCGCATATATATTGAGCAGTGTTATTTCCTCATTGTTTATACTGCCTTTAATCAGGATGTAATGATCTTCCCTGTCTTTTTTAATCATATCTATTTTTACTTTGTTTTTTTTTCAGAAATCACAATTGCCACTCCTACCTTCTTTTTCTCATTTGACGCCCAAAAATTTTTGCTCAAGCCCTTAACCTTAAACTTGTGTATGTCCACCCACCTCATATGTGTTTCTTGTAGACAACATATGGTAGGATTTTGGTTTCTAATCCACTCTGCTATATGCTTCCATTTTATGAGCGAGTTCATCCCATTCTCATTCAGAGTTATAATCATCAGTTGTGCATTCGCTGACATTTTTGTATCCTCCCCTATTCCTACCCCTTCTTCTTAAACTATTTCCTTTTAAACCAGTGGTTTGCTTTAAGCAGGTATCTCTTATCTTCTCCCTTGATTAACTTCCCATTCTACCCCGTCCCTTATTATTCCCCTCTTTTTATTTTTAAAGGCCTAATAAATTCCCTCCCACTTCTTCTTCCCTCCCTTTTTTGACCTCCCCACTCCCCTGCTCCCCTTGGTTTATCCCTTCTGACTTTCTCAGTAGGGTTAGATAGAGTTTTATATCCCAATGGATAATATAGCTACACTTCCCTCTCCGGGTTGATTACCCTGAGAGTAAGGTTTAAATAATACCTCTTAATGCTCTCTTTCTCTCCTCCTTATAATAGATTTTGTCCCCTCCTCTTCCCATGCCCTCTTTGTGTGTAATAGAATATCCTATTTTTCTTATTCTCTCAAGTTTCTCTTGGTGTCCCCTGCTATTCACCCCCCTCTTTTCCACCCCCCATATCATCTTAGACCATTCAGTATTCCACCCTCTCCCTACGAATTATTCTTCTGATTACTATAATAGTGAATACTATAATAGTGAATAGAGTTCACTATAGAGAATTATACATAGCATTTCTCCACATAGGAATACAGATAATTAGATCTTACTGAGGCCCTTAAAAAGGCAAATTTAAAAATTATGAGTTTTCTTTCTTTCCCCTCTGTTTCTTATTTACCTTTTCATGTTTCTCTCAATTTTTGTGGTTGGATATCAAACTTTCCATTTAGTCCTGGTCTTTTCTGTGCAAATACTTGGAAATCTTCAATTTTGTTGAATGCCCATACTTTCCCCTGGAAGTATATTGTCAATTTTGATGGGTAACTACCCATCGTTGAAGGCCCAGCTCTCTTGCCTTTCTGAATATCATATTCCAAGCCTTGAGGTCTTTTAGCGTGGAGGCTGCCAGATCCTGTGTGATCCTGATAGGTGCTCCTTGATATTTGAATTGTCTCTTTCTGGTTTCTTGTAAAATTTTTTTCTTTTACTTGGAAGCTCTTGAATTTGGCTATTATATTCCTGGGCATTGTCTTTTCTGGGTCTAGTGTAGAGGGTGATCTATGGATCCTTTCAATGTCTATATTGCCCTCTTGTTGTAGAACTTCAGGGCAATTTTGCTGAATAATTTCTCTTAGTATGGAGTCCAAATTTCTATTAATTTCTGCTTTTTCAGGGAGACCAATGATTTTCAAATTGTCTCTTCTAGACCAGTTTTCTTGGTCTGTCACTTTCTCATTGAGATATTTCATGTTTACTTCTATTTTTTCAGTCTTTTGACTTTGTTTTATTTGTTCTTGCTGTCTTGAGAGATCATTAGCTTCTAATTGCTCAATTCTAGCCTTTAGGGACTGGTTTTCCTTTTCAACCTGGTCATTTCTGGTGTTCAATTTGCTCATCAGTTCATTTGATTTCTGACCCTCACTTTCCAATTGCAAAATTCTGCCTTTTAAACTGTTATTTTCTAGCCTGATTTCCTTTTGAGCTATTTCCCATTTCTCTAGCCAAATCTTTTCCAACTCTCATCATCTCAGATTTGAACTCTTCAAGAGCTTGTGACCAGTTTTCATTATTTTGGGAGGGTCTGGATGTGATTGTTTGTTCTCCTTTTCTGTTTGCTTGGTTGTCTGGATTTTCTCTGTGTAAAAGTTGTTGAGTGTTAAAGATTTCTTCTTCTTGTTGTTAATCTTTCTCTTCTGGGGTTCCTGATTCTGGGTTTCCATTGTTAGCCCAGCCCCTTCTCAGCTTTATCCTTGTGCTCAGGGTCTGTCTGCGATCTTTAGGCTCCTGAGGTCTCAGGTCTGATTGTTCTCAAGGTCAAGCGCCCTGGTGGACCCCCTTGCTTGATCCCCTGGCGGAGGTTCCTTTACAGGTCTCAGGGCGCTGCTTCCACAGTTGTATACCTGTCTGCACTGGTTCCCCACTCTGAGTTTCAGAGTCTTCACATGTGCCTGTGTCCGCCTCCACCTGCGCGTGTGCTCCGTTTCCACACTCAAAGTCTGTGCGTGTTCTTTAGCCTCTTGGGGTCCTAAGTCTTGCTGCTCTCAGGAACAGGCCCTGGAGCTGCCAATGAATCAATTGGTGCCCCAAACTTGCTCTATTTCTTTTGAGCTGGCTTTGGCGTTGTAGGTGGTGTGTGTGTGTGGGGGGGGGGTTGCTCAGCTCGCGATTTAGTGAGAGCTGTTTCACCCCTTTATAGCGTGGAAATGCCCCGATTCCATATACCTTCCATGCTACGCCCTGTTGTGGGGTTCCCTCCATTCGTCTGGATTTGTTTTTATGTCCCCTTGAAGATTCCTGTATGCTTCAGTTAGGAGGGGTTAAGTGCTGCTTTTTACTCTGCCGCCATCTTAACCTGGAAGCTGGAACTTGTTCTTTTATTTCTCACTACCATCCTAGAAATTTTGTGTAGAATAGATTCTTTCTAGAACATACCTTTTTCGTCCCATTAGGTGGCCCAGGAGGTGGGAACTATCGTTGGTACATAGCTCTACCCTTTAGCTTGTTTAGATGAAGAGAAAAGATTCCCTGATGGCACCCAATTTCAAAATGACTTGACTGGCTAAAAAGATGTAATCACTTTAACATAGGGATGAAATGGCCCTGCTTCACATAGATTGCCTTTGCTATTTAGGAGTTAATAAAATTCTTAATGAAATCATTAACTATATGATTCTCTAAAAATTGGCTCATTCCTTAGCATTTTTGACAGTGGTCTAATGCTTTGACCTAAATTATGTTGTATGTAAAATAAGCTATTTACTGATGTCCTCCACTGTCCTTTCTTCTGCATGCAATTAAATTCTAGTAATGTATCATCATCATCATCACCACTGCCAACATTTATAAGGCAGCTACTATGTGCCAAGCACTGTACTAAACACTTTACAAACATTATCTCATTTTATCCTTACTTCAGGTCTAAAAGGTAAATGTTAATATTATCTTCATTTTACAGTTGAGGAAACCTGTACAAGCTTCTATTACGTGACTTATCCAAGGTTTCACAGCTAGGAATTATTTGAAGCTGGATTTGGACTCAAGTCTTCCTAACTCCAGGCTCAGTGCCATGTCCAACTGTATCAAAAAAAGGTTATGATTCATCACAGTTATTTTATATGAAACAAAAATCAAGAAATAGAGAAAATCATATTTTAATGTGCCTATTGGTAAAAGGCACAATGAGAAAGCTGGTTTTATAGTTCTCAAAATAATACGGTCAAGGAGGGCTGAGAGAGAAGGAGTGAATTTGAAACTGAAAAAAAATTTAAATGTATGTTAAACATTTTTACATGTAATTGAAAAAATAAGATATTTAAGAATTTTAGAAATATGGATATAGTGGTCTTTAGTCTCAAAACTTGCAACAAAAATGACTCATCACAATAGCTTCACCATTGTTGCCTCTTTGTCTACTCTTCTTTTAGCCCCTTTGCTCTTTTGGCCCCATCTCTTCTAAAATTAAGAATCTAAGAGTCTCCTTGCCATTCCAGCTCATCACCTTTCCTTGAGATTCAGAGATTAACTTTTGTGATAGTTTCTTTCCTCCCAGTCTAAAAAAGAGCACTGTGTCTTTGGAATTAACATTCTCAGAATTTCTGTTTGTTTCAGAACTTTTCCCAGTCTTCCACAGAGGAGAAAATAACCTGACCCTTTAAGATACAACCACTATTCAATTCAAGTAACAAAACCTGGGATTCCAACTGTGCAGGAGGCTTCTTCTTCAATGCATACTTCCTTGGCAGGGAAGTATTCACAAAGGGTAGTATACTTGTATGATATATGTAACTCTTCCCCTGGTATACATTTTGAAGGGACACCATTGAATAGCAGAACAACAAAGTTCTTTCTCACCTTCTTATCCATCCTTCCCTAATAACCTACCTAGTTTTCCCTCTTTCCATATAAACGTGTGTAGACACACAGATGTATGTGCAAACAAATCCTCCTCCACCTATCAGGAAAGAGTGGATGATCACAGATTTGTGATGATTGAGGACAGAAGCCCAAAGCAAGAGCTGCTGTTGGTTGGCTTCTAGTCCTCATGTCCTTCATCCTACACTGTTGGGAATTCCTGTAGTGGAGAAGTTGAGGAGGAGGTATGGGTCATCCATAGTATGGGTCATCCAGCTGCCTCAGGGACAGGAGAATAGGTTAGCTTGTGATGTTGCAGAAAGAGTTTTATACTTAGAGCCTTAACACCGGAGTTTGGGTCCTCTCCCTACTCCCAGTTATGTTAGGCAGGTCATAGCTTTGATGGACCTCAATTGGCTCATCTCTAAAACAAGACATTTGCGCTAGAAGTTGTCTAGGGTCTTGGATACTCTAAAGCAGTGGTTCCCAAATTTTTTTGGCCTACCACCCCCTTTCCAGAAAAAATATTATTTAGCACTCCTGGAAATTAATTTTTTTAAAATTTAATAGCAATTAATAAGAAAGATATATGTATTAATGTTTCTAACTTTTTTTGTAAAATATAGTAAAGAAAGGTGTAAATTAGAAACATTGAACTTTGAAATTATGAAACTATTTATTGAACTCAGACTAGAATGTAATACAAAAAAAGTTAAAACATTCGAAATTATCTTAATGAGAAGGATGAACCTGGTGTGCTGCTACCAATTTAGTAGTCCTTGGCTCTATTATAGTCAGCAGTAATCTTAAATCACCACGATTGACTATTTGCAATTGGTTTCTTTTTTTTGTTAATAAATTGGTTACTGCACTGAATCCACATTCCCAAATACACCTGGCAATCACTGCCTCCCTGGATCTTTGCAGCACCCACTAGGGGGCGGTGGCGCCCACTTTGGGAATCACTGCTCTAAAGCCTACTGATTCTAGGATCTTCTATAAGGTTTTAGTTTTCCCAGATCAGCAGAGTAATCCACTTAGCTACAGATTGAGTCAGACTTGGCCAGTAAGCAAGACAACTGTAGGCACACAAAAGAAGGGCATTTGCAAGCAATGCATGAGCCAAGGTAGAGATTTTCACAGGAAGCAGTTGGACTTTGATGCTTCCAGCTGTGACTAAAATGCCAGTGATTGGTGAGAAGCTGTAACTTTGGAGCAATGCTAGCAGGCAGATGGATACTATTTGGGAGACAATATGGTATAATTTGGAATCAAAGGGTCTGGTCTCCTGTCCCAGATCTAGCATTTTCCAGCTGTGTTACTTTTGGCAAGTAACATGATCATTCTGTGCCTTAGTTTTTTTGTCTGTAAAATGGGGATTACAATGCTTATAACTTTCTAATTCACGGGGCTGGCATGAGGAATATGCTTTGTAAACCCTAAGGCAGTTTAGTTGTTACTATTTGTAGAATAGATTTAGAATTGGCAGGGACTTTAGAGGTAATTTGGTCCAATATTATCATATTATAGAGGAGTAATCTGAGGCTTTGGGCAGCTAGGTTGTACAGTGGATAGAGCACCAGACCTGGAATCAGGAAGAACTGACCCTTACTGGCTGTGTGACCCTGAGCAAGTCACTTAGCCCCTATCCATCTCAGTTGCTCATCTGTAAAATAGGGACACACTGGAGAAGGAATTGGTAATCCATTCTAGAATCTTTGCCAAGAAAACTCCATGGACAAAGTCTATAGGATTGTCTAGGGTCAGACACAACTGAATGGCTGAACAGCAACTATCTAAGGCTCAGAGAGATTCAGTGACTTATTCAAGGTCACGCAGCTAAGAAGTGGAAGAACTGGGATTCAAAGCCAAGCCCTTCTATTCCAGAGCTGGTGTTTTTCCACTGTATCATCTTGCTTTCCATTAATTTAATTCATCATCAAACACTAATAATATATATTAGTCATAGTTATGAAACCACCCAGTAAGGACTCTGGTCATTTGATTCTAGGACATTTTATTAAGCCTCTCTGTAAATATAGTCCCAGGTCAGAAACAGGAGATAAACACAGCTTTTTAGCAGCCTTTCTTTTCCAGGACTTGTTGAAAACAACGTTGATTTTGTAATTTGTTGTTTTTCTCCATTGTTAACAGTTTGGACTTAAAGTTGGGAATCAACAAGCAAATGAAAGGCATACACATCCAGAAAGGAGAGTAATTGTTTTGCATGAGGCTGAAGGTTTTAAAAGGAATAAGAGCTAGAAGCCAGAGAGATAAAAATAGACTGAACATCAGGAAAAATCCTGTATGGGAGGTCTATTAAACTACTGAATTATATCTCTAAGGAAATGGTGAAAGCTTCTTGCAAGATTTAGGCTGCTTATCTAGGATGAGTAAGGGAAGAAATTGCTCACCATTTTGAAGTTGCATTAACTGGTTTAGGCCACCAGGAAAAAAATAACTTAACAAATGAGTAAATAGCAATTTCTGCTATTGGATTGAGAGCTGGAAGGGACCTTAGAGATCATCTAGTCTAATCCCTTCATTTTGTAGCAGAGGAAACTGAGGTCCAGGGAGTCAGTTTACCAGGCATTGTGCTAAACTGGGGATACAAAGAAAGGGAAAAGCCTGAAAAAACTCCTGCCCTTCCAGGAGTTCATGTCATAATAGGAGAGAAAACATGTAGATAATAACATATGAATAAGATAGAAACAGTTTTGATGGAAGGTAATTCTAGTGGGAATGTTTAGTAATACTTTAGGCTCACAAAGGTAATTAGGAACAGAACCTGGATCAATCCTCTGAATTAAAAACTAGATTCCTCCTCCTCCCCAACTATGCCACACTGCCTTCAAGGTCTAGATCTCCTACTACAAGGAATAAGTAAAGACTTCCTTAGGAGGTGATAGGCAAGCCAGGGATTCTAAGAGGTAGAAGTAAGGATCTAAGCATAGGGAACAGTCTGACATCTTTTAAATCCATCCTTTTTTCTAAAAAAAGTCTAGATTTATTCCCCATTCAGAATGTTAATCTCATTAGGCTCTCTTTCTAAATTTCCAAATAGTATATTTTCAGACAAGCATCAACTCCAAATCATAGGCTCTTGACATATTGACATATCAACACAAAATACCAAAGAACGTGTGTTAAATACACTAATCTCAGCCAGGTTAGGGGTTATTCTCTAACCCTTTTGGGTGAAGGACAGCATAGGATACTATTCAATTTTCACTCCATTTTCCTATTCTTCGAAATCATTTCAGCAAAGAATATATCATTCTGAATTTATGGCAAAGAACAAGTTATAAGTTTTAAATCCTAAGTACTTCCACATGTTCCTTGTTGCATCTCACGGTGTCATGTGTCTTCTTCTCCCCCTTTGAGGACAAACTAAAAGCAATTTGAGAGGAGCAACCCTTTCCTTTGTTTCTACAAGGTTAATAGATACTTTTGGGAAAGTAGCCCAGGAGTTCTTGTGATCCAGTCTTCTTTGTCCTCTCTGGGCAGCAGAGATTTAGAGTGATCAGGAAAACATGAAACTACTTTTCCCATTTCATTTCCAAACTCACAGGGCCTCCTAATTTCAGATAAACATGGATTGTTTTTCTATATTTATAAGACAATATAATTTAAGGCAGTTTTGAATGATCAAAATTAAGAATTGTATATGTGATAGCAATTTCATTTGTGCTCCTAAGTACAGGGTCATCCTCAGCATACACTTAATTGTGCTACCTGGGGCCTCTATAGTCTATATGGCTAAAACCACCTTTGATTTCTTTATTTCACCAGCTGCTGATTTGAGGCAACTTTGTTGGATCTGCTGGCCTTCACTGCTTCTACTTGTTCAGGTGTTAACCTTCTTTGTTTAATTCCTTTTACCTATTTTCTCACTTATAATTGTTTTTGTAAGGTCCTTCAACTTGAAAGTGCACTTCCCCTTTCTTCTCACATTGCTGGTGGAGGGCTCTGCCCCTTCATTGGCCCCCTTTGCCCCAAATCTTCCATTTGTGATTTTTAAATTGTCATCCAAACTTGGCTGAATGTTCTCTGCTAATTAGTTGATGGCCATTGCTGCACAGTTAAGTTCCCTCGAATAATGTGCGAAGATCTGAGTCGCCTGAAGTGGTGATATTATTTGAAGTTATAATTACATAAAATGTGGCAATTAGTTCCAGCTCAATGGAAATATGCAGTATGAATTTGAATAATGAAGTGTCTTCATGAGATTCATCACTTGCACTAATAGGGATCTTGCTGTACTAGCTCTTCTCGGTTTTGGAAATTTCATAACATTCAGAAATATAGTTTAATGCAGATGAGACCCTGGTATTTTTTTTTATTATTACTCAAGGTCATCAGTCAGTTTTTACTTTTACTTATGGTTTGATATTTACAACGCACCACTAAATTTCTAAGCTAGTCATGGCAGCTTAAATGGCCTCTGGTTTATCCTTGGAATTCACATGTCATTCTTGATAATGACTTCCTTCATCAAAATGATATCTACCCTAATTTATATTGCTTTCATCCCAGCATCTCTTTTTGCAAGCATTGATATTGGCAAGCCAGTCTCTCCTCCTTTGCTTATAGATCTCAGCTTCTCTGATCTGGTAGGCAACCTTAGGCAAACTCCTTGAGATGAGATGATTATTCAGGGCTTATTGTTAAGAGAGAAGATTGACCCTTGGAAGAGTTATGATTAACTATTCCTGAAGGCAAGTGGAGAAAATGAGAGCTAGGATTGCATAGCGGGTCAGGAAGATCTGGGGTTAAGTCCTGGCTTTGACACATTTTGGCTATGTGATCCCAGGAAAGTCCCTTAACCATGGAGTTTCCTCATCTGAGGGGTCTCTGAACAAATGAAATCACAGAGCCAGTCCCTGTCCCTGTCCCAAAAGATGAGAAATGACAGTGATAATACTTTAATACTTTGATGGATCTGTAGTTTCATCCATGTGGGAGGAAAATGGCAAATTTAATAATGATAATTAATAGCATTTATGTCATACTTCAAAGTTTAGGTTTGCAACATGTTGTACATACATTATATATTTTTTAAATTTAATTTTCTTTATTTATTTCAGTAACAAATCTACACATAAGTTTTCCGAGGTTACATATATGTACATTATCTTAATGGAATATATATATGAAGAGCTTAGCAAAGTGCTTGGCACATTGTAGGTACTTAATAACTGGTTTTTTCCCTTTCCCCTTTCTCATAGGATTCACAATGACCCTATAAAGTGAGTGCTATTATCTCCATTTTACAGATGAAAACACCGAGGCTAAGAGAGGTTGAAATTTGTTGAAGATCTTAAACCTAAAATAGGTATCTGAAGCAGGATTGAATATAGATCTTTCTGAAACCAAGACCAATACTCTTAGCCATTGCGCCATCTAACTGCCTAGCACATCCTCTAAGAATATATCATCCATATTTTCTCATCTCATGGGACTCTTGTCCATGTTTTCCCCCACAATCTTACATTCCTAGAAACATCCTGAAGGGCATGTGTGTGTGTGGGGGTGGACTTTCTTCTGGATCTCTGGATATTCCATGAGCACCCAGGTGCACATAAGTTATCCATTAGTTAAAATGCTCATAGAGCATTTTCTAGCAATTTTATTGAAATTGATGTTTTCTTAAATGTTCTCAATTCTTTGTAAAGATGCCACCTTGGTTGCCCTCATTCTTTTCTTCCTCTGAAACAGCATGTCATTTCTTCCTTCTCCCTACTCCCCATTTTGGGGCACTTATTTTCTCTAGTCCGCCTTAGTTTATGGAAAGTCTGCTAACAATTCATCAGTTTTCTTTGAATGGGGGAGAGTGATAGGAGAATAAAAGATCTCTTCTTGCTCTTCACAGGGATTTAATAATAGATTTGATCTAGTCCATTGTTTTTTCCAACTTCTTCCTTGCTTCTACTTTCACTTCTTGTGTTTCCTTTTTAAGGAAACCAGTTAATTTAGCCTTTTGGTGGTTATAAAACTATCTGCTCTGGACTTTTTGTCTGAAGAAACTCCTACTCAGTTTAAATCCTTCTGCTTTTTATTAAAGGCATCTTTACAAAAAATAAAATCTATTTCATATTTACATATAAAATATTTTATACTAATATAGTTACATTTCACCTTTCTATTTCAATTCTTTTATGAGGTTGTTGAATACTTGAGTGTCCTCATCATGTTAGGAAATAACATCACATGCCTTACCTCTGCCAAGCATCACTGTTTTCAAAAGTGGAGAGAATGACTTTTGGGTCCTCTCCAGGGTAGGAAGGAGGAGGCAATCTTTTAGGGTCATATTATAGGCATCTTTCTTTTGTGCTGTTTTGCTTCCAATTTGTATTTTCTCTGAGCTTCCTGTAGTAATTCTCTATGTTTTCTCTGCACCTGGGTGTTTCTTAATTCCTGTATTCTAAGGCCATCTGTTCTTACGCCCAGATCTCTTCATTCCTCAGTTTAGCTTCCCATAAGGTCAGCCGCCACTAACATGAACTAAGGAGTTCAGGAAAGAAGTGACCTCTGTTTCTGGGCAAACATACAGGTCCCTGTAGTGTCTCATATTAAAGCAGCTTGCAGATGGGTAAGCTGTGAGCTCCTGAGATGCTAAGTGTTTCTCCTGGAACCATTCAATCAAATCCCCTTTTTGCTGATTAATATAAACTTGTAATTTTCCCTCAGCCCAAATGTTCAAAGAGAAAAACACATCCCGAGTTTTGGTTCAATTCGGGGTCACTCTCTCTGGTCTAAATATTTCACAAAGTATAATTCTGGGTTATATGGGAAGGTGGAAAGGAGTGGGGCAGCTAGGTGACTCAGGAAGACCTCAATTGAAAACCAGCCTCAGATGCTTATTAACTTTGTGATCCTAGGCAAGTCATTTAACCCTGTTTGCCTCAGTTTCCTCATCTATATTATTAACTGGAAAATTATCTTTGCTAAGAAAACTCCAACTGGAGTCACAAAATCACATAGATGCAACTGAAAAACCTGAATAACAAGTGGACTCAAAAGCAGGATTGAAGTACCAGAAGCAGCAGCTAGGTTGGCACAATGGATAAAGCACATGGACCTGGAGTCAGGAAGACCAGAGTTCAAAGCCCTAGAGACTTATTAGCTGTGTAACCCTGGGCAAGTCACTTCACTTAATGTCTGCCTCAGTTTCCTCATATGTGTTGTTTGAAGAATATAGCAAAGATGCCAGTGATTTATCTCCAAAATAGATTGTAAGATCTATGAGGGATGAGAGTCAAGTTTTATACAAATTTTGTATTTCCTCTATTGTGTAATATAGTTCTCATGAACTGAATATGAAGATGAATATTTGTTGAATTAAATAGAATATTTTCAATTTAAAAAAAAGCAGGATTGATTGTAAATTTAAGTCTGTAAGAGGCCTTCAAGGTTATCTATTCCAATATTCTCATTTCACAGATGAAGAAATAGTTGGAGAGAGGGAAAAAGCAAGCATTCATTAAGTACCTACTATGTGCCAAGTACTGTGCTAAGTGCTTTATAAATATTATTTCATTTCTTTCTCATAACAACCCTCTAATGTGGGTACTATTATTATACCCATTTTACATTTGAAGAACCTGAGATAAACATTTAAAAAGTTAAATGAATTTAATTTATATTAAATTAAAGTTAAATTAACATTTAAAAAGTTAAATGTTAAATGAATTTACCCAATAATTTATCACTGTCAGGGAATGGTTAGTGCCTAATTTGAATTCAGGTATTCCTCCAGGTTCCAGATTTTTAAATTTATTTTTATTTTATTATTATTATATTTATTATTTTTTTAAAAACTCTTTTCTTCTCTCTTAGAATTCATACTAAGTATTGGTTCCAAGGTAGAATAGTAGTAAGTTTTAGGCAATGGGAATTAAGTGACTTGCCCAGCATCACACAGCCAGGAAGTATCTGAGTTCGAACTTGAACCCAGGACTTCCCATCTCTAGGTCTAGTGCTCCATCCCCTAAGCCACCTTGCTGCCCCTATATCTAGCACTTTAATCAATGCATCACCTAAATGGATAGGGGAAGAGCCTTTCTCACAGTCAAAGGAGTAGTGGATTTTAAACACAAATCCTTTGACTCCTAATCCATCATTTTTCTCCCTGACACTATGCTCATTTTTACTACTTCTGACAGAAATAAACTAGGGAGCCTTCTTGACATCACTGCCCTAACTTGTAGCTGGGAATACAGTAGGCACTTAATAAACCCTTGTTGACTTGAGTTGACTATTTCCCAAGTGAAGGTTTAAGTGTACCCCCAAGTGGATTCTCTATTGTTATTCTAATCATTTGGAAGATCAAACTCAGCAATTTAGAAATCTTTACTTGTTGGCAGTTAAAATCTATGTCTGGTGGAATGTTTGACATGGGTATTTAGGATGTTAGCTAGTCATTCAAGAAGCATTATTAAGTACCTAATGTCTCTACATCAGGATATATGCACGGTGCCCTGCCTGCTTCCAGTGGACTGTGTCTGCTAAGCACTTGAAGGATAGTGGAGCCCCTGCATCCCCCTTTTGCTGAAGGACACAGGCATTTTGGGGATGGTGACATGATTAACTGAACATAATCAACAAATCAATAAATAGTGACATAATCACTGAACAGGGAGAGCTACTACCTCAGTGGATCTTTAAAAGGAAGTAGCCAGCTCTCAGCTACCTCTTCTCTTCCCAACTGCATATCATGATGGGTTTGTCTAAATCAATGCCTGGAGAGATGGGAACAAATGCCAACTATTCTTCCTACCACCCTGAAAGATATTTCAGCTGCTCCCTTTGGGGCTCCTGACTTCTTGGGGTTTTCTTTCCCAGTGACAGGTGGCTGACCAGAGTTCCTAAGATGGGATCCAGTCTTGGGGGGGCAGCCTTGTGAGCTTGAGTCCTTTTGTTAGAGCTCCCTCATGGGGTGGCAGTTGCTGCATTGGGGAGGATAAACCCAACAAGGGAAGGAACTCAACCCTTGGCCTGGCTGTCAAAAAGACAGAGCCCTTGAGGGAGAAAGGGCAGAGTGGAGGGGCAATGCCACTCTTGCAGACTGGTCACATTCTGGTTTGTCTCATTCTCTGAGAGAGTGAAATGTTAGTTATTGCATGCTGATGGTTTGAATTCATTTCAGTACTCATTTGTGACAGCTATTTGTGTTTAGCATTTCTTTTGCATGAAAGTAAAATACCTGGCCCATGCCTGATTTACATTCTATATTGAGGACCTATCTGTTTCTTCCTTTGGGGATATGCTAGATAGAGGCTAAATCTAATTTTAAGTAACTCTTCCCTGGGACACTTGGATATGGGTATAATGAACCAAAGATGGTGAGAAAAGGACACTTACCCTTCTCATTAGATACTAGGATTCTTTAGCACCAAATAGGATCTCTTCATTATTTTTGTGGGTCTAGAGCAGTTTCCCCCTTATATGTCAATTCCTTTACTTGGGACCCAATAGTTGTAATCTTTCACTATCAGGACTCACCTTGGGTCTTGCTACAGTAAAATAAAAAATTGGGCTAAACCGAGTCCCTCATCTCTGTAAGGATTCCTCCTTTCCCAAAGTCACTAAAGAAAGGCTCCAGAGTCATGTTTGTCATGTAAACAACTTTTTAAAACCGTGTGAAGCTCCAGAATCAATGAACAATAGTATTAAGATATCCTTGTACAGAGAAGTACCTAGTTTTCTAAAAATTTCCCAACAGATAAAAACTGCAGGTACCTTCTTTGAATAAGGAATGCATACATGTTATTTGTTTTCTTGAGATTTTTCTCTATACCAAAGAATTATATGATCATCACACGAGACTGCTGACTATTATTTTCCTAACACATAGAGTCCTACTGGAATCAAAAGCTAGAAGATTTAATGCCTTTAAATGGGAATTTGCTTATTAAAATGTATAGAATATAAAGCAAACCAATGACAATTTCATCCTTATTGTGCAATATCTTATCCTGTCCTTCAGCATACATGAACATTCATCTTCCAGTGCTCTCCCAGGAACAGAAGTGAAAAATATTACTTGTCGTAGTAGAGCATTTTTTAGAAAATAATACAGCATATTAGTGATGAGAGGCAATGGAGTCAAGCAGTTATAGAAACAGCCTTAGAGCCAGGTAAGCCTGAGTTCAAATCTTGCCTCTCATATAAACAATCTATGTGATCCTGGGCAAGTTATATAACTCCTCAGTGTTCTAAGCAATTCTCTGACTATAATTTGCAGCAGAGTTTCCTCACTGGGGAGTTTTTTGCTCTTTCTCTGTCTCTCTTTTACTTATTCTGTAAGCAATTATTTCATCTCCCTTCCTTCCAGTCCTGCCCTCCAATTAAACAATAAAACCCAAAATAACAAATATGTATGTTTGGAAATACAAATTCTTATAGTGGTGATATTCAAAAAATGTATTTTTCATTTTAAGTGTATCACCTCTCTGGCAGGAGGCAGCTGGATTGATTCATCTTCTGCCCAACCAGAGAGATCATCTTTTGAACTACCTGGTGGTAGATTAAAATATCTGACTACCAGCATGCTTCCTGCATGGGATGAAAATGACCATCTTTTCTGGGCTTTTTTTTTCAGTTGGGTGTGCTATGGCAGATGGTAATCTCACAGGCACCCTCAGAGGAGGCTAGACTAGTAGGTGCCCAGAGAGAGCAGAGCAGCAGGCACTTGAGAACTCCTGCTTGACAGTTTGGCACAATGTACCAAAGCATCATGGACATTTGCAGTTTACAATGAACAAGTATTGAAACAACTCAACTTTTTAAAAACTCAGATCTTAGCACAAGTTGGCAGCTGATATGCCCAATTTTGGTGGGTGTAATTGGAAATGGATGAGAAATTAAAACAGGTGTTAAAAGGTCCACAACTGATGCAGTAGCAAAATGCTAGTGCTATAATGGGGGCCCTGAAAGCAACTTTGCTGATTCTATTGACTCCTGCCAAGTAGCATCTGTCTTCAAAATTCCTGACTAGAAAACTTCTGCAAAATTTGGAAGCTTACCTGAAAATCTGAAGGAGGGGAGGGTGGTGATGGTGCTGGGAATTAGCATACCAGCATACTGCATGGATTTGCAATTATCCAAACCACAGAACAGATTTAGATTGTATACTAATTAATTTTTGATCAAGGACATCTGCTTGAGTGAAAACAAAGGAATGTGAAGATCTAAGATCTTTAAAAAAAAAACCTCAATTTTTCCAGTAAAGTCAACAGCACTTAGGAACAAAATAAGGTTCTTCATACGAGTTATTTTTATCTATGAGAAAACATGCATTAGCTACTAGGCAGATGTATTTACAAAAGAACCTTTATGTCCGCCATTGATATCTTTCTAGGAATCAGCTAATTCTCTTAAAGTTGATGATTAGCTGCCACAAACAAGTGATTCATCAATCATTTTTCTCCTTTCCAATTTTAGGAGATGAGAACTTTGGGCCCATCTGATTTTCAAAATCTCATTCTTTGGAAATTAAAATGGAAATCTCAGTAATGGTACCATTTTCAGTTATATCAGCTCCCCAGAGTTGGTATGGCAATACACAGATACTATCTCTGTAGCAAGGTTTAAAGATTCTTCTCTTTGCTAGTAGTAGTCAGATCTTCCTTTAGCTCCACTGAGGAGTTCCAGGTTATTTAAATAACCCTATCCAGATGCATGAGAACATGGAGGGACAATTCCCCTAATCCCCACCCCAACCCTTAAACTCAGTAGAAAAAATTGCGATAAATGGGACACAAATGGCTCAAATGCTGCTGTTCACAAACTGCAATAAGCCACTATGACCTTGAGTGGCACTGAGGAGAGAGACCAAGGGAAAGGGCATCTTGTGCTCCTAAGGAAGATTACTTATATATATGAGACCTGGGACCTTGGGTGCAGGTGTTACAAAAGAAGAATGAAGTCACTCTGATTTGTAGGTGCTAAGACTTTAAGCTCTCCCAGAAAGTCTCTCTTTAATACTAAGGGGCCATTTGTTAGATCCTGATCATCTGTAAAAGGGAAGAAGTAAGGGGGTTTGTAAAATTGCAAAATGACTGAGGACAAAGAGGGAAGGGCAGTATGATAAATGGTTACCTCTTGGAACTGAGGGAAGCTGTATGAAATGGACAGAGGACAGTGATGAGGTATAGGGAAGAGTAGCATTTGTTGAGAGGGTCTAGAAAGAAGCAGTGCTATGTAGCTGAAGAGCTGTGGATAGGAACATCAATATGGAGGAGTAAATGCCAACCACTCCTTTGCCAAGGAAAGAATTTCTTTTTTTTTAATTAAAAATATTTTGGGAAAATTTTATTTAATTAATTAAGAATATTTTTGCCATGGTTACAGGATTCATGCTCTTTCCCTCCCCTCCCCCCTGCCACCTCCCATAGCTGATGCACAATTCAAGGAAATAATGCCAATCTCCGAGCCCTTATAAGTTTCTGAGAGAGAAGTGCTCACTGGTGGGCTTCATTGCAACTCCTATCTGGTTCCCTTAACTCCTAAATAATACCGCATGTTAACCTTTGCATGCTTGTAATGGAAAATTAGTTTTGACCTTTGGGAATGTCACATTGAAATTTCCAGTTCATCTGAGTTGGGGCAAAGAGCCAGAGAAGTTAAAAGTTCTCTAAGGTACCCAAAGGAAATTCATAACAGGAGGGACTCTGATCCAAGAATTGCATCTTTTTCATCTTAGACACCTAAAAAGACTCTAGTTTATTTCCATTGCAGAAAGAGTCTAAATCTAGTTCTCTTGCCTCAAAAAGGAAATTCTAAGTTAGACCCCCTTCTTGGATGGTGAGGAAGTGAATAGAGGGCAGTGTTGAGTGTTTGGAAAAGACAGGGTAACGGGAGGCTTTATAAGAGTATGTAAGTAAATGGATAAAGCTTTTATTAAGGACTTATGTGCCAGAAACTATACTAAGTTCTAGGTCTATAGGTACAAACAAAGAGAAAGACAGTCTTCCACTAGTAGCTTATACTCTTCTGGATTGAAGATATATTAAAAAAAAAAGCTGAAAAGCTGTTGCATGGCCAGGGTGGTTTGAGGCAAGATGGAAAAACTATCTGTATAGTGAGGGGATGAATTGAGTTTGAAGTGAGCATGGTTGGCATGAGTCCCTCTTCAAAGAATGATGCTGGAGCAACTGACCAATCAGAGAAGAAGAGGAAGAGGTAGAAAAGTCATCTAGGGAGTCATAGGCTGAGTGGAGTGGCATAACATCAAGAAAGGAGCTTGAGAAATAGCATTCCTTCATTGCACACAGTATATAACAGGATAAAATCTCCTACAGTGGCTCAGGAAATAAGACATTTGGGTGAATTGAATTTCTGGGTAATTCTGGATTTAAATAGAAAATATTTTTCTTTCAAACCTATAAATAAAATCTTTCTAAAATACATTGACTCACATCCCTGCCTTAGTAAGTTCAGTATACCAAGCACTTGTCTCTCTTTGATGAATCAAGATCTCCTTGTATCTAAAGTGATTATTCTGAAGATGCATCCTTATTCTTCAGTGTTTAGAAGAGGTTGAAGATGCAGAGGTGGTACACACAGGAGCTTTGGCTGATTCTTACTAATGCCAGATTCAGCTCCAGGAGTTATTTTGACAAATAAACTCTTGATAGCAACTTGTTGTTTCTGTTTTTCATTTACCTCTTTTGCTTTAAAAGCAAACTAGAGGAAAATTCCAGGACACTGAGTATTTAATTCAATTCGACATAGTTTTATTAAGGGCCTACTAAGTAAAAGATAGTGTTAAAGATTTATCTTGTCTTGTTGTACATAATAAAGGACAAGAGAGCAAATAATGCAAGTTTTCAGGCTCACAGAAACTCCACCAAGGCTTCATCATGCATATGGATATACACACATCTATTTCTATCCAGGTGTGCTGCAGATGTGTTCTTGAAAAACTGTGGGTAAATCAATTCTTTGTGAAACAAATCTTTAATGCAGAGGAGAAACACTGCAGTGCAGCTTTCTGTAAAGAGAAGAAGCCTTATATAATATGAATAAGAGTTCCCCAACATTTTTGTTCTGGAGGTTCAGAGTATTGAATATGACATTTTCTTAGAGCATGATGCATTTGGATAATTTTGACAGTATTCTGTAACTTTCTTTATACTGAGGCAGGTGGTATGATAAATAGAGAACTGGACTTAGATCAGAATGATCTGGCTTCAAATCCAGCCTCTAACTTTTCATGTTTTGTGACTCTGAGCAAGTCACTGAGCCTTTATGACTTCCTAGAGATTATCTGTTGTTATTTAGTCATTTTTCACTTGTGTCTGATTCTTTGTGACCTCATTTTTGAGGTTTTCTTGGTAAAAATACTGGAGTGATTTGCTAAATCCTCCTCCAGCTCACCTTAAATTGAGGCAAACAGAGTTAAGTGGTTGGCCCAGGGTCACATAACAAGTTAGTGTCTGAGGCCAATTTGAAAATAGGAAGATCGATCTTTCTGACTATAGGCCCAGCACCCAATCCACTGCACCACCTAGCTGCCCTGCTTTTTGTCTCTCTTCCATAAGGGAGTCAGATGGCATGGTGTGGCATGCTAGAAGGGAAATAACAGATTAGAGGCTGGACGACTAGGTTTCTTGGTTTGGAGCTGTTACAAACTAGCTGTGTGAAGCCGGGCATGTTATGTTGTTTCTCTGGACTTCAAATGAAATGATTAGACAAGTTGGTCTCTAAACCTAATAGTTCTTCCAGCCTTAAAGTTCCATGATTCTTTCCATTTTCCAAGTTCATTTCACAGGTTGATAGAATAGGTGATGGTAGAACTAGTATTTTCAGATGAGTGAGCAGGATTTCAAATTTTTGAAAAAAAACTCGTTTTCAGAGATTTCTCAGCCTGTAAGTCCTGTATCACCAGCCTTAAATGGAAATCAAACCAAAAGTTTCAAACTTGATTATAAACAAAGAGACCATGATGAATAAGAATTCATTGTGTAACTCACTGACAAAATTACATTAGTAAAGCAATGCAATAAACTCTCCATAAAATTATCAGGCCTTTTAAACATTGCTGAGGTGCCAAGAAATGAAAAAAAAAAAGTGGTACAATCGGGATTTTTGGTTCTTTGAAGACTAAGAAAGAAGGCTCAATACACAGCTAGTAAATGGCCTCAGTCACTTACTGTGTGACCCTGGGCAAGTCACTTAATCTTATGTGACTTAGTTTCCTCATCTGTAAAATGAACTGGAGAAGGAAAAGACACACCAGTCTAGTATTTTTACCAAGAAAACCCTAAATGGGGACACAAAAAGTTAGCCACAACTGAAGTGGCCGAACAACAACGAACTATTTTAAATCAGTTCTACTTTGATTTTTAAAAAATCTATCCATAGGAGATGAAGAAATTTGGATCTACATGACTTAATTGGATTTCTGTGGGAGCAGGGAGGTTAAAAAGTGAAACATAAGTGGAATTAAATGAATTATGGCCCATCTGAATGCCCACATCACTCAAAGAATCTCATTGAGTATGATCTTCAGAGATTACCTAATCCATTTAATAGGAATAATAGGAACTGTGTCCACAACATCTCTGACAGGTAGTCATCAAGACTTTGACTGAAGACCTCCAGTGACATAAAACTCCCTCTCTCCTGAGGCTGCTCATCTCACATCTGGTTAGCTCTACCTTTTATTTTATTACTTTCTGTAAAAAGGTAGTCTCTCTGAAACCTAAATCTGCCTGACCCACTACTCCTAGTTTTAAAATCAAGAGTCAAAAAGAACAAGTCTCTTCTTCCACATGACATCCATTAAAATATAGGAAGAATATAATCACCTTCCCCACGCAAAAACCCCACAACTTCTCTTCCCCAGGTTGAACACCTCCCAATTCCTTATATGAATATGCTCCTGCATGACCTTGAAGCTCTTAACCATCTGTTCACCCCAATACATCTTGTTTCAACATTAGCCTTTATTGGGCTGACCCAATAAGCAAACCTGTCATTCAGAAAGGTTTATTTGAAACACAGAACTTGGTCTGATGTGATTTTTCTCTTGTCTGGGTGACTATGCACATTCTTGAACTGACTCACCTGGATGCTGACAAGACTAATCCCTAGGGAAAAAAATTTCTAAGGACTCACAGTTGCCCAGGCATGACTGTGGTCATTTGGGAAATCTTCAGGGTTTGGCAGCTTATTTAACCTTATCTGGAAGCAAGTCAAAATGGAGAGAAAGTGACAACTTTGGTGAGGGGTATGTTGTGTTTTCAGTAAATGAAAAACACCCAAGTGGATTTGATGATTGGTAGTTCTATATAGAGTTCTTCTGAGAAAAAATGCCCTAGAAATACATAGAGTTAGGACAAATCAGCATAGAAGTAACAACATTTGAAGCTGGTGGGATGGATCAGCTCTCTGAAGGAGAGGGGATAAAGGAAGAACAGATAATCTAAGACTGAATCTGTGCAACACCCAAGTTTTTGAGGTAGAAGCTAGAACAAGTAGAGGAAGCAAAGAAAGAATAGTTGTGAGATAAGAGGACCAGATTAGTGTAAAGACCAAAAGGGAAAAGATAGTTTATCTGGGAGAGTGCAGTCAACAAAGTCCAAAGTGCAGGAACATCAAGTGACATTTAAGAGGTAGAAATTTTCAAGGCGCTATCAACAGCTCAAGTTTTATAAAGGGAAAAATCCAAACTTACCATTGGTGTATCCCACCAGTTTGCCATAAGGCGCACAAGCTCTTTTTTTATGGAATTAGATTTCACAGTGAGGGTTGCCTTTCCCCCCACTTAGGTTTATGGCTTCTAAAAGATTCATGGTAGGTTTAGTGTCCCAAGCCAGATGGAAGTTTTTCTTCATGTGTGACTCTTCACATGGCTGGGGAAAGTGCAAAGTTCTGTTGGTTCCTCTTTCAATACAAGACTGTTCAAGCTCAGTTACATTCTTTCATCAGGGGGCTAAATGAGCACAGGAGGTTGAGTCCCTTAAAACGTCAGGCTCCTTGCTTTCTATTCCCTTTAGAGAGACAGCCACAGTTATTAGCATCTGCTGAAACATTCAGTAAAGTTTCTCCTTTGTTTCTTTCTCCTGCTGGCTTTTTAGTTGTTCAATTGCAGTTCTGCCTTTTTTTTAATAATGCCTCTTGATATTATGAAAATTACACAACCATTTACTCATAAACTCTGTGGGGTTTTTCTCCAAGACTCCATGCATTCCCAAGTTTTAAACTGGTATTTGGTTTACCAACATCTCAATTTCCCCATTGAGACTCTCAGAGGATTCAATCATGCATTTAACCAAACCCTTCTGCTACTGTGACTTCCTTAAGAGCTATAATTTTATGTCTCATGCTGTCAGTTTGTACTTTCACAGACTTCCCTCCTTTTCTTGGCCCATCAAACTTATTGGGGATTGAATTGAATTGAATCTCTAGGGAACCTGCATGAAAAGCCCATCATCTTTTTTTTCCCAGGCCCATGCTCAGGAAAAGGTCAAAAATCCTTTTTACTGTATGGAAAAAGAAACACCTTAGTTATGAGCTACAGAAACCTCTGCTGGCAAGTTTGATAAGGTAAGGTAGTTATTGTTCAGGAATTGTGCCACTGAAGCCCAGTTATAAACTTGGTGACTCCTTTCAACTATTTCTTCTAATCCTTCACTTTGGTGTTTAAATAAACAATTTCAAAACCACCCTATTCTTTATTCTTCATTATTCCCCAAAATTATAATCATTGAAGACTTGTGGTTTTGTCATCATGAGGCCTCTTGGCCTAGAAACTCTCTCCATCAAGCCAAATGGCAATTAATTTTTGTCTGTAGTCCCAGAGCATAGCATAGTATTGACATTTGATGTTCAGAAAGATTTCTGAATTGAATTTCACAAAGAAAAATTGGCTTTGTTACAAATTTTTTTAAATTTTTATTTCATTTCTTCCATTTCTTTTTTTAAACTGTAGAATTACTAATCAACAAAACCAAACATTTCAACATATCAAGAAGAATAATCTTTTCAGGTTACATTGCTGTTGAACAACAAAGTATCATTTGATTTTTCCTGTCGAAAAAAAAATAAGCCAAATAAAATTTACTGTAGATTGTAAATATAAGAGAGATGATTGCCACCATTGAGTCTCTTAACTTTTTAATCGCTAGAATAAATGTGTTGTTAGAAAGTAAGTTTTTATGTAGAAAAATAGTAAATATTTATATTTTTTAGGAAAACCTTTTTTTTGTAGTGAGTATAGATATAGATCTTATTTCAAAGGATCTATAGTTTTCTAGGGCTTCAATAAACAACACATTTTCATCCTGAAAGAAAAGTATTTGAAAGACTATACCATGTCTAGGCTAATGGAGAATCATAATCACTCAAAAGAGTTTGGTTTATCTAACCAGGATAAGCCAAGTGGATGAAAAAGACATTGTCCATACTCTGACATGCAGTTGGATGAGCAGAGTATAGACTTTGTTCACCTTGAACATGCTGAAGATGAACCACGAATGAATGAATGGACTCACAACTGAAGAGTTTGAAATAAGGAAGCAGACTTACATTCGAGAAACTGTAAAGTGTTTTTCATAAATCCAAATTTCTGTTTGAAACAACAGCCAATTTTTTAATCACCAATAATTGTTAGAATAATGTAAAATGGATATAAATCACATACACTAGCACACTATTACAGTAATCAAAATTTAGGGTCATCAGGGCAGCTAGAGGGCTCACTGGGTAGAGCAGCAGACCTGGAGATGGGAAGTCCTGGATTCAAATGTGACCTCAGACAGTTCCTAGCTGTGTGACCCTGGGCAAGTCACTTAACCCCAATTGCCTAGCCTTTACCATTTTTCTGCCTTGGAAACAATACTTAGAATTGATTCTAAGATAGAAGGCAAGGATTTTTTTTTTAAATGAGGGTAAAAGGTCATGGAGATACAAATAAGGCTTTGTACCACCTCCTCACCTTTAGGAGTAATATCTTTGATATATCAGTGCTTAATCAGTATTTATTGAGTTGAATTTGTTGAAAGTTTATTTAAGTAGGCTTCATCATATTATCATTGATGTACATAAATAAAAACACCATAAGGATATCAACAAGTGGATGAATGGCTAGAAAAGAGGTGAACTGGACTTGAAGTGAGGATGAAGAATAAAATATTCCTGTACATAGCACTGGTACCCATATAACTACAAGTAATATAGAGGAAGATGCCTCTCATGTTGGACAGACCCTTGTGTAGAATTGATGGAAGTACACTGGTAAGAATTGCAAGGAATAAGAAGGCATAGATGAGTTCTAGTTTATATCATTGCGGGGAACATACAAAATAACAAAATCAAAGATACATTGATATTTGGAAGAAGGTTCTAGATTTGACTCTTAGAAGGATAAGCACATCAACTAGCTCAACTGCAGGGATCTCTAAATGTGCCTCAGTTTACACTCAGAGAAACCATTGCCATAATTTCACTTGGATCATTTTCCCCAAACCTAAAGGTCCACTGAGTGTCCTAGCATACTTTTGCAGTCATCTTTTCTCACCTAACTTCATTTTTAAAACTGGAAGAATTATGGGATAAGATAATCAGCTAAGAAGGATTTTTACTGTTTAATATCTGCTAATTATAAAGAGTATTGAACATTTTATCATGTAAGTCCAGATTTGTATATTTGATTTCTAGATTTCATAAGGTAATATGATATAAAACAGTAGGTAAACTATTAATTTACAACCCCCTGGCACCAATTAGTACATATGCTCCACAATAAAGACTAGAAATTTAGTGTAGGACTAACTGCAAGCACAATCAATATCATGTTTTTGTTGCAGTAAGCTCATTTAAAAATTTTTTTTTGTGATTTTATTTCACAAATCCACAGTAAGGAACTAGTTGCTATAAAAGCAATTCCTTTTTGCTCTTTGGTCCCACACTATGGTCACTGATTCTAACTTGCAGGAAACAGTATGAGACTCCCTCCTAAGGGCCTTAATTTGCTTCCCAGGTGTCTAGCTTCTCTCATTCAGCACTTCCTGTGTCACTTTGTTTTTGGCTAGTTTTGGATAGCATCCTGGATTACAATCTTTTTTTTCTGATCTTGCATTTCTCTCATTTTCCAAAACATATAAAAAGTGCTCATAAACTCATTCTCTCTTACCTTCACTGTCTTGTTACCTTTCTCTTCTATACTTGGTCCTTAAAGGGAAACCCTAAGGAAAGAACCATAACATATTTGTTCTAATATTCTAGCAAGCTATGGGTGCCTTCTCAGCATCGTGTTGCCATGGCTACCAAATCCTTCAGCATAGCCTCATTTAAATATTTTCAGTGCTCATTAAAATAGGGCTTAAAAATTGGAATAACATATCACTTTTGAAAAATGGGTTGTATGGGATGGCAGCTGGGAGCCTCAGTACACTTGAGAGCCAAAGGCTAGAGAAGAAAGGTCCTGGGTTCAAATCTAGCCTCAGATACTTTCCAGCTCTGTGACTCTTGCAATTCACTTAACTTCCATTGTCTAGACCCTAGCCCTTATTGCTCTTCTGCCTTAGAACCAAAATACAGTATTGATTCTAAGACCAAAGGTAAGAGCTTTCTAAAAATGGCTCATATGATTCCTTTAAGTTCATTAGGTCTGTTTTATAAATAATCTCCATCCTCCTTTGTAGTTCCTAAGGAGTTAGGGAGATATGAATCACCTGACTTTTCCAAGAGAGTTTTGCCAATTTAGTACTTTGGAATTGTTAGGCAAGTGACCATTTTTTACCAATCAACCTGGTCAGAAGATTTACAAGTGTTCCAAAATGCAATTTTTTTTTACTGTAATCCAAGAAACATGACTTAAAAAACCGAGTCTAGTTTAGAAGATACCTATTGTCAAAATACTTTTAAAGAACACAACTATAACAAAAACTCCTGTCATAGCTAACATGTGAAAAAGTAACTTCATTGTCTGAAGATGTGACTGCACCAGGGCAACTGGTACTTGCTGCAATCAAGTTCTGAGAGCTTTAACAGTGAATTGGTAGATGTGTTTTCTTGGACATCCATTTCCTATGAGTCTCATAGGGTGAGGAACAAAAAGGATGCTTGTAGTTGTCAACAGAGGAACAATCTTTATGCCTGGACTATGATTCTCACTTTAATTCAATATGGTTTCAAAAACAGTTTGATTATGACTAAAGCTAAATCTTAAAACAAACAACTTTCCTTTAAAAATGCAAAACTAATGGAGAAATGTAAACCTTTTCTTTGCCCTACTGATTGTGTATTGATTTGGAAATCAATGAGGAAAGAAAATTTGTTTGAGCCTACATTTTATTTTTATTAACATTTTTCTTTTTAATTTTACAGATGTTTCTATTGCAAAGTAATGTTGCTAGATTCATCTAATATCTAACGAGACATGAAGAGGAAGTGAATTCATTAGCTCCACTCAATTGCTAACATTGTGGATTTAAATCCCAGAACATTTTTTAAGAAATTAATTTGAGTCGATGAGACTTCTGCTTTGGAAAAAAACCTCAAGATCAGGTCACAAATAGCTATAAAATTGTATGGTCCACAAATAATCCTAGACAAATGTATTGAAATATTAGAATGGAATAATGTGCATGTTTTTATTAAAGAAACTAATTTTGCACAAAGTAAAGCATTGAAGGGACTTTATTAGAAAGTCTATGTTCATAAATCCTAATGGGCTGTCTAATCTTCCTACTTCCAGTTATTCTCAAAAAGGAACATTAAAAATAATGAAAAAGTTGATGGTGTTGAAGTCTAATAATCCTTCATTTCTGTTTTTTTTTTAAACCAAGCTTGAAGTCTCACAGCCAAAACTTGTTGCAAATGATTCACATTCCCATTTTGATTTTTATCAAGGCAAACTAATAATAAATAAATTAGAAAAGACCTTTTCCTTTAGATGAAGTAGGTGAAGCATGAACTAAAATATTTAGCAGGATCAAGGAAGCAAACAAACAGAGAACATGTATTCTTAATGGAATTTAGTGCTGTTTGGGAAAGGTTTGCTGTTTTTTTTAGTTCCTGGGTCGAGGTTCAAGTTCATTTATGAATAGTGTTTGGGAAACTTCAGAATCTAGCCAATTAAATTATCTTCTAGCTTAAGACTTACTTTTAAAGGAGGTAGTAGCCACAATTATGTAGCATGACTAAGCTGACCATTCTGNTACTTTTAAAGGAGGTAGTAGCCACAATTATGTAGCATGACTAAGCTGACCATTCTGGCCATCCTCATGATTAGTTCAGCTTGGAAAAATAGAACGAAGGCAAATGGAATGGAAAATATCTGATATGAAGGAGTCAATAAGATCATCCCATGCAATATATTGGCCATTTCTTATTCACAATTCACCCACTGTTCTGAAGATTTTGCCATTTGTGTTAATCTACTAGGAATTTCCCATAATCCTTATGTTTTTGCCTTAAAAGTGTCCACTGACATGTTATTACTACCATTAGAATGACATAGGATGACATTTTTTTCCAATAGCCTGCTTTTGCTTATGGGAAAAGAAAAAAAGTCTCACGTTGGCTTAGATCATAGAGGTATATTCTAGCTAATATATCTAATCAGAAGCAGCTGATGACAGAGTGCATAAAGAACTAGGCTTAGAGTCAGAAAGATTCTAGTTCAAAGTTGGCCTTAGATAATTTCTATTTGTGTGACCCTGGACAAGTCACTTGACCTCCATTTGCCTCAGTTTCCTCATCTAAAATAGGGATGATAATAATAATAATAATAATAATCACTTTACCATGTTCTTGTGAGGGTCAAATGAGATGTTGGTAAAGTGCACTGAACACAGAGCCTGTCACATTGTAGATCCTATATAATAAATGTTTATTGCTGTCCCTACTCCCATATTGTTAGTTCGTAATACAAAAGCATGATTATAGGTGAGATTCAGTTAGTTCTATGGTAAAAATATTATAAATGAGAGAGATATTCCTAAGTGGCCATAATGTAGATTATTAAAACTTAAAAATTATTTTTGATAGAGACTTGATACTATAATAGGGAATCATGAGTAATGTTTTTATTCAGCAAGATGGGTTTATTTAGGACCACAATAGTCACAATGGATGGAGGTCTAGGATTCCAAATTAATTGAGGGACCCTTGAAGTTTGTGTCTGATGGGCAGCCATCAAAGAAAAAGAGACTTGATTTGGACAGCACACTAGAGGACCAAAGACAGAGACCAGGCAATTAGTGAACATAATTAGAATCAGCTAGTAGAAGACAAAAGCCTAAAAGAGGAAGACACTAATGAGGGAATAGGGTTGGGGAGGGATATTGGGAATTTATAGATAGGTAGCAAAGAAGTTAACAAATAAGAAGAAATCCAAGATGATCAATGAGAAAAAAGATTTAGTAATCCTCAAATCTTTAGCAAGAGATAATGGCACTATCTAAGAAAATAATCATAAGACACTATCTCTCACAGACAGGAAAGTCATCTCCCACAAAGAACAAAAGAAAAGAAAAGATCTGAGCTCTTGCAAAGCACATTTTAAAAGGGGACTTTATTTTTAACAGGAAAGTCCATTGGCCAGGGATCCAGGATTTTTAGGTTTGAGTCCTGGATTTACTACTATATAATCTTGGTAAAATTATTTAACTTCTCTAGGCTTCAGTTTCCTTATTTGAGAAATGGGTATAATTATAACTGTGTGGCTGTCATTGTCAAAAGCAATAATATCAAGTACTTTACCATCACTAAAACCAAGATATAAATGTCAGGCCTTATTATTCAACTCTGGGTTTCATCTTCCTTTTTCCTTAGTTCCATTGCTAGAGGACTGGCTCTTATGGCTCAGGCCACCTTACCATTAAATATCCTTTTGAGTTTTGGTAACTACAGCTCTAAATATGGAGTTAATTGAATCACTCCAAATGGATGCCTTTCCTTTCAATCTACTCTTTCACTGAGCTTCCTAATTTCTGTTGTGGGTACCACCATCACAGACTAGCTTAAGATCTGAATTATCCAAATAGTTGCCTCAACCTATTCACTTTGCTTTGTCTTTGTCAACACATTCTGAAAAGCCCATATTTCTTATAGTCTTAGAGAATCCAGAAGGGTCTGGGCTTCATAAACATTTCAGAATGGATATGTCACTGCTGTGCTTATGTTAATCTCTCTTTCCCAACACTCTTATGTAATTCTTTTGGTGAGCACTGTTGCCATGTAATTTAAAATAAAGGAGTTCAGGAGATACTTTGCCTGCCAATACGAATAAACTGTCAAAGAGAAGCAATATAATTTCATTCTGGCTGTAACTGCATAGGCATTTAGGGAATTTATGCCTCTGTAAATTAACAACCCTGAAAAACTTTCACCTGTGAATTAAAAAGGAGCAAAATGGTTTTTTTCCCTAAGATCTACACATTTATAAGTCACCTATACAACAATTATATCAGAGTCCCATAATAGTGATTTATTCTAAACAACACCTAAAGGAGCAGTGGATAATGGGAGAGATGATTGAATATTAGCTATCTTTCAATTTGACATTGGACCAAATGGCACATTTTCAGGCTCTTTAAAAAAATTTAAGCCTAGTAAGTAGACAGTGGAGTGAATTGGAAAAAAAATGATTTGGAAGCCATGAAAACAGAGTTCTAGACCTAAAAGCACTATTAATTAGCTATGTGACCCTGGACAAAACATTTAAACACTCTGTACTTCAGTTTTCTTATCAGCCAAATGAAAGGATTGGCCTAGATGATCTCTAAGGCCCCCTTCAGGTTCTAGAATTCTCTGAGTTCACAAAAACATTAGAACTGTTTTTGAAATACCAGATGTTACAGAGAAATTCTACCGAGGCAAAAGAGAGTGTGGATTTGGATAATCCATCACCACTTTGTGTTAGTTCACTCGCAGAGGGATTACATATATTGCCACCTGCATATATGAATGCCATAGCACTTGGTGAATATTATTTGAAGATGATGATTTCGGCTGAAGCAGAGAGGAGAAGAATTAGCATATTATGGATGAATATAACTTTTTAAGTTCAACTAGTACGAACGTATAACTCAAAGGTGAGGTAGCTCCCTCTACTTTACCTCTCCCTTCTAAATCATCCTAGGAGATCAGCTGCCTAAGGAAAGATATTTCAAAACCTACATGGGTAAGTTGGTCCACTGATTGGCTTAAAAAATCCAAAAAAATAGATTCAGGTTGGATAATGGAAAAGGGGCAACTAGAGAGCACAGTGGACAAAAGTTAGGAAGTCTAATTTTCCTGACCTCAAATTTGATTCCAGACACTTACTAATTGTGTGACCCTGGGATCCATCAGTCACTTAACACAGTTTGCCTCAGTTCCTTCTCTATAAAATAAGCTAGAGAAAGAAATGGCAAACATCTCCATATCTTTGCCAGGAA
The DNA here is from genome assembly GCF_016433145.1 of Gracilinanus agilis. Taxonomy (NCBI): domain Eukaryota; kingdom Metazoa; phylum Chordata; class Mammalia; order Didelphimorphia; family Didelphidae; genus Gracilinanus; species Gracilinanus agilis. The sequence goes on from NC_058132.1 coordinate 255,833,157, forward strand.
AATTCCAATGGGGTCATGGAGAGTCAGACATGACTGAAAAATGACTTAACAAAAACAAGATGTGAAATTATGTAAGATATTGTGCCCAATAACAAGGAGCCCTTTGGGCATGGCAATCTACTGTACTAACTATAACAGATGTCTCTCTAGATGTTTATCCTATTTAACCACAGCTGCCAGTTTGGCTATGGTGACTTGACCTAGGGCCACCCACAGTATTTAGGAGTACAGAAATATTTACTCCAAATGAAAGTGACAATTATGGTCAATGTTTGATACCTTTTAAGAGAAAAGGATTTTCAAAGGCTTCCAGGGGGTTTCATAATCTTTAAGGCACTATAGTATGGCTACCATCTCCTTGATTCATAAAAATCATGGATTTTAAAATGGGAAGAGATAGATCTGAAAGAGTGCCTTATTCTAAACCCCTCATTTTTGAAAGGAGGAAACTTGGATTTCCAATAGAGTTAGTTATTTGCTCGATATCACGTAGATAGTGACAGAAGCACCATTAAAGGCAAGGATGTCATTGCTACTAGACTACATCTTGAATCTTCATTGAAATGGATGACTGAAAAGCTGGTGGGTTTTTTTCAATAGATATTGAAAAGTTTAATGATAGGGTAGGTTAGAATGTGGGGAGACATCCAAATGGAGCTATTCAATAGACCGTTGAATGCCGGAAGCTCAGGATAGAGACTGAGACTAGATTTATAAATAAGGACTCATCTGAAATGGAGGTAATAATTTATTACACTTGGCTTATTATTCTTGCATGTCAAGACCTTTTTGTTGTTCAATGTGTTCATTTTCCCTTCCAGCCTTGTGGTATCTACACATGAATAGTCTGAATACTTCAATGAAAGCCACTGATAATAATGTTGAACAAAATAGATGACAGATCTTGGTGCCCTTCAGTACAGAACTTTTTCCAGGTTGGTATTAATTATTATTTATAGCAGTAAGTGTGGACACCCTCAATCTCCCTCACCCACTGTGATATTGGAAATTTGGGGGTCTTAATATTGAGATCCATGATATAAACTTCCTTTATTTTTAACACCACATATCCATGTATCCATATATCAGGTGCCAAGTCTTGCCAATTCTGTCTTCATCCCTTTCTGTTCTCGCACATATTCACACCTTGAGTCCAGGTTCTTATCACTTCTTATCTGGACCTTGCTTCCTAATTGGTTCATCTCTTTCAAGTCTATTTCCTTTCTCATCCAAAGTGACATCGCTAATAAAGGACCATGTCAGTTCTCTGAACAGTAAGCTCCAGGGGCTCTTTATGGCTTCTAAAAATCAAATAAAATCTCTTTTTTTGGAGCATTTAAAAACCTTTACAGCACAACTTGGTTCTAGCCTATACAATCATATTTGTGCATGTTGCTTTCCCACATATCACGTAAGCTCCTTGGGGAGTAGGAAAGATTGTTTTCATTTTTGTCTTTGTATGTCCATCATCTAGCACCCTTTTAAATTATACTAGGCACTTAATGAATGTTTATTTTTGTATTGATTGACTTGAGAATGTTATTTCTTTTTAGTTCCAAACTGTACTATCATCTAGCCCCCATCTTTTAACCATGTCCATAGGGATACCATGAGAGTCTTTGTCAAAAGCCTCATTGAAATCCAGGTGTACAATGCCTATAGCAACTTTCCATTCTATCAGGCTAATTATCTCATCAAAAAAAGACATGAGATTAGTCACTGGGTCTTAATCAGCTCATGCTAACTTAGGGGATCACCAGTTCTATTTCTAAAGGTTCATCTACCATTCTCTTAAATAATATGCTCTAGAATTTTGCATGGAATAGAAGTCAAGAGCCAGTATATGTAGTTTATAAATTCTACTTTTCCCCTCTTTTTTGAAAACCAAAATACTTTTACCCATCTCCAATCCTATAGCACCCTTTCTGCTCTCCCACAGTTTTTTCAAAAATCACTGACAATCAAATATCATTTTCAACTAGAATCACTTTATAAGCAGTTCTTATATGGAATTTATTCTTGCAATTCTTGGAAGTAGGTGAGACCTGCATCTCATAATGGAGTGGGAATATGTGAAATAGCTTAAGTCTCCATCCCCAAATTGCAACTGACTTCTGTGGCCTTGGTCAAATACATCACTTAACCTCTTAAGACTTAGATTTCCATAGAGGAAAACATGAATAAAAATGACCTACGTCCCTGGGAAGCTCTGAGGGTTAATTGGTGGATACCAGAAAAAAAAATTCAAATACATTAAGCACTTAGGTTACATGCTAAGAAGAGGGGTTTTCTCATCATTGTTACTTTTAAAAACTCTCCATGTGTAGGGCATTGAAGACCTACCTAGCTTTTACAATTACAGGAATTTGCTTTCAAGAAAATTCCCTCTCATTTTGTATTCCAACTATGTTTTGATATGATGTGTATTTGTGAATGCATACAAAGCAATAACCCCCACCCAAACAAACATATCCTTAGCACTTTATCTCTGGATTTGGATACAAAGCACATCCCTTGTAGAAGCTATTTTCAGTAACTTTTTGCTTATGAGCTTCTCGAATTGTATATTATAGGAATTCAGGTCCTGTTATGGCCCAGGAGAAATAAGGCCAAACTAAGTCACTGACATATAGCAGCAAAGCTGCTCCCTGCATCTTAAGCAGAGGTTTTACTTTCTACTGATATTTCATTCACAAAATATTTATGGAGAACTAATCCTCCATCAAAAAAGATGTGTTTGGAGTGAATTATCAGTGACAAAAAGAAAGCAATTAGCATTTAGAAATGTCAAGCTGGAAGGTTTCACCCAAGAACAGGGCAACCACAATGTGAGTGATTTAGAAATTGTTAAGGTTTGTTAAGTAAGAAGGACCTGTATGTTTACATTTGTAATTACAGAACCTAATACTTAGCAATACAACCCATCAATTAAAGATGCAATCAAACAAAGCCAGTTACCTGCCAAGGATTAATGGAAAAGAAAATCTCTATCTACTTCTTGTATTAGAGGGAAATTTTTGCTTTAGAAAGGGAAGCCTGAGTTCAAAACAGAAAGAAACCCAACAACATCCTCTCACACAGAGATTCTTTTATGGCCTCTGCCTCCTCTCTTCCCTTTAAACTCTGTGTCATCCCATCATCCCTCTCAACCCAAACAGACCTTCACCAAACTAGAAAAAAACAACAAAGAAGTCTTTAGGAAACTGATTACTCCTCATCCTTCCAGAAGGCAGGAATATATATTGAGAAAAAGGAATGTATGTTCTATAATTCTTTGGAGATTTAAAATGAGGTATATAATACCCACAACATATGAAGTCACAGAGAGTAAAAGGAGAGAATTTTTCACCAATTTTCTCTTAAAAATTGAATTTTTTTGAGAAATGAAAAAATATTTATACTAGTTAATAGCTCTCTACTGAGTTATGGTCACTTTGTAAGATAAAATTGATTATACGCAGGGATATTAAGCTTCATTTATTTATTTATTTTAATTTAATTGCCATAGAGACCTTTGTCTCCACATATTTATTCTCTGAGCTGGCCTTGCCAGCAGTTTATGTTATGTCTGATGGTTCGTTCTTTAACATTGTCAGGATCCTCTGAAAACTGAAGATTTGACCAGATTGAGATGTTTCTCTGCCTTTCCATATATTTGTTTATTTCTTGATACAGTACAAGAATTTTCAACAAAGTTCATTTTTCCCTCCTACAGGTTTCAGAAGATCCAGGAATTTGAAGCAGGGGAAAACCAATTAGCAGTGATGTCTTACAAATATGCCTTCCTAAGTTGCAGAAGGGATATCCCTTCTGCAGAATCCTAGCCTCCATTCATGTGCCAAATACCTAAAAATGTTCTATATTCTAAAACATTTTAAAGTGCATTTCTTACAATAAGTTCCATGTGCTGACTTTTCTTTTTGGTAGTGATTCAATACTGTATATAATTTTACATAAGAAAATCTCTCCTTTGAATAATTTTTAGAAATCATTGTGGGAGTTGGGATGGTACAGAGAAAAACCTGGACAGTAATTTAGAAATATATTATCTCAAACATTTTTAATCATTTTATAAAATATATTCTCTAAAAACCAGAAAAAGGAACAAAACTATTCTTAAAAATGAATGCTTTTAAATTCAGTTTTCTCCCATGCTTTCACATCTCTTGATAAAAGTTCTCAACTCTTTAACTCCTGAAGCAATATATTAGTTGTATCATATATGGAACTTTTAAAGAAGACTATTTTGACATCCTTTGAATAAGCTATGTGTCACTAATCATTTATAAAATGAATTCAAACATTTGGTAATTCCAAATTGTGAGAAGTCCTCCTTAATGACTCCTATAGGGCAGCATCAAATTTCTGTATGCAACCAGAGAGGTGAGCTTTATTAGCCAAGTATTTCAGTTTAATTTAAAAAGTAATGCTTCGAATGGCACTGCAAAATTTTTTCTTGAATGAAACCTTCCAGGAGCTGCATAAAATCATACCATGGTCCAAATGTGGCCCTAAGGAAAACTGGTCATTTCAGGTTACAATTAAATCTGTATTAGTCTTTTACATTTATAAAATAGACTACTACATGTATGAAATATTTTGCTAAAGAAAAGTAAGAAAATGTACTTTAGAAGAGGATTGAGACCCATTTCTATTATGCCTTTTCTGTTATAATGACTTTAATCCTTCAATAAAGTTTCAAATAAGTTTTTTCATCTTTCAGTAATATTACCTCATAAGAGCATGTAGCTTTTTAAAAAATATAAAAACTAAAATGAATTTTTGGTTTAGTATTCTATTAAAAAAATTTCACTTTTGACAGCTACCAGATTGGTAACAAGCTACAATGTTTGAATTATGCTTAAAAAGAAGTTCCTTTTGGGACAATTGGATAGCTCAGTGGATCGAGACCAGATGGGAGGTCCCAGGTTCAAATCTGGCCTTAGACACTTCCAAGTTGTGTGACTCTGCGCAAGTCACTTCATCCCCAAATGCCTTGCCCTTACCACTCTTCTGCCTTGGAACCAATACACAGTATTGATTCTAAGATGGAAGGGTTTTAAAAAAAGAGGTTCCTTTGATAATGTATACAATAATTACATTTGATGTATACTAAATCTATGCAGCTAGATGGCTCACTGGATAGAGTACTAGACCTGGAATCAGGAATACTTGAATTCAAATTCAGCCTCTGAAACTTACTAGTTCTGTGACCCTGGACAAATTTAACTTCTTTTCATCTTAAACCTATGGAGGAAGAAATAACAAACCACTCCAGTATCTTTGCCAAGAAAATCCCATATAACACTAATGGCAAACCTATGGCACAGGTGCCAAAGATGGCACACAGAACTCTCTCTTGTGAGCACGCGACCTCTCCCCCCACACCGCTAGAGTTGATAACTAGAAAGGCAGAGGAACTAGGCCAAAATTACTCCCCTCTCCCTCTCCACAGTGTTTCATGACACTTTTTCACATCCCCTTTCCCTCTACCCAGAAGCCAATGGAAGGGCAGAGAGGGTAGGTGGGCAGCTCACAGGTGGCAGAGCTGGAGGGGAGCAGAGCACTCAGGCCACTCCCTCCCCATCTCTACACTAGCTGAGGACATTCCTCACTTCACCCCTCCATCCAGCAGCCTAATGGAAGCAGTAAGGTCATCTGGTACTCAATGCTGGGGAGGACACGACATTTGGTCTTGTGGGATGGGGATGGGGCCCAGAATTCCATCTTTAAAAGGTTCACCATCACTGCCACAGAGAATATTGATGTGCTGTGGCCCACGGGATCATGAAGAATCAGACATGACTGATGACTGAACAACAAACCATCAGTCAATATATAGATTACCTCAGTTTTGACCCTCATTACCTTTTACCTGAACCTATGGCCTCCTCTCTGTTTTTGTTGTTTCTAATATCTTCACTCTTTAGTGTGTCCTTCATATAACAGCAAAAATAACCCACCTAATAGAAGTCCTTTCTTATATCATTTTCTTGCTAAAACTATCTCTAATGGTTCTCTATTGCCTAAATAGTACAAACTCTTTTACATGGCATTCAAGACCCTCCACAATCTGGCTCCAGTTTACTATGCTGGTCTAATTTCACAGAACTCCCCTTGATATACTCTATGCTCCAGTCAAACTTGACTATCTTTTGTTACCTATTTCATCTTCCCACTTCCTCCTGGCTGGCAGCCAGGTGGTACAGTGCTCAGCTTGGAGTCAGGAAAACAAAATTCAAATCTAGCCTCACACGCTTACTAGCTCTGAGAACCCCATGCAAGACATTGAAGCTCTGTCTGCTTTAGTTTCCTCAGTTATAAATGCAGATAATTGCACCTATATTACAGGGTTGTTGTGAGGATCAAATGGAAATAATTCTTGTAAAGTGCCTGGCACATAGTTTTTGTTGTTGTTGAGTCGTTTCCATTGTGTCGGATCCTTTGTGACCCTATTTGTGTTTTTCTTGGAGAGATATTGAAGTGGTTTTTCATTTCCTTCTCCAGGTAATTTTAGTATTGAGAAACTGAGGATGACAGGGTTAAGTGAGTTCCCCAGGGTCACAAAGCTAGTAAGTATCTAAGACCAGATTTCAATTTGAAGATGAGTCTTCCTGAGGAACTCAGATACTCATTCTTTTTCCTTTATTTTCTTTCATGCTCGACTCTGGAACCATTTCTTCCTATAATTCCATTACCACATATATGCTCCTTGAAGGAAAGGATCATATTTTTGTCTTTCTTTGTATACCTAGCAGGTAACAGTATCCAGTACTAAGGAAATCCTTAATAAGTGCTTAGTAAGGGGCAGCTAGGTTGTTCAGTGGATAGAGAGCCAGGCCTATAGACAGGAGGTCCTAAGATCAAATCTGGTCTCAGATACTTCCTAGTTCTGTGACTCTGGACAAGTCACTTAACTCCAATTGCCTAGCCCTTACTGCTCTTCTGATTTGCAACTGATACTTAGTGTAAATTTTAAGAGAGAAGGAAAAAATTTTTAAAAGGGGTAATTATTGGCAGGGTTGGAGCTGAGAATAAAGATATTGGATATAGTGTTTTCAAGGAGTATACCAGTAAAAAGGAGAGATGATTCATTAGTTGAATGTGCTAAAGGATCAAGGGAAATCTTTTTTTTAATAGTAAGGAGATCTAAGCATGTTCCTAGATAAATCTGCAGAAGCAAATAGTGATGTAGAGATTGAAGATGCTTGAGAGGTTGTGATTACTATAACAAGGTCCTGGAAGAAGCAGAGAAAGACACAATTGAATTATTTTTATCCCTCCCTAGGAGCCCTAGCCATTCTATCTAGAGGAAGCTGGTAAAAGACCATGTTTCTAAACAGTTCCCAGATGCTATTCAATTCTAAATCTTATGAAAGAACTATATCCAGATCTGTGGGTTGATAATTTTGGGGTGCTAGAACTAGTTCTCAGTGCTACTACTCTTTGATTCACTGATCAGTTCCAGGAACTTAGTTCACACACACTAGATTAAGACTCAGTCGTAGATTGAGTAGAGTGCCCAAAGGGATCTGTCCTTGGTCGTGTTGTTTCAACATTAAAAAAAATCAGTGATTTAAATAAAAACAATTTGACATATTTGCAGATGCTACCAATCCATAGAATCATCTCTGGATCTTTGATCCGACAATCCCATTGCTAGGTCTGTATCTTAAAGATATTTTAAAAATGGAAAAGGACCTATTTCTATGAAAATATTTATAGCAGCTCTTTTTGTGGTGGCAAAGAATTAGAAATTGAGGGGATGTTAATATATTAGGGTATAGCAGAAGAAGTGGTAAATAAATGGTCGTGATGGAACACTCTTATGCTCTTAAGAAATGAGGATCTGGATCATTTCAGAAAAACCTGGAAGTATTTACACAAACTGATACAAAGTGAAGTGAGCATAACCAGGAGAACATTGTAGACAGTAACTGCAACATTATATGACGATCCGTTGTGAATGATTTAGCTATTCTCGTCAATACAATAATCTAAAACAATTCCAAAGAATTCATGATGAAAAATTTTATCTACTTCCAGAGGAAGAAATATTGGAGTCTGAATATAGATTGAAGCATATTGTTTTTTTTTTAAAAAAAACCCTTATCTCCTCTCTTGGAATTGATATTAAATGTTAGTTCCAATGCAGAAGAACAGTAAGGGCTAGGCAATTGGAGTTGTTCCAGAGTCTAGGAAGTGTTTGAAGCCAGAGTTGAGCTCAGGACCTACCATCTCTAGACCTGACTCTCTATTCACTGAGTCACTTAGCTGTCCCAAAGCATACTATTTTTTACTTTATTTGTGTGTTTTTTGATATACATCTTCTACAAGATGACTAATATGGTTTTGCATGACTGCACATGTATAACATATCAAATTGCTAACTCTCTCAGGGAGAGACAAGACAGAAGGAGGGACAGAATTTGGAACTCAACATTTCAGAAGACATGCTGGAAATTGTTTTTACATGTAATTGGGAAAAATAAAATGTTATTGAAAAAATTTGTATGGAATAATGAATTTTAATAACAATAGATAGTCTGACCTTATGAATGATAGAAAGATAGAAAGATAGATGTCTAAATGGTTAGTTGGATGGATGGAGGGTTATATTGATAGGTGATGGATATCTAACTGAATGGATGAATGAGTAGATAGATGAATAGATATGTATATGTATAATAGATGGATAAAAAGAGAAAGAAAGAATATTTATTAAGCATTTACTGTGTATCAGGCACTGTTATCTATAACAGTTATCTATATCACAAAATTTGGCATTAATATTGTCTATTCTTATTCTTTACTTGGTTTATGCAGGATATTTTTTTTAAATGAAACTAGACTACAAGCTCATTGAATGCTTGACTGTGTATCATGTTTCTGTTGCATCCTCTAGGGTGTAAGTCTAATCATCATTATCTTCTTTCTGATCCATAGTTGAGTAATCAGGCTATTATAAGGTCTCAGAGGAAAACTTTTGTGGATTTATCCCAGACTGGGAAATTTCATTTCCCCACTCCCTTGATAATTAATAGAAAAAGGTTTTTGTTCTCCAGTGTAGTCCAATAAACATTAATAATGTATATATTAAGTCCAAGGTATTATGCAAATATCTGGGAGCTAGAAAGAAAGAAAAGAAACAACTCCTGCCCTCCAGAAGTATATATTCTACTGGACACTTCCTGGGGATTCAGCAACAGGTTCTGCCAATTTAGAATTTTGAAGAGACCTTGAACCTTTTAGACATCTGTATTTTATTAATGAAATATCTCCAATTCATTTATACTCTGCCTGGATTCATTTCCAAATGATTAGGATACTCCCACTGGTTCTTAGTTTATTGATCTCATATTCTATTGAAAACTAACCTTTCATTATGAGGACCAAAGGCCACTCTCTAACTGCTGATATCTGTTCTTTCAATCCCATACACTTTAACTGTACTTTCTATAAAGAAAAACAAACAACTTTCTTCTTGGACTTCTTTTCTTGTTCCTTCTATTTTCTTTCTTTCATTATCATTTCATCTGACTGTCTTTTTACTACTCCTTAACCTATTCTTCTTCCTCACTGTGACTTCCATTCCATCTATCCCTCAGTTCTTTCCCAGACTATTATCTATGCTCAGCTAGATTCTGCTTTTATTCAATCAACAAGTAATGAGATGAGTTTAACTTTATATCACCACTATTATTGTTATTTCTTCTTGTTTTTGTTCTTATTCTTGTTTTTGTTCTTTTTGATCCTCCTCCTTCTCCTCCTCCTCCTTCTTCTCCTCCTCC
>NC_058132.1:255843061-255875807 GCF_016433145.1 Gracilinanus agilis
CTCCTCCTCCTCCTCCTCCTCCTCCTCCTCCTCCTCCTCCTCCTCCTCCTCCTCCTCCTTCTCCTTCTTCTTCTTCTTCTTCTTCTTCTTCTTCTTCCCCCTCTTCTTCTTCTTCCCCCTCTTCCTTCTCTCTCTCTGTCTCTGTCTCTGTCTTTCTGTCTCAATCCCTTTGTCTCCCCTTTGTCCCTCCTTCTCTTCTTCCTCCCTCCTTAACCCTTGGCTTCTGTCTTTAAACTCCTCTTTTATATACAAACTCCTCTTTTGGGCATTTCTAATTCTTCACAACCTGGCCTCTTCCTATCCTTTTAGGATTTTCCTACATTATTATCCCCTTCAGTCTCTATGGTCCAGTAATACTGGACTACTTACTGTTCCTCATATATGGTAATTCATCTCTGAGCATCTCTGTTCTTTTGCACTAGCCCTACAGTTTTCACTCTCTCTCTCCCTATTAGACTTTCTGACTTCTTTCAAGAGGTAGCCCAAATTCCTCCTTTAGTTGGAAACATTTCCTCATCTTCCCAGTTTCAGGTTCTTCCTTTCTAAGGTTACCTTATACTTTCTTAGTACATATCTTGTCTTTGTATCTAAATGTACCTATACATGTACACATTATCTTTCCCATTTGAATGAATGCTCCTTGAGAGCAGGGGTAGTTTTCATTTTTGTGTCTCTAGTGCCTAACACAAGACATGGTAATATAGTTATAAGCACTTTATAAAAGCGTGATGAATTGTTCAAACAAATAATTACATAATATATGTGAGAGAGGAGCTAATGACAAAAGTGGTCAACAAATTTTAATAAGAGATAGCATATGAGTGGGGTATGAAGAAAACTAGGGTTTATAAGAATTATTTGTGTTCTAGAGATCTATGCAAAGGTCTGTTGGAGGGATGTGAAATGCTAAATACAGGGAAAAGTAAATAGGCCACTTTGGCTGGAAAAAAAGTATATTTAGGGAAATGATATGTACTCAACCTGGCCTCGCAGAAGCTTGTAGTGGTCTTACAATTAATAGTCTTATGGCTCTCAAGGGTATGCTGAGTGCTCTAGTGATAGAAGGTGAAGATTAAACTGCATATTTCTCAGAAGTTATCTGGTTTTTCTTGTGTCTACTGAATGAGGAGATGGAATGGTAGACTCTTTTCTTCATTGATTGTGTCATTTTCTCCATCCATAAAATGAGATAAATTCTCAAGCCGTTTTCCATAAGTTAGGCATTCGAGGAAGTTACATATCCTCTTCCAGGCCATCTAGGAGTTACATTTGCTCATCCCAGGAAGCATCTACCATATGCTACATCTAGAGACTTAAGTTGTATCTATATGCAAACATATACAATTTAATAAGCCTGGTTTAGCATAACACATCTATGTGGCAGAATTGTGTGATTAGTTAGTCAGTCAATAAATGCTAATTAAGTTCCTACTATGTGCCAGGTACTGTCCTAAGCATTGGTCAGGACCTAGAAGCATCAGGTTTATTATTTGTACAGCACTGATAACCTTCAATAGACAACAAATTTTAGTCTACCTGTGGTTCACCATGGTCACAAAGATGTGACCTAAAGTTTTGAGAGTCTGACTCAGAAGCTCACAGAAAAATTTCACCTTGAAGAAATGGCCCCTACTGGAAATAGCTTAGAAACTACATAGAGATCTGTACAGACAGTTTTATCTTCTTCAGATTGCTGAAATTTTCATTTACAAAATAATCCCCAGAAATCTGAGAGAGTTAATGCTATTTCTGAACGGGCTTCTCCTTCTTCTTCTCTTCCCCATGCTCCTCACTAAGTCATGAGGTAAAAGGACTTCATTCAACACCCACCTTTAGACTATAGAAATCACTCTGGGGCTTGATGAAATTCAAAGAGCTGTGCATATTTTGAGCCTAGATTTAAAATCCTACTAAGTTTTTCCATGCTGTATTTGAGAAATAATGTTTTTTCCTCTGAAGATTTGAATGGTAATTCTAGCCACTTTGTTAAGCTTTTAATAAATTTGGTTTCACCTCCATTTGAAGCCAACCAGGTGTAGCCATTTGGTACACAAGACCTTTCTAGATGCTCCCAATGGTTGGTATCTCTTTCATCTTTGTGTATCCTATTCACTTGTATATTTTCAATCCCTTCTCACTATTAGAATATAATGTCCTTAGGGTTGGGAATTTTTTACCTTCATGTCACAAATAGTAAGGTAAGGGCTTCCTTGAATGTAGGAAGTGCTTTCTTTAATAATTAAAAATGGGTTTGACAAATGTAAGAATTAAAAAAAATGATTGTGGTCACCGTTTATAAAATTAACTCTTAAATCATGAGGCTGTTAGCAGCTTTAGTAGCTTTAATACAGCAGGATAGAGATAGTAAAGAGGGAAATATAGGAAGGTGACAGGGGAATTGTCTAGTCCACTCTAAGTCTGCTCCAAAGAAATCTAGCTCACTCCCCAACAAAGTTCCAATCTCCAACCAGAGGAGTGGGAGAGTCTCAGTCTCCAAACATAAGTCCCCCAATGAAGAAAATCCTCCAATGCAGAGACACCAACACAGAATCTTCCAACACAGATGAAGCAGAAGAAGCACCATGCAGAAAAATCCTCAGCAAGAGCCACCAGTGCAGAAGAAGTAGAAGTTAATTAGAATTCTCTCAGCTGGTTTTTATAATCAGTTTTCTCCATGTCACTTCCTTTCTCTCTGGTTACTCCTTCCTTTCATTGAGGGTTGGTCTATCACATCTCAGGAACTAATCAAAGTCTCTCAATTTGCCTAGTACTGTGCAGGGGTCAGTCTTTGTGAGACTTACCTTCTATCCTCTGAGGGTGCGAACTCTTATCAAAAGGATTCACAAGTTCCTGATTCAGTTAAGATAAAAAAATTCCCTTTCACATCTCTCTCTCTCTCTCTCTTCTATATATTATGTATAATATTACTATGTACATATATGTGTGTGTATTATATCTATCTATCCATCTTTACATACTGGCTTGAGAATTTGGGAGAAAGGATGATAAAGTCCTTTTAGTCTATTTATGCCTCCTGTGGTTCTGGTGGTGAATAAACATATTACATTGAAAAATTAAGACATGATAAAAACAAAAATCTAGGATTTAAATATAGCTGCTTCTTTTTTTCATTCTGGTTGATCAAATAGGAATCTAAGGAAATTATAGGAACAAAAGAATGCATTGGACTTAGAATAATAGTGACAATTTATCAAATCTAGAGATATGATGCAACAGACGAAGAAATGCTATCTCTATTAATTACCATAGATTCTTAAATTAATGTAGCTAACATGACATTGGGAGCCACTCAATGAGTACTCAAGGAATAGATCCTCATGGTTTATATTTGGAAAAATTCTTTTATCAGTCATTAATATGACTTGGACCTCGTCTCTGTTAGGTGAGAGAAAGTGTCTGTGCCAAGGTTTCTGCATCAACATGCAAGTAATGCACATCTGGCAATCATACAGAATTACTGGAAGTTGAGAGCTTGAAAATGGAATGTCTTGATCAGAGAATATCTATACTACTTTCCTTTACCATATTAGAAAGGATTAAGTTTGCAATGTCTATAGAGTTCTCATTTAGACCGTATTTATAATTGTCCCAAAGTTCTTCTATGCTATACTAGCCTGCTTCTTAATGGCTTGCTTCTTAAAATACAGGGCAAGTTCCTCTTAAAGGATTCATCAGCATTACCACCATCATAAAATGAACAGCAGCACAGACAGTAAGGGAAGGCAAAGTAGCATCCAGAGACAGCTTCCTGTAATACATTCCAGCTTTTGCATCCTTATTATGATTTTAGAGCCTTCATAAGAGGAGAAAATACTAAATACTCCAGTGGTAAAAAAAATCCTAATTTGGAACATGATGCATAAACTTCAAATTCTAACTGCCAAGTAGAATTAATATGTCTAACAAAACTTATATGATTGATAAATGCACAGCATTCTCTTTTCAGAGGATTGGTCTGTTGATATGGAAGGACACAGTTCAATATAGTGGTACAGTTCATTTCTCTTGTCTGTTGTTCAATTGTTTCTTATCCTTTGTGATCTCATTTGAGGTTATCTTGGCAAAGATCTCAGAGTGGTTTGCCATTTCCTTCTCCTGCTCATTTTACAGATAAGGAAATTGAGGCAATGGCATTTTGTGACTTGACCAGGGTCATAGAGCTATTAAGTACCTGAGGCAGAATTTGAACTTATGAAGATGAATCTTCTTGACTTCAGACCCAGTATTCTTTCCATGGTGCCGTGTGGCTCCCAAGGTGTCCAATATGCTAATAATTTTGTAAAAATATTTATTAGACAGATAAGTAGCATAGTGGACAATGTGAGGGACATATGTTAAGAAGACCTGAATTCAAATATTGATCAAATATTTATTAACTATGTGATCCTGGGCAAGTCATTTAATCTCAGCCTCAGTTACCTTATTTATAAGGTGGAGATAATAATAAAATCTATCTTCCTAGCTACTTGTTAGGCTCAGACCAGGTGAGGTATAAACCTTGAAGACATATAAATGCTAGTCAGTATAATATCATTAGGAGAAACTTGTGTCTATTAACAGAGACTTGTTGGTTGTGAAAAGTGTATGCTTCTAATGCAGATATCAGAAGAACAAGGGTAGCTTTATCTCTAGGAATCAGAAGGATCCATCTTGAAAGTTTTCCAATTCACAGGAGCCACAGGCATGCCACCTTCATAAAAGGACTTCACAGTGAGATACTCATCAGCTAAAAAAAAGCATTAAAGCTGCCACTGCTAATAAACCTTGCTAATTGAAACATCTGGAACCAAAGGAAATAATCTACTAAAGCAATGGTTAAAGCCGTTCACCTCATAGGAACTGTCTAGCTACACCGAAAGTCTAAGGCTAACAGGAGACAAGAAGCAGCATGTGTAAGAGGAGAGCTCCAAGTAGCTAATAGCTAACATTTATCAAGCACTTTAACATTTGCAACGCCCTTTACATATATCACCTCATTTGACAGGCTATCTCCATTTACTATCCTTAATCCACTGAAAACTATTCTTATTCTTTAATTTTTTTCTGCCTTAGCAAAATGCATGGAGATATTTGAAGATCCATATTTATAAGTATAGGTAACCCTTCCAAATTGTTGGGGTTAGAAGCATGGCGCCCCTGCAATCTGGAACAACCACATAAAACTTCTGGGCCCTCTCTTTGGACCAGAGAAGAAATCTGAAATTTTTCTTTTCCTTTCATGGGGTGTTTATAGTACCTTATTGCAAAATTTGGGTTAAGTATTTGGCCCTAGGCTACATGTCAGACAAAATTAACATTTCTAGCCTTTGTGTGTCCTCTGCTAGCTTTCCAATTCTTTTCACAAACCTTAACTTTTTATTTATTTTAACTTTGGAAAACAAATTGTATGTACTTATAGTGTTAAAAGATAAAAATGTTCATACATTATATAATACTATACACATTTTATACATTTTTGAGTTCCTAAGCTTTTTCTGTGTCATCTGCTGGCTATCACATATGATCTGCAGCTTCCATAAAATTCCCCCCCAAATTCCCATTTAAATTTTTATATCAACCTGTGATATATCAAAAATACAATGGAGAAAGTTACAATGTGGAAGAGATACACATTTATATAATTATATATGTCTGTATGGTTTACTGCAATTAGGATACAAACTGCCTCAAGATAGGGACAGGTTTGTGCTTATCCTTTATATCCTCACTTCCTGGTACAGCTAGTAATAATTAGTACAATGCTTAGTAAAAATATTTAGTAAATACTTGTTGGTTGGTCCAGAGGTTTCTCCCATATTTTAGAGGTACATGAGATCCAAGAATAATATAATGATATTTTACAAGGTGGGAATAGAGATATAGTAACACAAAAAATATTAAAACGCTCTTAATTTCTGTAATGTTTTTTTTCCAATTTTATTGCAGCATGATTTGCAATAATGGTGTTTTCCTTTTATTGGTCATTTTCCCAGAAAGTTTCAGTCTAATTGTGCTAATATTCACCCACCCTACAGTTTTGCCATTGTAACTGAGAGCTACATGGATACTCTAGAACAATTTTTGACAAAGGCAAAGAACAAACATTTGCAAAAACTCAATAATAAAAAAATAAATCACTAAACCAAAAAGAAAAAATGGAAACAGCTGACTTTTTCTAATTAAAAACATTATCCCAATTGTATGCTTTCCATTGTCCCAAATCACCTCGGGTTTCCAACTTTGATTTGGTTCTCTGGCTTTTCCAAATTGCAATCAAGAGCCGACTAAATCAGCACTTAAATTGTAGTGACAAGAATAACTGGGATGGGGGAAAAGAAGAAAACATTCCTCTTTCAAAACGTGAGATTTGTTATAATAATGAGAATTTGTATATTTGGAACATTTTAATGTTTACAAAGCACTTTTCTTCCAGTTACCCTGAGAGGTAGATAGTGGAAATATTATTAGCCTCATTTTATAGATAAGGAAACTGATGTTCAAAGATACGTTTGTTTTCATCCAGGAACATTTAATCAACCTCTAACAAAGAGTTTTGCTACATGTTATTAGAGGAACTATTGCTTCAAAGGCTCTGGTAAGCCACTCCTCAATCTTTCATTAAATATTTATTTAGCATTTGTTACATGCCAGACACTATACTAAGTTCTGAGAATACAAAGCAAAGCAAATCTATGTTGGCTGCCTTTAAGGAGCTCATATTCTAATGGAGGAGATAACATGTAAACAGATGTGCTCATTGTGCTTATGAGATATATGCAGTATAAATGGGTGGTAATCTCCAGAGAAAAGCATTAACATGAGGGGGAGGGAATGACCAGGAAAGCTTCTTGCAGAAGGCAGGATTTGAGCTGATTCAAGAAGGAGACCATAGAATAAACTTTGAATGAAGTAGAGGCTTTTAGTTTATATAATGAATTTCTTTATTCCTGAAGTGAAGGGAAAGCGGACAGGGATGGTAAAGAAAAATGCTCACTGAGCAATTCTCCTTTTCTAGGCTCCAAAGATCCCTTTACTTTCTGTATCCACATAGTTTATGGACTTAAACAGATGATGCACTGGGCAACATGTTTCTCTCCTAAACCTTTTGATAGCTCCCGAGTATCATCTTGACCAGTTTCTTCCTCTTGCCAAATAATCATTCTAAAACAGGAATGATGGATGCGACCAGAGGCACAAAAATGCCAGTGAAGCATACTAGGGAAAAATATATTAGTAAATTCATTCTTTAGTTGAGCATTGCGTCCAAAGTTATCTCCATTATTGTGCCAACTTTTCCAACTTTCACATCCTCTTGACCCAGTAGGGTTGTCTGTGAGAAGAGCAGAGGAAGAGACCATGGGAGCAATAAAACACTGTCCTCTTGGCAAAATATCAAAGAGAATTTTGGGGGGATTTTAGTCTCTTTAGAGCTGCTGACCCAGGAGATGCCCATTTAAGGGCCTGATGGAGCAAGAAGTTCTAGGATAACAGGTTACATAAGGCTAATAGATCTAATAAATAGGTCAAGCCTCAGTGGTATAAAGTTTAGGCAATCCTCTAGCTAGGAGTGTAGGTAGAAGCTGTATTAATGCTGAATGGGCTTCTATTTCTCTAATACATCCAGAATGTACTACTTCAGTTGGCAATTCTCTTCTATATGTAGTTGGGCAGCACTCCATGCCCCCATTTCCTTCTGACTCAACTCATTCCTGAGGGCTACCTTTGCTATGATCGATGATTTTCAGGGCACAGACATCATAGTGGTATTCATTATTCATGAATCTCAGTTTTTTGTTTTCAAACATCAATAGAAAGTCCAGGATCACGAAGGGATCTCTCATACTTTAGGGTGCTGCCTCAGAAATTCCTTATGTACAATCCTTTCTGTTGTCAGCCAACTTGAAGATAATGCTTCCTACGGCCTTGTAGTTGATTTCTCCATTGTCCAGCAGGATCTTATGTCCAAAGGCTTTCACAATCTGATGGTACCACCTGGTGGTTAATGGCATGGATGTGGATCATGACCTACATCAGTTTCTTAAGCACTTGACTGAATGTGTTGAGGGGTGATATACTCCTTATGCCCAGCAACAACAAGGTGGGGTAAATCCAGACAGATTAGGGGAGAGTTCTGGGACATAGTAGAAGAGTTAAGTGCTGGGCTCTTGGTTCTAATTATATAGAGTTCTATGCATGAGGTGTTCTGAGGTCAGGGACAATCATACCCTTAGTTTTTTGAAATGTTAGTAGACTCCTACTCTATAGCTATTCTAGTGTCCTTATCCTCATCCATAACTGGAATTGGAATTCTTTTCACTTATGTCACCATGTGTCCCACAAAAGATCAGAAATGGACTGAACAGGTTGGGAATGAAAGAAAGTCCCAGCTAGAGAAGTCTTCCTGCTGTAAATTCTATAGAGTCAGGGTCATTAAGTGACCTGTTTAATATCCCATATTTTGTAAGATTCAGAATCTGGATGTGTATATTAAAAAGTATTAAGAAAACTAGAATTGAATTTGTTACAGTTTAATAATCCCTTTATTCCTTTATTTTTCATTACTTTCATCCTATTTACTAGCTTTGTGATCCTGGGCAAGTCACTTAGACTGCTTGCCTCAGTTTTCTCTATTATAAAATGGGGATTATATTACCTACATCACAAGTTTTTTATGAGGATTAATACTTATAAAAAATCACTTAGTATAGTGCCCAGCACACAGCTTTTTTCTTTCCTTTCCAACCATTTTATTATTTTCCTACTCAAAAAGTTCCAGTAGCTACCTACTATCTATTAAAAAAAAAGAGACAAATCTCTATTGACTTTTAAAGTCCTCCACAATCTAGTACCAACCTCCCTTTTCAAGATTATTGCACATGACACTTCATGTAAAAGGACATCCAGATCAGTTTTAATCTGACCAAGAATCTCCTCTACAATAGCACTGGAAATACCCATCATTCATTAACCTGAGAAGCTCAGTGTCAAGGAACCTACTTTTGGACAGAATTAATTGTTGAGAAGTTTTCTTTTCATTAAACTTAAATTTCCCTCTTTGCATTTTCTATCCACAACTCCTAATTCTGTCCTATGGGACTAAGCAGAACAAGAGGAATTCTCTTTTCATAATACAGCCTTTGAAATATTTGAAGACAGCAATCATTCCTTGTTCCCCTGTCCAGTTATCTTTTATCCAGGCTGGATATTTCTCTGTTCTTTTCTGGATATATCCCAGTATGCATTCCAATGCCTCTTCTAAATTTTGGAAACTAAAACTGAAAATAATTTTCCAGATGTGGTCTGACCAGTCCATGGGATATCAAACCTCTTATCTTCCTGATTCTGACCACCACACTTCAAAAGGTAGCACATGATTTTATGGTGATTGATTTGCTGATTAAAAGGAGATGCTGTAGAGATAAAAAAGAAGAGTGCCAAGCCAGACTTTTGGGAAAGATCTACATAGATGCTGTATCTCCCTATTATAAGTTCCTGGAGTACATGGATCACTTGATTTTAGTGTAGTCTTTCTCAGCTATTAGCACTTAGTGGTTGGGACATAGTAGATGCTTAATGAATTTTATTCATTCATTCGTTCACTCAAGGGTAGAACTGTATATTTAGTCTTATTAAATTTTATCTTTTTAAGATCAGCACATGCTTTTAGACTGTTGAAAGCTTTTAAAATTATGATTCAAAATCAATTTTATTAACTCTCCTTCCAAACTTCTGTCAACTGCAAATTTGCCAAATTGTCTTCTGTGCCTTTATTTGAATCATTGATTTAAAAAAAATAGTTGAACAGCAGGACCAAGGACAGGTTCCCTGGGGCCACTCCACTCATTCTATAACTGGGATTCTTAATATGTTCTGTGTGAACTCATTTCCTGGAACTGATCAATGAACAAAAGAGTAGTAGCACTAAGAACCAGTTCTAGCCCCTGAGCTTATCAACTCGGACATCTGGATATAATTCTTTCACAAGATTTAGAATTGAATGACATTTGGGAATTATTTGATTTCACATGCTCCATTACCTGCTTGGTGAGGGAGTAGGTATGTTATAGGGGTTGGGGAGGGTGGTAGCTAGGACTCTCAGGGAGGGCTAAAATAACTAAATTGTGTGTCTTTTACTTTATCCAAGAGTTTATTGCAGTAGCCATCACCTCTTTCTCTCTCTCAAGTATTTTCAATCTTTCCATCACTGTTTGCTTCAGTAGATTTTTCTATGAACCTACTCATATCTTCCCAATCATAAAAGTACTTCTCTTGATCCTTTTAGCACATTTGAGTAATGAACCATTTCTTTTCTCCTTTTTACTGTTATATTACTTGAAAACATGCCTATATCTAATAACTTTATTCTCATCACAAACTCTCTCATTAGTACCTTTCAAAATAACTTCCACACCTTCCACTTTACCAAAACTTCCCTCTAAATTCACTAGTGGCAAAGGGTGAATTTTTCTACCTAACTTAAATGTCAAACCCAATGGCCTTTTGGATCATCATCCTCATCTACCTCCCTACAGTTTCTAACATTATTAACCACCTCCTTGTTCAGGATTCAGTCTCTCTTGTTGACTTCAAAGACACCACAGCTTTAGTTTTCTTTCTATTTCTCTAATAATTTCCACTTTATTTCCTTCACAACACCATCATGAAGATTTTTCCAAAATGTCTGTGCTTGTCACTCATCTCTATCTCTTCTGTGTTTTCCTTTCAATCAAAGAATCAATGAACATATATTTATTAAATACTTTCTGTGTTCCAATAGGTATTGTGCAAAGATTTTAGAGTCAAAGAAAAATAAAAAGAAGTCTCTGCTCCAGGTAATTTAATGTTTGTGTATATAAATGCCAGAACACACAAATGTTGACAGGTATACAAAAATGAGGAGATTAATTCACCCTTAAGTTTTAAATAGAGCAACTGTCTAAAAATGTATTATTTTGTCTAGCATGTCATTACATCAATTGGTAGGGGAGAGATTCAGAATGTTGTTGAGACAGAATTAATAAGTTTTTACTTGATTCTTTCAATAGCAGACAGATTAATAAGCATATTTATGCATTCACCTAAAATATATAAAAATACCATTCAATCCATTAGCCAATGGAAGTATTTCATTAGAAAATTAGTAGAATAATTACTTTAGTATTCCATTCTTCTATAAGTTTATTAAATCTTCTGCATTAATTATGGTGGAAATTAAATTACAAATGTTTTAGCATTAATGGGTTCAAAAAGCAATTACAAATGTTATTAATTTGAATTAAAGTATAACAAAAGTTTTTATTATTAATTTTATAATAGCTTGAGTGTCCAAGAAAACATTAATCAAAAAGTATCTCTGGTTTAGAGACAGGAGGTCCTGGGTTCAAACCCGGCCTCAGCCACTTCCCAGCTGTGTGACCCTGGGCAAGTCACTTGACCCCCATTGCCCACCCTTACCAATCTTCCACCTATGAGACAATACACCGAAGTACAAGGGTTTAAAGAAAAAAAAAAAAAAGGTATCTCTGGTAAAAAAACTTCTACTACTACTTATACTGATAAAGATATTCAAACAGATAAAATGTAAAAACTAACTAATGTCCATGGTCATAAGGTCAATATTTATTAAGTACTTATTATGTGCCAGAGTTTATCCTTAGCACCAAGGATACATAGAAAGGCAATCATCTTTTGCCCACAAAGAGCAAACATTTTAATGGGGACGACAACATGAAAATACCTAGGAGCAGCTAGATGGCACAGTGGATAGTGTGCCAAAAGGCATTTTACTGAGTTCATATCTGGCCTCAGAAATGTATTAGTTGTGTGATCCTGGGAACATCATTAATCTCTTTTGCTTCAGTTTTTTCATCTGTAAAGTGAACTGGAGAAGGAAATGACAAGTCACTTTAGTATATTTGCCAACAGAATTCCAAATTGGACCACAAAAAGTTGGACATGACTGAAATGACTGAACAACAGCATTTGAGATAAAGATCCTATTAAGGAAAATGATTTAAAATTCATTAATTATTTTTATGATTAATTTTCTATTTTCAAAACTAATTTTTTCTATGTAAAACACTATTTTGATTTAAATATTTGATAAATGAAAATTTTGAATCTATTAAATATGTCTAAATTTTATGAGATTTTATTTCATAAAAGAGAATCAAATTCAGCTAAAACACTATCATATACTAAGAGCCCTAGGCAAGACAAGGCAATTTCTCAAACAACTGTCATACAACAGAAGGCTACACGGAAACACAATTCATGGTTCATGGCTCACAATCCATGATTGTGCCTCTTCCCTCACTTTACACTTCAGAAGTTATTTATTCTTTATTATCCGCACCTGAACTTATGGTTAAATACTGATAGAAATTCACTTTTCTCCAAACTATAAATACTGGGAAGTATAAAGAAGCACCAAAGTTGACTATGAAGGGACCCTACTCAATATGCTGTAGACTATCTATTCTAACCTTACAGCTTCTGTTTCCCATTCTACAATGGAACAATCCCTCAGTTATCCAGTGTAAGTCATCATTTTTAAAAAAAAAATGCCAACTCAATGTCTGAATGCCTTATCTTTCTTCTCTTTTCTGATGGTTTTCTTTTTTCCAATTACATGCTTGAAGCAGAGTGCACAAAAGCACATTCTTCTCTCTTCCTATCATAGTGCTTTAGCTCTGGATGCCCTAGAATTTTGAGAAAAATACATGTACAGGAGAATTGAAAAAGTTTTCTAATACTAGGAGAAAAATTGTTCAAATAC
This sequence comes from Gracilinanus agilis, assembly GCF_016433145.1. NCBI lineage: Eukaryota > Metazoa > Chordata > Mammalia > Didelphimorphia > Didelphidae > Gracilinanus > Gracilinanus agilis. The sequence goes on from NC_058132.1 coordinate 255,855,840, forward strand.
ATTTGTAAGATTAGGGAACTATGGGTGTGGGCTGCAAGAATTCATAAGTGTTTCCTGCTGGGCCACTCAAAAAGGAAATCTGGACTGTGCTGCTAATTCATTGTATTCAACAGTGATTTCTTCTCTCAATGCCTTTTTTTTTTTTTTTTTTTTTTTTTTTTGTGGTCTCAGAACCTACTTGAATTTCCAGTTAGGAGGCACATGTTATTCAAGTTGGATTAGCATTTAAGTCCCCAGATTTTGGCCTCTTATTACCTGCATTCTTCTTTTATCTGGGAAAGTCCTCTAACATTATTCTACTGAGAGTTAGCTTCTAGGGTATAGAAACTGTCCACAACTGGAAGGCTTAAATTTGGCTGGCATTAGTTTCCTTGGGCTTGACCTCAATTCCTGACCAATGGGGTAAAATAGCCACAAATGTGGAACACTCAAGCTCATTGTCTATTCCATTCTCCTCTACCTCCATTCCCCTTGCAACCATATTCTACTGGAAATTAGGGAGAGATATGGGGGAAATGTCAATACTGAAGAAGGTCACTGTGAGCAGGGAGAAGACCATGAGTAGGATAGGGAGGATGAGGGGCAATGCACTCACGAAGGCAGAAAAAATTAGAAGCAGTACTTTGAATGATATGGCAATTGGGTTGAATGAGAAAGATTATATTGACACTTTTCCAGGAGCTGTCATTAACTACCAAGGTATTTATAAGGCTCATTGAGGGAATGGACCACTGTATATCACTGAACGACCCAGCCAGGCACGATGTCAAGTTGAATTTGCAGAGAGTTGGGGAAGATAGGTCAGTACTAACTGTGGGTTGAGAGTATCTGTGTGGATACATCCATAACATTCTTATGGTGGGGTTCCTTATTGCCTGCATTAGTTTAAGTTCATATCCATGTGCTCTTTCCAATACAAGGCATGGTATACCCAATGAGAGGGAGGATTGAGCAATAATTGTAATGCAAAAGATGCAAGAGAGCTTTTGCTCTTGCAGGGGGCCAACTGAAAACTTCTGGCTGTTAGAAGCCTTAGAATTCTGAGAGGAGTCAGTTGGTTCCTGAGCCTGGAACAGAGTGGAAGGACTAACTAGAGCTCTGCTTGGCTTTCAATTTTGCTTTGGCCTATGCTTTGTCTCTGGACAATTTGTACCTAGCTAATTTCTCTGGACCTCTCCCTGATCTTCTCCATATTATTCCCTGTTTCCCTGCCTGTTTTCCCGGGACTCTGGGAGGCAGAGTGGCTTTTGGGTTTTTAGTGAATAGACTTGGTGGGTTTAGTTTTCCCCAATAGGCAAATAGGACACCCTTGAATTCAAACTATCCCTTTAGTATTCCCTCTACTTTAAGAGCAGCTAAATCTTCCCTGGCTGAGTGAAGCAGGTCCTTCTCTCAGTCTAACCCATTCCTATGACCCTCCCCCATCTTGAGTTTCTCCCTAGCGGCTGTCAGAAACCCCAAACCCCTCTCTTCTTCCTGACCAACTCTGAACATTAATAAATCCCTTTGTTACCTAATCAAACCCTCTGGAGAATCATTGTGTTGAAGAATTATGCAAGGGTTGAAGGGGAAGGATTTATTCTCTTTATTTCCTGAAGGAAACTAGAGGCATCCACATTGGGAAGAAGTAGTTGCCCAAAGCTTCCTCCTGAATCCCTTCAGTTTCACTGACAGGAAGGAGCCTTGTGATTCCTCCTTTGAGGACTTGAGAAACTGACAAGGAAGCCCTCAAGTCAGATTCAAACCACTTCGGTCTGGCCCTATTCCTTGTGTCTGTAAAAGTACCTTTCCTGCCTGGAAGGGTTCAGCCTATTACCCCAGTATCCTCTGTCTCTAACTTGGGTGTCTAGTCTGTATTAGCTGCCTCTCCTGAACACCTTACCCTGTGCTCTTATCATCCTAATACCGCCTTGTTCATTCCTCCCTAAACTCAGCCATCCCTTTCATTCCTCTCCTATTACTTCAATCACCTTTTACCCCTCCTTCACTCAGCAAGGGAAGCAGAGCACTCCAAACTTTAGTGTCTTCTTTATCCATTACATTTAATTGGCGAGCAAAGTTAGGGAATAACCTTAAATCTTCTGACATACCCAAAATGAAGCTGGCTAGAATAACATTCATCTTATCTAGCATATCCATTATGTCATGGTCTTTCATGCAAGGTGTAATGGATTTTTGGTTCAAGACAGTCCCCAATTTCCTGTAACAAGCTTTAGACCTCTATGACTATTATAAATGGTGTGCCCTAACCCTTGCTGAATGCATTTGTTTTATCCCAACTGCCATAGCCATAACCCTATCCATTTGGCAATTCCTAACACTCTCAAAGAATGTATGCTCTCACCTATGGAACTATTACAATACAATCACAAATGAGAAAGACACTGATTCTCAGGAACTGGTAGCAAACATCAAGCTACTGTTCCAAGCACTAAAACAACTAAGAGAAGGAAGGGAATTAGATAAGCACACAATTCTCCAACTGGAGATTGTGGAATCAAAGTACCTAGGAAGCAATACCACAACTAACAACCATCAACAAATGCAGTAGTCTCTCTCCTACCAATTCCAATTGTTGACAGAACAATAGTGCAGCCTGGTGAAGGGGTAGTGCATGTGAAAACATACAAAGCATTCACCCCAAGTGATACGGTAAAAGTTTGAAAAGCTAAAACAGGGGGAAGAAGAACATCCAAGTAGTTTTCTAGATCGAGTAATTGAGGCAGCTGAACAATACTTGGTCTATGAGATACACATGCCCAGGACACCATAGACCACATCTGAAGGCAATTTATAAAGGGAACATCAATCCCAATACAAAACTACTTTAGACGGAATTGTCCACAGTGGGAATCACTGCCACTGGAGGATGTAAGGCAACATGCTTCTTACATCCATGACTCAAAACAGAAAGTAGCAAGAATTGCAAGACTGACTCAGACAAAGACAAAATGATAGCTGATTTAAAACGACAATTAAAACAAGCAAAATGCGAGAAAGAAATTGAGGAGGTGAAAAATTTTGCCCTCCAAACTAGTAGGAGCCAAAATCAATACAGGCAACCTACAGTTAACACCCAAAAAACAAAGTCATCTTCCCCTCGATGTTATCTTTGTGGATGGCTTGGTCACATTATTCCTTTCTGTAGATTCAAACAACAAATTGATTTCTCCAAAAATGATAACTATAATCAAAGAGACAGAGGAAATAGAAGGATCTACTATAATTCTAAGTGGTCCAAAACCAATTATGATACAAAGAGAAATGAAGAAAGCAAACATGATGGTTCATGCTGTAACCATGCATGTAAAAAATTTAGTCAATCCCCATCCTTAGATGACATGGAAAGATATATACAGATGGGAACGAGGTCAAAATCATTATGAATTGAGATTCCTAATTCAAAAAGTTCTAATCTTTGTAATTTGAGTGTGACAGTGTGTAGTCTGAGTGAGGATAGTAAAATTGAAAATCTGGGCAAAATAGAACAAGTGTCTAAAGCAAGCTACTCAGAATATCAACATAGATCTGTGATAGATAATCAACAATGGGAAGAAATAATGCAAATACACAAAGAAATTTATGCCAATATAAAGATGATTATATAAAGGATCAACTTTCTCATTCCATCACACAAACATTGGATGAGAAGCATGAGGATCAATCAAACAATTGCATCAGCTCACAACAAGAAGCTTTGCAATTTTGTTCAAAATCATCAAAAACTCAAACTCCTCTCTTTATTCCAAGTGTAAAACAAAGGGGCAACTTGGATAAAGCACATTATGGAGAGGATTTACATTGTATTCAGAAAAGAATACATTTAGTAACCTCGGGGGAGTTAAATGCCAAAATTCTATCCCATTCACTTGCATCAGGCACAATGTCACAGACTGAGGTTAAAGAGCAAACAAATCAGTACAAATTTGGCAAAAATTTAAATTTGAAAATGCAACCCACTGAATTGTAGGGTGATAGCAGCTGTTTAGGAAATTCTACATCCACCTTTCTCAACCCCTTAGCTGAAGAATTCCAACCTGAAGCTTGGGGAAGGGAAAGGGAGCAGTTGTCATCCCCAGTAACCAGTGTGGCTAATAACATCAGCAATGAAGCTTGTTCAGTGATTGAAGACAAAACACATCTGACTTCAGTCACACAAACTTCAGGGGAAGATAGAGAACATCAGTCAGCTTTTAAGTCAGTAGTTGTACCTGAAGTGTTGAAGGGAACACAAACTAACAACCATACATTCCCAGATACAACTGAAGGGAAAACTTCTGATTTGGAGCATGACAGTTCTTTAAACATCAGAGTGGATGGTGAATCAGATCAAACCTCCATTTCTGCAGTCCTTAACAAAAGCTAACATGAAGTAAGCCTCTCTTGCATCTTTTGCATTATATAATCTATAGAATGTAAGCTCCCTGAAGCTAGAGACCATTTTGTTGATGTCTTTGCATGCCCAATATCTTAAATCTTGTGTGTAGTATGGACAGAACTCAACAAGAGTTGAACTGAATTCAATGAGGCAGTATTCCAATTTTCTTGCCTTCCTCCTCCCTCCATCACACTCACTCCAAGTGAAGAATGTTTAATTCAGAGAGTCTTACCCTTTTTTTTTTGCTTTGCTTAGATTCCTTTTGGAATTTAAACCCAGTAAACTTTGTTCTCTGAATAATGTTGTTTTTTAAATGGAAGCAAATACTAATTTCATTTAGAGGTTATTGAAAAGAAAGGTATAATTTTTTCTCATCTAAGTTCACAGATTCCCCGAAATCTGATTACAGATTTTTCTGAAGTTCCAGGATAAAAAACTCCTGGCTTAGGGGGAGCTCCACAGCTGTAAGGTATGTCAATTTGAAATGAAATTAGAATCACTTTTCCTGGCATACAGATATTTTGGAGAACATAATGGAAAGCTTCAGAAAATCAATTAACATAATTACCAGTGGTAACTGTAAGAACTAAAGTGTTGTAGGAATGTCTATTGTAATTTATATTTGCAACACTCCCCATATCTTCCATAAACATATCTGTTTCCAGTAAATCTCCTTTTGGGGTAGAAGTTGAAAGACAATATAACTTTTGAGGTTTTTGAACTCAGTACCCACCATTTTATAGGGAAAAGTCCATGGTTCTTTCTGGCTGGGTTCATTAGGTCATTTTTTCCTTTAATTTTAACAAATAAAATTAATATAGAAGGATATATTTTAAAACATTAGGGTTTTATTGTAATCCATATTGGTAATTAAGCCATGTAACTGATAAGAGCTAATTCAAATGCCCTGCCATCACCTCTGCCCACCTGGCTTATTCAGCAGGAAAAGAGAGGAAATACCAGTCCAAATCTCCTATTTAAGCTTCTGTTTACGTTGGCTTACATCACCACATAAGACAGGAAGCCCATTGAATCATGGGAAATGTAGTTTGTAAGGGATCTAAATGTCCACAGGAAGTTTAGACCAGGGACCTCAAAATAAGTTCAAGGACTCCCAAATTTCCAATATCACATAATGGATCTCCAGATGGTTACTGAAGGCCTTTAGTAATTGTTTGCCAACCCAAATGTTTGTAGTTAGTTTTGACTTCATAATCAATGTTCTGATCAAAAAGGCTGTCAGGGCTGGAATGAGGGTAGATGACTCATGGGTCTGGCATGTATAGCCTTTACAGTGTTTTTTTTTTCTTTTACATTTTAGTGAGAATTACTTTGCTAGAATTTTTCACATTATTTTTTCTTAATTATAATTATTTTTACTTTGACCTATTTCTTACTGTTTTTTAATATGGAAGTGATTTTGGCAAAAAACATTTCACTTTGGGGAATAAGTAGCTAAAACATGATTCCTTGTTTAGTATCAAGAAGTTGTGCAGTTTCAGCCCATTTTCCCAACAGATTAGTCATGGGTGGCATTTATCATGAGGAAAAAAAAGAACAATAATAAAATATCAGTTTAGAAAATAGCCTTAGAACTTACACACTTTGTTCTCAAGTTCTTGGTGCAATTTTAATGTTTAATAGTTTAAAGCTATGAAGTGATATTACAAGATCTAATCTACAACTAAATGATTAAACCCCTTCCCACAACCACCAGGTTCATTTCAAAGAGGATTATCTAGTTTTGTGATTCTTAGCCTCTTTTGTGTCAGAGACCTATTTCTTTGAGAGTCTGGGAAAGTCTATGTCCTCAGAGTAATGTTTTTAAATAATAGAAGTAAATGCTAAATTCATTTAAGGTTAGTCAAAACAAAGACTGAATTTTTTCTGCATCCAAGTTCATAGACTTCTTGAAATCTACCTACATATTTTAAACTTTAATAGCTTAAAACTGCAGTAAGACTTTAGGGGCACCTGGCATGGTATGATCTAGCCCTTGATCTCTATTATCTTAGCATCAAACACAAACTTCACAATCCGGATCCAACTTATATTTCTAACGTTATTTAAGATTTATATTCTCTGTGGAACAGTCAGCCTAGCCTACTAGCTACTTCCAACACACACCTCTCATCTCCATGACTGCACAGGGTACACTCTGTCACTGGAATGTATTCTCCTATCATCTTTCACTCTTCTCTTCCCCTGGGTTTTCTTTGAGCTCAGCTTTAACACCACTTCTTATGTGGGGTCTTTTCAGTTACTAGTGTCTTTCTCAAAAAAAAAAATGACCTCAAACTTATTTTGAATATGTTTATAGGTATACAGGTTGTCTCCTCTGAAAGAGTTTAAGTTCTTTGAGGAAATTGTGTTTTATTTCTATCATTGTAAGTATAGATTCTGGCATAAAATCTTGAACACAATGTTATTATTGAGTCTTTTCAGTTACATGCAACTTTTCTTGTGACCTCATGTAGGGTTTTCTTGGCAAAGATACTGGAGTGGTTTATTATTTCCTTCTCCAGTTCATTTTACTGATAAAGAAACTGAGGCAAAAAGGGTTATATGACCTACCCAGGGTCATGCAGCTAGTAAATGTCTGAGGCCAGATTTGAACTAAAAAGATGAGTGTCCCTGACTCTCAGCCCAGCACTCTATACAGTGTTCCACCTAGCTGCCCTTGGAACACAATAAGTATTTAAGAAAAAAATTGTGGATTGATTATACCTAAAAAGGTACATCATGCTTAACATGTGGCCATTTCATCTATGTTTGAAGATCTTCAGTGAGAGGGGAACTTAAAAATCTCCCAAGGCAGCTCCTTTTATTATGGAGCAACACACTGTTAGGAACTCTAAGGATGAGTCAAAATCTGTTTTTGCAAACTTTTGCTAATTATTCTTGTTTCCATTCTCTGCGACCAGGAAATACAAACTTCTGAGTCATCCTTTCAGATACACAAATATGATTTTCATACCCTCCAACCTCCTTATCTTTGAATATCCCTTCTTCCTTCAATTGATTATCATTGGGGTTAGTTTTGAGTGCCTACTACCACAGTACCTCTCATGTGAAATGTTAAATGTTAAATATACAAGAAGATAGTATGTTAATGTTAAATGTTAAATATACAAGAAGATAGTATCAGAGACTTCATGAGACAGTCTATCATTCTCAGATGAGTAGTATAGGAAATAAGTGATATAAACTCCTCAGATGAAATCTGAGCATTAGAAATAGGTGGAATTTTGGTAGTTGGAGCAATCAAAAGAGGGTATTATGAGTAAGGCAGAAATTTTAATACAAAGGCAAAGACCAAGGTGTGTCTCAGGGACAAGAAAGAGGTTAGATTGACTTCAGTAAGTGTGGGAGGAGTAAGAAGTATGAGATAAGTCTGTGAAAGTAAAGAATACTAGGACCTCTTTTTGGATGGCCTTGAATGTTAGGGTAAGGAAGCTGAACTTTATTGTTAAGATTTTTGGAAGGGGGAAATAACACAGTGAATATAGTTTAATACGTTTACTATGACAGCATATATATGACAGAAGAGTCTGGAAACAAGGAACTTGTCTTTATTTCTAGGTGACATTTAATCCAGCATTTTAGAGTTGTTAAAACAATTTAAGGTAGCTACATAGTAAAGTGGATAGAGTGCTGGGTCTAGAGTCAGGAAGACATCTTCCCCAGTTCAAATTTATTCTCAGATGCTTACTAGCTGTGTGATCCTGTGCAAGTCACTCAACTCTCTTTGCCTCAGTTCCTCATCTGTAAAATGAGCTGGAAAAGGAAATGACAAACCACTTCAGTATCTTTGTCAACAAAACCCCAAATGGGGTCATGAAGAGTCAGATATGACTGAAATGACTAAAAAAGAACATTAAGAGAATTTACCTTTTCACTGTCATTGGTGAATTAGGTCTCTTTGTGAATATATTTTAGACCTGGTAGACACAGGGGGCACATGGTAAGGACACAGGAGCGAGAACCAGAAATAGCAGACAAATTCTTGTTTTTTTTAGAACTCAATCATTCATATCCTGCCAGGACAAAAAGAAGACAGAAATAATGGAGAAAAAAGACTATATTTTAAGATGGAACTGCATGTTTAACAGTAAATAAAATACATCCTCTGAATATATTAATTAGAAAGATTGAAATAATTTCTTTTGTTTCATTCAAGTCAAATAAATACATATATTTAGTGTCTCTTGTGTGCAAGGACCTGGGAATACAAAGACACAAATAAAAAAATAGTTCCTGTTATCAAGGAGCTTATATTCTGCTGCTGAAAGAATATTCATAGAAAAGTACATTTTAAAATATAATTTTAGGCAGAAGGAGACATTAAGAGCTGGGAATGAGAATGGGAATCAGGAAAGGCTTCAGGAAGGAGATAATATTTAACTTGGGCTTTGAAGGATAAAGATTCTGCAAGAGTGGAGAGGTTAAAGAAATACATTTGAGATCTTGGGAACAGGTTGGACAAGTGTATGGAGATGGGAGTTTGAATGCCAAATTCAGAGAATAGCTAGAATGTTTAGTTTGGTGGGAAGGTAGAATATATGAAGAGTAATTTGAAATAAGGTTAGAAATACCAGCTTCGTCACAATATTAAATTCTAGATAGATTATGTTTGTGAATGACACCCTGTTTTTTTACCCCATTTTCTCTCCAACCTTCTTTAACTATGGAGCATTTTTGTTATTGTAATTGTAGTGGTAGTAGTAACACTTATAATTAGGTAGATTATGAGACAAACAGGAATCTTAAAGGGATAATGGAGCAGAAGATGTGTGTATTATCCGTTAACCTTGATGGAAACTTTTAAAAAATCATAGGTAATGAAATGACCATGACTTTTCCAAATCTAGTATATATTCTTTAGAGATGATAATATAAATTGGCTCAAAAATCCCAAACCATTGATCTGAAAGTATTTTCATACTGAAAACACCTCCTGAATGTCAATAGGAGCTTGAAGAGCAAAAAAAGGACAAGAGATGAGTGAATCTCAGATCTCTGTGGGGATCATGATGCAAAAATGAAAACTGAAGATTGTGACTAAATTCCTACAAGTTCTGGTGTTTTTATTTTCTTACATGTTATTTACCCCAACAAAAATTGGGTTCCGCAAATGGTAGTAGAGTTATAGTCTACTTTAAACAAACCATGCAGAAGTCAGAGCTCAGATTTCTTTGAATTGAAAGTCAATATGAAAGTCGCTGACTTATAATGATAAAAGCAAGAATAGGAAACAAGGATAGGTGTTCACAGTTCTTTCACTTAGCCTTTTGTTCTCATCCTAACCTACATTTGTATGACAGTCAAGGACATTAGAAGAAAGGAGAATCTAATGGCATCAGTTCTCTCAAAAAATCAGTGGTCTTTTTTTTTTTTTTTTTTAAGGCTGATGAAGACTCACAGAAAGGGATTCAATAGGAGTTAAGAGAGATTTCTTTAGGAATTGTGCATCAGCTAAGGGGAGTTAGGAAGGTTTGGGGGAGAGGGAAAGAACATGAAATATGTAACTATGGGAAAATATTCAAAATAAAAATTAAAAAATATGTATATTTTTAATTTAGAATATTTTCCATGGTTACATGATTCATAATCCCCCCGTACCCCTTCCCTCCCTTTTTCTAGAGCTGACAAGCAATTCTACTGGGTTATACATGTCTACATAGGTTATATATATATATAATAGGTTCAAAACGTATTTCCATTTTATTCATATTTGCAGTAGTTATCTTTTTTTAATAATTTTTTTTTTATTTTAAACCCTTAACTTCTGTGTATTGACTTATAGGTGGAAGAGTGGTAAGGGTGGGCAATGGGGGTCAAGTGACTTGCCCAGGGTCACCCAGCTGGGAAGTGGCTGAGACCGGATTTGAACCTAGGACCTCCTGTCTCTAGGCCTGGCTCTCAATCCACTGAGCTACCCAGCTGCCCCCAGTAGAGTTATCTTTTAACATTAAAGCCCTAATCATATCCCTATCAAACCATATAAACACATATTTTTCTTCTGCTTTCTGTTCCCACAGTTCTTTCTCTGGATAAGTTCCTCTGGATCAGGGGTCGGCAACTTATGGCTCTCAAGCCATATCTAGCTCCACCTCCTGACTGGCCAGTCCAGGCAGAGCCCCAGGATGTGCCCCAGGGGGCTCTTCAGCCCCCCCCCCCCACTCCCCACTCCATATTACAGCGCCTTCTGCCTCCATCCTCTTCCTTCCACAGGCCTTTATGGCTCTGACAGCCAAAAAGTTTGCTGACCATTGCTCTGGATTGTCCTGGGTCATTGCATTGCTGCTACTAGAAAAGTCTATTACATTCCATTGTGCCATAATGTATCAGTCTCTGTGTACACATCTTGGTTCTGCTCCTTTCCCTCTGCATCAATTCCTGGAGGTCTTTCCAGTTCACATGGAATTCCTCCAGTTCATCTTTCCTTTCAGCACAATAGTATTCCATCACTGACAGATACCACAATTTGTTCAGCCATTCCCAATTGATGAATACCCCCTCATTTTCCAATTTTTTGCCACCACAAAGAGTGTGGCTAGAAATATTTTTGTACAAGTCCTTTTCCTTATTGTAAGAAAGATTTCTAATTCAAAATTTAAGTTGCCTAGAGAAAAGGAAATTAAGACGGAAAACGGTAGCTAATAAAATAGATGAGGAAAGTGAGGGAAATAGGGTCAAAGTACTTACACAGTCACATAGCTGGTGAATATGTGAGGTTATATTTGAACTCAGGAAGATGAATCTTCCTGACTTCAAGTTCAGCATTCTATCCTTTGCACCATCTAGCTGCCCGTAATATCCAGGTACTTTTTACTCCTAAGTAGGGAAAGTAGCAGCTCTTTTAGTGAAAAGCTATAACAGATGTTCTTTTATTTTTAAATTTAAATTTTTTTCTGAATGACATATTGATATAATTATTAATAATCATTTTCTGACATTTTGTGATCCAGGTTCTCTCCCTCCCACCTCTTTCCTCTCCCCAAGACAGCAGAAAATATATTATTTGTACACATATACAATGTATATTTATGTACATTGTATATGTACATACAATGCATATTTCCATATTTGTCATATTGTGAAAGAAGATCTCACACCAGAGAAAAATTCATGGAGAAAATAAAGTGAAGAGTGGCATATTTGAATCTGCATTCAGACTCCATCAACTCCTTCCATAGCAGTAGATAGCTTTTTCCATCATGCGTCCATGGAGTTGTCCTACATCCTTGCATTGCTGATAATAGTTGTCATTTACAGTTGATCATATACTGATAGCTTTTCTGTAAAAGAGCTGTAATTCTGCCTTCTTGGGAGAGGCTATCTAGCTACTGTACCCTAGTATATAGTATCAAAAAGAAGTAGATGGCCCTGAAGAGGCTAAAGGACCCTTAAAAAAACAACTATTGGTACTCTAAATAATAAATAATACCCTAAATAAAAAAATAACTGTACTCTAGCAGATAGAAGTAGGCAGTAGCTCAGGAACCACAAAGTAAACCTCAGCAGAGAGGAGCAACAAGAAGTAATTAGCAAAAAGACATCACCAGAAAACCACAGAAGCAATATAACATCAAAGGAGTGATTTATGTATACCACATAATTGTCCTGGCCATTTGTGCTCCCAACACACATTTCCCACCCCCTCATAATATTCCTTATCACATATATTTTCAACATATTTGACCTCCCTATTGGTGGTATGTTCATCTCTGGAAAAAAAAAGTATCCTATTCATGGGAGTATCTTTTCTTTTCACTTTATTTGTTATATTATTTGATTAAACATTCCTGATTTTGTACTAATGACTGATTAAAATCAGTTAGCATTAGATTAGCATCAGTTTGGCTAGTCAGCTATAGTTTTGAGTAGTTGTTGACCCACAGAATTCCTTGGACCTTGGTAGTTTTCTGGGGAACCTGTTTGTGAGGTTCTTATACATATTAATGAAAACCTGCATTAATAAAATCAAATTAGGGGCTAATTATTCATTCCACAAAAGGAATCTTCTCCATGAGAATCATTTAATTTGCATATTCCCTTAATGCATTTGAAATACTTTTATTTGTGAAAGAAGTTTTCAGGAACAGATTTAATGTACAAATGTGGATAAATACTCTGCAAAACCATGTACTTAAATCCAATACTAGTCATACTTAATTTTTAATGAAAATGCATAATTACCCCCTAATTTATTTTTAGATGAACTCCTCCCATTTTTCAGGTCTTAAGTGCAAATCTGCAAGATCATTTTACATAATTAAAATGACTAAAATATCGAGAAACTTTAAAGACTATCATTAGAAAACTTTCTCTTCTCTGGAGACTAATGAACAAGATAAGAAGCAAGTAAAGAACATATTTTATGTCAAAGCTATTTTTTTTAAATTAGGTAGATATATCTGGCTTGCTTTTTTATATAATTATAATGTATAGTTTGAAAGTTTCTAAATATCATACAATGATCAATCATGACTACAGAGGGCTCATGATGAAATGCTATCTACTTCCTTTCTTTTAACATTTATTATAATTTTTTTTAATTTTGAATTCCAGATTGTTTCCTTTTCTCTCTTCTTCACTTTCCCTCTCATTGAGATGGTAAGTTGCTATCTACTTCTTGATCCATAGGAGAAGATGCATTATGTGGAATACATTTTGGGACATGGACAGTATGTGAATTTGTTTTGTTTGGCTCTTTACAAAGATTTTCTTTTTCTTTTTTTTAAAGTGGTGGGGGGTGTAGAAAGAAAAAAAAATCAATGTTTGATAAATGAAAAATAAAGTTTTTAAGTCATTATATCAAAAACAGCTTTTCTGAAATTCATCAGTCCTGGATGGTGTGGAAAATTTATAGGTCTTTGTTATGGTCCCAGCAAATCAAATATTTGCTGAATTGTTGAAGCCTTTGCTATACTGAGTAAAGACTTGACATTTATCTACTAACTGATTACTTAGAGGGAAACACTGAACCTTATAATAGGATAAAATTCCTTGCCCCCATCACTCTACTTCTCCAGTGTTTGGAATGACTAACTATGGAAGCTGATGCCTTCACTCTTTCATTAATGGCATATCCAGCAATCAGAGGATCCTAGATGGAGGTGGGCCAAATCAAAAGAGTTCACCCATCCTGCAAATAGTAGACATTCCTCTCTTATTGTCTTCATCCCTGTGATTTAGAGACCATCTGTTGAAACAAAACATTTCCCCTCCTTTTACCTGTCAATATATTTTCATTCCTTTTCGTTTCCACAATCCATATCTTCCCCTTGCCCCACTTTTACATTGTGCCCTTTAACATGTCTTAATTATAGATTTTTTCCCATTTCATCTTCTTTCCCCTTGCTTACCGGAATTTTACTCCTTTTGGAAAAAAAAGTATTCCTGCTCATCCTCTCTGTTATTGAATCTCATTCTCTTAGACCTTCCAAATTCTGGGACAAGAGAAAGAGAAGGAACTTACTTTTCCAGTAAAATATAATATTTCATATTATTACCTTCATGTACTCTACATTCTAATTAAATTGGCTATCTTTAGATGGGTCCTCTGACCTTCACATTCCACCCATGCCTTCCACACCTTTGCAAAGAATGGCCTCTGTTCCTGGAACAATCTTCCTTTTCACCTAACCTCATATAATCATTAAATTCTTTCCAGTGTCAGCTTAGTTGCTACTTCCTGCCTTTCATGATCCCTCCAATTGTCAATGCATTCTTTGTCCTTGAATTTTCTTGTATTTACACATATTCCATCTTGGTCCCTCTTTTATCATCTGAGGTCAATGTGAGCTCCTTGAATCCAGGAATTGGGTTTTTTGTTTGTTTGTTTGCTATTCAATTGTTTGTTTTGTTTTTGTCCTTGTCTCTGTGTTTTTTTTTGTTGTTGTTTGTTTTTGCATCCCAGGTACCTTTCACAAATTAAGCTTTTAATACATGACTATTGCTTTAACTTGACCTGATAATTGCTAAACAATAATCTGAGTGATGTGCCTTGCAAACATAAAAGCCTTTAGGAATACTACCTATTGGCAGGGGAGAAGACAATGGGACCAGCCCAGAATAGCAGTTATCTCCCTGTCCCTTCCTGTCAAGGGACAAGCATGGGTATGGGGGCCTGGTGGATGGGCTGGAGTGGTGAGAATGAATTAGATGTGGAAGAGAATCTAGCTTTGGTTGCTCTGTGCCCTGCATTCCAAAATCTTCTGGGATGCTCAGGATGAAGGGAGCTGCTGGCAACAACTGGATTGAGTTGAGGCCTGTTAGCATCAGTCACAGTGATAATGGAATCAGACTATTGATCAAACTAGACTATGTCTGCTGGTCAGTAGGGAGTGTGGTGATGAACATTAATGAACAAGCCAGGCAAATCTGAGAGAAGCGGTAAAGGAGAGGGTGGACAGTGCTCTTCCTTCCAGTGAATGTAAGGGGATTAAGAACTGCTTATTAGTTGGGTGTTCATAATTTAGCTTCTGCTTCTTAAATATGTAAGGAAGTAGGTCTATCCACAAGGACATTCCCACTTTTGTATTTCTCTATTTGTTGACTTTTCCTTAGAGTCTTTGTCGAAATGATGAAATCACTGAATGATAAGTTAAAGCTTCAGAAATGGTAGATAATATCAAATCAATCCTGAGGTTTTTCACAAAGTAAATAGGGCAAAACTCATATAATTTTCAAGGGCTAATTCACACCTATCCATGCTCAAGAAATGAATCTGAAAGAAGTTAGCCCATCCATCTGTACTACATAGTTAAAAAGAAATGAATATGATGATTTACCAACTGTCAATAAGAAAATTCAAATTTATTCCTATTTTCCTTTCCCAAAATAAAACATTCGGCTCCCAAAATATCCTTTCTGAATTTGCTGTGCTTGGGGGTAGTATTTTCTTTCCTTCTGATTTCATAGTTTTTATATCAGGGTGTCACAATGTGTTGATTTGCAAGCTTTTTATTATTATTATTATTAAGGATTGGACTCTTTCCACAAGCTTGTAAGTAAGGCACTAATGGCCTGACATGGGTTATGCCAAATGCATTGGAGTTTTCTACTACTTTATCTGTCAACTTTATTTTTAAATTGTCATATCCCTGGGCTGAGTCTATTATACCTGCTGTTTTGAATTTCATTTTAATTTTTTTCCGTATGCAACAATCTCCTTTAGAATCTCAAAGTAATCAGCACTTGTGGCCCAAGTTTACAATTTAAAGCTGGGCTGTCAGAGGTAAATAGCTGGGGTGTTAATCCTGCTGCCTGACCCCATGTCAGTTTCAAAAGCTTCTATGTTTAATAACTTTTGCCAACTGCTTGAAAGGGATTTACCATATCTCATTAGGCACATTACTGGAGACACCAGACTACAAATAGACTGGAAAAAATCTCTTTGTGATTTGCTAGCTAGGCAAGAGGGCAAGTCCAGGTATAAAATGATCTACTAGCTTTATTTCTTGCACTTTTTTTAAGGGAGCACATAGAATGTGGGGGTCCAGCACTTAGACGTGACTGAGCAAGTGGATTAAATGTTGGAATCCCTAGATTATACTGTGGTTATTTCATACCATTTTTTCCCTTTTGTGTATGATTAATAGTTCTAATGGATTTGGGGCTTTTCTGAGGTGAATATGTTTACTAAAGAACAAACGAGAATGGCTTTATTAAAGTGCAGTACTGGGGTTCAATGAGAAAGCTCAGAGGATTCTCAGGGTTTCTGACTTTCATATTAGAAAGCAGATGAAGGACAAAACTAAGAATGGAATGAAGCAAAACTGAATGGACAAATATGAAAGATGGCTAAAGGGCAAGGCCCTTGAAATCAGATGATTGTATATTCTCTTTATCCCCATCTCTTTGGCCATGCATTAAAATTTGTAAATTAGATTACTGAATTGTTATATGAAAAAACATTATATGGAGAAGGAGAAGTCATGCCACACCACCAAAGCTTTATTAATATTGGAGCTTAATTTACTGGAAAAAATTCTTTTAAAAGCATGACATTCTTTTCTGTTCCCCCCCCCCCCCATCAAAGGAAAATGTCTCGATGCTATCCTCCACAAAGACTTTTACTGCTAATGTCCCTCACTCCAAGTCAGGAAGAAGCTCAATACATAATGGCAGGAAGAAATGAATAGGAAAGGCATACCTGGCTTTAGGGTGCCTGGCTTTTTTGTGGGGGATTAGGAAGAGGGATAAGGAGATGGTCTAAGAGCCACAGCTGGACAATAAGGGTTTTTTTTTTCTTCATCTTCTTCTTGAGTGAATGGGCATAGGACTCTAGGCTAGGTATAAGAACTTGCAGATAAATCACAGTGATTATAGATAAATCACTCTGCTGAGATGGAAAATGAAGCTGGATGGGAGTGTGGCAGGGGAGGGAGATAGGGACAGAAATGGGAGAAAGTAGGACAAAGCAAAAGGAAGAGCTGGGAGGTGGGGAATTCAGCCTTTCCATTATTATACTGTCTCTCCCACTTTAGACTCACACACTGTTAGAGAGATGATGAGCTACAACGTAGTTGGCACCTTGAAAAAGCTGCTATTGTCACAGGGCTTTCTGGGTTGGGCTGAAATTGACTGCTGTCATTTTCAAAGCCAGGTCCAAAAAGAAAACCTCCAATGATCACAAGGTAAATCCATTTAAAAGGCAGGATATTTGCCTCTAGTGAAGTGCCTTCCCTCAGAGACTATCTCCAATTTTCCCAGCAGATAGTTTACATACACTCAGGGAGCTTGTCTTTATTTGTATCCCCAGCATTTAGCCTAGTGCTTCCCACAGATTAAAATCATTAAAAATGTCTGGTGATTTATTTGGCTGACAAGGACGGATTAATTGAAGACAATGAGTAGACATTACATTTCACATTCAAATTCTGCTCTGACATCAACTGTATGACACTGGGCAAGTCACTTAAGCTGTCAGCCTCAGTTTCTTCATCAGTTGAAAGTAGAATAATAATAGCATCTACCTCATTGGGCTGTTGTGAGGATTACAGAAGCTGAGATGTAAATTGCTTTACAAATTTTGAAGCCATGTATAAAAGCTAGCTAACATCCTCTTTGCCATCATCACCATAATCACCATTATCAAAGTGTTAGGGGATAGAATGATTATGGCTTACCTTTACCTAGCACTTTCTGGTAACAAAGTACTCATGCATTATTTCACTGATTCTCACTATAAACTTCTGTGATAGGTAGTATCTCATTATCTCCATTGTACAGATTAGGAAACATATTCAGAGATTTTTGCCCTACTAAATGTCCTTAAAAGGAAAAAAAAAAACCAAAACAAAACTAGCAAATGGCATATCTAGTATGTGGTCTCAGGAATTCTGCCACCAGTGCTCTTCCCACTCTCCACATCATTGTGAGAGAGAAAAAAAATGAGCTTGTCAGCTGTAGTAGCCCTCACTCACTCCAAACAATAGGACTCTCGTCTCTTAGCCTTGTGCAGTAAATTAATAAAGAAATTTTTATGGAATAACTACCATGTACCCAGGACCTCATGGGGATTAGAATACATTTTTTTTAATTTTAAACCCTTAACTTCTGTGTATTGACTTATAGGTGGAAGATTGGTAAGGGTAGGCAATGGGGGTCAAGTGACTTGCCCAGGGTCACACAGCTGGGAAGTGTCTGAGGCTAGATTTGAACCTTAGAATACATTTTTAAAAGTTCAGTTTCCCATAATGTTAAAGATGGACAGAACCTTAGAGGTAATTTTAGTGTAATCGTCTCATTTTCGTGAGGAGGAAAGTGTCACACAGGGAAGTACCTTTAAGGTGTTTAAAAAAGACAATATATACATACATGAAATGGAGAACAATTAGATGTTAAAACTATGTTATTGACTATAAGTTAAAAAGGAATTCAAAAATTCAGAGAGGGGAATAAGCAGCGTAAACTGTTTCGTTGTTGTTATTCAGGCTTGTCCAACTCTTCGTGGCCCCATGTGGGGTTTTCTTGGTCAAGATACTGGGCTTGTTTGCCATTTCTTTCTCCAGCTCATTTTGCAGATGAAGAAACTGAGACAAATAGGGCTAGCTAGTAAGTATCTGAGCCTTGATTTGAACTCAGGAAAATGAATCTTCCTGATCCATGCCTGGTGCCACTTAGGTGCCCCAAGGAAATGCTGACTTTATGGAAAAGACGGGATTTGAGTTTTGCATTGAAGTTATGTAGAAATTTTATAAGATTCTGAACAGAAGAGCAACAGCATGCAGGAGGGTGAGAATGACCATGATGTAGGCAATGAGAAACTGCTGAAGGCTTAATAAGTCTTTGGGCAGCGAAGTGAAGAGTCACAACTGTGCATTCTGGAACATTTAATTAGGTGATGATGCATTGGGTGGACTGGAGCTGGGAGAGGCTGCCAGCAGGGATGTTAGGACTTTTAGCAGCCCAGATAGGAACTAATATGTTTCCTATGCTGAGAGTGGAGAGGAAGGTCCGAATCCCTTCTACTTACCAAGGAAAAGTAACTTCTTAACAGAATCTGTTAATACAACATGTTCTGAAATACTTTCTTATTAAAGTTTCTAAATTCCACTGGTTGCTTCTCTTGAATTTCTGCAGCTGATTGCTTGACTCAGAATAAGTATTCGAGAATTTGCTTCCTCTTAATTTTCTCATTTTCTGTCAGCATATCTCTATTTAAAATCACTCATGTCTTTATGTGGGCACTTAAAGAGACAGATGCAAGGAATATGGCATGGGTTAAAGAGATATAGGGTCATGGGCTAGGGAACTAGGGAACCAGAGGAAGCAAGTGAAGAAGAAACAACAGGAATATGGAAATGGAAAATCAAGGGAACTTACTCACATGTTTACATAACATGTTATGGTTTACAAGGCATTCCTCTCACAAACTCAGGGAAAGAGTAGTGCCAGAATTACAGATAAAGAAACTGAGATGTCAAGAGTTGGAGTAACTTGTCCAGGATTACATGCCAAACAAGTGTTTTATTCTACAATCAAATCCAGGTTTTCTGACCTCAGACAGTATAGAAGTGATAACAGAATGGGGCACAGAAGTCAGGGAAATAAATTAGGAAAATAAATTAATGAAATTAAATAAAAATAAGGAAAGACAAAATTAACAAAAAATAAGAGGGAGGAAAAATTTTAAAAAAAGATGTAATTGGCTACTGTCTTTTATACAAACCTGATTTTTAGTTACCATCTTAATTAAAAATAAACAAACAGGAACTAGAGGCTTCCGGGTTAAGATGGCGGCAGAGTAAGAAGCAGCTCTTAACCTCTCCTGACCGAAACACACAAAACTCCTCAAGGGGACATAAAAACAAGTCTAGACGAACGGAGGAACCCCACAACAGGGCACAGCGTGGAAGGTACGTGGAATCGAGACATTTCCAGGCTAAAAAGGGTTCTCACTCAATCGCGAGCTGAGCAACCGCCCCACCCCCACCCCCTCCACACTCACCTATAGCTCCGAACCCAGCTAAAAAGAAATAGAGCAAGTTTGGGGCACCCATCGAGGCATCGGCAGCTCCGGGATCTGTTCCTGAGAGCAGCAAGACTTAGGACCCCATTAAGTCAAGAAAGCACGC
>NC_058132.1:255880799-255923942 GCF_016433145.1 Gracilinanus agilis
TGATCCAGCCATTCTGGCTGGCAATTTGGAATCACACTCAAAGGGCTATAAAAGAATGCCTGCCCTTTGATCCAGCCATACCATTGTTGGGTTTGTACCCCAAAGAGATCATAGATAAACAGACTTGTACGAAAATATTCATAGCTGCGCTTTTTGTGGTGGCAACAAATTGGAAAAGGAGGGAATGTCCTTCAATTGGGGAATGGCTGAACAAACTGTGGTATATGCGGGTGATGGAATACTATTGTGCTAAAAGGAATAATAAACTGGAGAAGTTCCAGGTGAACTGAAGAGACCTCCGGGAACTGATGCAGAGCGAAAGGAGCAGAGCCAGAAGAACTCTATACACAGAGACTGATATACTGTGGTAAAATTGAATGTAATGGACTTCTGTACCAGCAGCAATGTAATGACCCAGGACAATTCTGAGGGATTTATGGTAAAGACGCTACCCACATTCAGAGGAAGGACTGCAGGAGAGGAAACATATAAGAAAAACAACTGCTTGAACGCATGGGTCGGGGTGGACATGACTGAGGGTGTAGACTCGAAACTACCACACCAATGCAACTACCAACAATTTGGAAATTGGTCTTGTTCAAGGACACATGACAAAACTAGTGGAAACACGCATCGGCAAAGGGGGGAGGGTGCGTGGGGGGGGGTTGAAGGGGAAAGGTGGAGCATGAATCATGTAACCATGTTAAAAATGAATATTAATAAATGTTAAAAAATAAATAAATAAACAAACAAACAAAAAGGTTCTATACCCTCTAAGAGAGGATAGCTAAGTGATTCAGTGGATAGAGTGCTGGACCTAGAGTCAGGAAGACTCATCTTCCTGAGCTCAAATCTGGCCTCAGACACTTATTGGATATATGATCCCAGGCAAATCATTTAACCCTGTTTGCCTCAGCTTCCTCGAGTATAATATGAGCTGCATAAGGAAGTGGTAAATCAGTCCTGTATCTTTGCCAAGAAGACTCCAAATGGGGTCAAGAAGAATCAGACATGATTGAAACTGAATGAACAACAACAACAGCAAAACCCTCTAAAGTGGTCAACATGGGGCAATGGGAAGAGTACAGCAGTAGATCTAATATACTAATATAAGTACTTTGACACAAATGACATTAAATCTGACCCTAAATGGGGACTCCACTCCTTCCTTCTATTTCACTATGTTCCCATATAACAAGAATGTTTGGCTTGTCTCCTTTTCTTTTTTCTTACCTCCATCTTCCTGGACTTCAATTCAATATATATTTGTTAAATGCTGACTACATGGTAGTTGAGGATTAGTGAAAAGGACACAATTTCTTTACCCAAATCTCATTGAATTTTCTAAGAAAGAGGGCATATTTTTATTTTCTCCTCTTATACTATGGGCACATGGGATGACAGGAACTGTGGCAGAGGAGATAGGGTGTTGGATCCAACATCAGCAAGACTTGAATTCAAATCTGATCTCTGATACTTCACTACTTGTACCAGGAGCCAGTCACTTAACCATTTTGAGCTAAAAATCAATTTTGTATGTGTCCAAGAGCAGAGGGGGAAGCTTTTTCAACATTTTTTACTTAATTAAGTAAATCAATCAAAAAAATAAATAATGGGAAAACCAAACCAAATAAAAATTTTATACAATAGAAAATGAAGGTACTGTGGCATCCTATTAATTGTTCCCTTAATTCCAGGAAAGTATTCATCAGTTGAAAAGACCTGACAGAAATTGCAAGTTTTTCCTAGAGAGACAGAGAGAGAGAAAGAGAGAGAGAGAGAGAGAGAGAGAGAGAGAGAGAGAGAGAGAGAGAGAGAGAGAGAGAAGAGGAAATAAAAGGTAGATTGTATTCAACTTTTCAGCCTGGCTATTGGATTCCTTTAGAACTGTTTTCTAATTTGTAGGATGCCTGTTCTTATTTGAGACTGGAGGATGAAGGTACCCTGCTTATTATCTTCAAGGATGCTGGAGACTAAACCTTGTAGCTGAACTATAACTAGAAGGAAACAACTAGGGTTTTAAGGGCTATTCTTTTGAGGGTCACTGTCCCTGTGATTAGCATTGCAGTCAATTTCTAGCCCATACCACCATAATGTGTAATCTGCCCCTGACTGCCCACCAGGGACCTCTTCAGGCATCAAGTATGTCTTTCTAAGGGAATGTCTTGTGGGAGTGTCTCCCCTTATGAGGCCTATTTTCTTTCACCAGCCCTCACTTACCATCTCTAAGAGTCAGATCACCCTTTTCCCTAATATGACCCCATTTACTATCATTCACTCCCAGCTGTCTTTGACTGAGGTGAAAATATTGCCAGCTAGATCTCTGTGTCTCATAATGGATACCTAGATTATTTAGCATTACAGAAGTTGCTGAGAAACTAAGGAAATTAAGGGACAAGGGGAAGATAAGCAGATATTTACTTATAATCTTTACTTAGAAATCATGCCTGCATTTTTCTAAAATTCAAGCGATTTCATGGTTTGGCGACCACTTTCTTAGCATGGCAAATACTAGATCCACAGTCAATTCTGGGGAAAAAACTAAAACATTTTTTTTACTATAAAAATTTTTTACTATAAAATTTACAATAAAAATGACTTATATTATAAATGCTTATTTTTAATGACCTGTGGTCAAACAGATGTTAACTGAAAATATTTTTAAAATAATAATGTTTTTAGATTGGCAAGAAATGCCCCTTTTTTCAGATAATACACCTCAGTTTACCTTTTCCAGTATGGACCTTGCCATTTAATCCAGTATAGCATATTGAATTTTGTTCTCCATAATCTTGAACCTCAGGTGCTACTCAAAGGATAATGGGAGATTTAAAAAAAATGAGTTTATGCAAAACATAGCCAAGTATTTTTAAAATTCTGTCCTATTTCAGTTATTCATCCTTTAGCATTTTTATAAAAGTTCTGACAGGCCTGGCTTTTTTGAAAATATTAGAATCTTGAGCACATGTTGGACAATTCCGAAGCCAAATTTTACTGATAATATGTAGAAGAAACAGTGGTAGCTAATGGATTCCTAATTCAAAAGTCAAATACTAGAGCATTTTGTTTCTCAGTAAGCAGTCCTGTATAAAGATAACAAGGAGAATGGATTATGGTGCAAGATAAGGAAAGCTCTTAGCCTAGTAACATCTGTAGTTATTTGGAATAAAGGGGAAATGTATTGAAAAAATATTCCAAAAGTGAAGTTCTAGGCTATAGACATAAAATTAAATACTTGGAGTGGACATAGTTATGAGTCTGAATGGGGCTGAAAGCTTTAGATACCAGAATCAAATGGTTAAAGTTTGAAAGGTGGTCTCTTGTGTAGAAAGAAAATCAAAAAATCTATTAAGAATGTAGAAATTAGCCTGAAACTTGGTAGGATGCCTCCTAAATCAACTCAATAGCTGAACCAGAAAAATATTTCTTTTTGCTGCTGTGTATATGCAGGATTCTTTAATTGAAGACAATGATGAATGTCTAATCAATGGCAGGAATACCTTTCAAATCCTCCTGTAAATAGTACCCATCCCTCCTCAATAAAAAGACATTGAGGTTTTAGAGGTGAAGTTTATTTTGAAGCCAGTAAAAAAGAGTACTCTGTCTCTAACTCTCTCTCCTGTTTTCTCTTTCCTCTCCCTGTCTCTCTCCATCCCTCTCTCCCTCCTCTCCTTCACTCTCTTGTTTCCCTCTGTTCCTTTTTATTTCTTTCTCTGTCTCTCTCCTCCCTCCTTTTTCTCTCTCTTTGTCCTCACTCTTTTTCATGGAATAGCTGAATTAAATTATTAGACATAGTTTATATTTTTTTCTTTCCATCAAAATATTGGGCTTTTGACTACATTCACTCCCCTAGCCTAGACAATTGCCCAATGAAAAAGCTCTGGTAATTACAGTCTTCCGTCAGTGTCTACTTAAATAATCAGCTTGAGACAAAATAATTATTATAAGCATTTGTAAATATCATCCCCAGAAATAGGAATAATGTTTTATTTTAGTTGGTATTCACAAGATCTTTTACTTTAATTAGCATTTTGATAATAGTTTGCTTTTCTTTCCTGTCTTTAGTCTTCCTTATCTTGTCCCACTCTTTTCTATTTCAACACATGTACTGGTTGTGTCTTTTCGTGAAAGTTAAGAAAAAGGAATTATTGGAAAAACTAGCTTTTAATTGTTCAGACAGCAATGAATTGGAGTATAGACATAACTAGAATATATAGACCAGGGCTCTTGCCTAAGGCTTTAGATATTTGAGGTAAACATGCCTTAACTGTTCTCCCTACCTCCAATATGATGTCTGGTTCCCATTACCAAAGGTTAATTTTTCCCCCCAACATCTTGGGGTCAAGAGACTTCTACCATGCCTTTCTTCACTAGCCCTCTCTCTACTTATTCCTCTCCTCATCTTCCTCCTCTCTGAGATTAGAGGGTCCAGTCTGTGCCTTGGGAATAATGAAGGTTAGACTATTTCTCTCTAAGCTGGTCCTATTAATGTCTTGGCCTCACCTTTTTCCTGCTTCCACTCATAGAGATATCCTTCCAGCAGGGTCCTCATTGTGTCCTACGACATCTAGTCTCTGCTTCTCTTCGGAATGATTATGTCCTATATCTCCCCCCAAAAGGAGTCTTGTGTACTGAATTTTGAGATTTCTCTCACTTCTCCCTTCCTTGCTCCAGGGATAAAAATTGTTAGTTATATCTTTCAATTATGGAATCACTCTCCCAGAAAATTCCGCTGAGACAATAATCAGAAGTCCTAGGTGATTAGGAGAATATAAGGCACTTGGAAGGGATATTTCTTATCAAACATAGAAAGGAGTTCACTGGACATACTCATATATGCACTTAGAATTTTGTTAGATCAGAGTGATTAAGTTAGCTGGGGTACATCAAGACCACTCCTAGGAGAAAAGCAAAAGAGAATTCACAGCAGATGGCCACGATGTTTCCTTTTATTCCCCGGGAATTTTTATAGTGGTAAAATTGGGTTAAAATGAGCATGGAGAAAAGACTTTAAAGAGAAGAAGTTGTAATAACAGCCTTGTGAGTGGGGTAAGGAAGGGAGAAGGGTCTTGTAGGGGTGATTATTGGTTGATGGGTATGCACAAATATATATGTGTATAGATGTATGCATTAAGTATTCCAAAAATCTTTTGCAAAGCCCAATATATACACATACACACACTTATGTACATATAAATTCATACATATATACACATATATAGACATACATGTTTAAACATCTATATGTATATGTAATATATTATAAATCTAGACTAGACTACATAATATATACATAATGAGCCTGTTTTCTGTTTTCTTTTTAAGCACAAGCTAGTGGATCCACCTCCTCCCTTATCAGATTCTGCTCTGGGTTTCTCCTCTAATACATGGGGCAAGGCTGAATATCTCAGGGCTCTTCACCTTGTGTGTATATGGAGGATGGATGGGAGGACTGAGCTCTCAAGTTATGCTAACATGTCTCTTTTATTAACTAAATTGTTGCTGGGCTTAGAATGTAGTTTAGAAAAGTGCTGTTAAAAAACAATGTGATTTATCAAGAATAAACTGCTGAGGCTTCTTTGTTCATAGAGACTCGTGTGTTACATGTCCTTTATTGCTAAGGCCAGGGGCTGCCAAGGATATGTTGGAATTCTGGGAATTGAGTGAACCATACTGACTCCATTTTGTGACTGAATTCTGGATTTAGTTCAGTTCCCTTTTTATTGAATTATCCATCAAATCCAATTTCTGCCTTGTGGGAAAACTTTATTCGATTATGGGAATTGTGAGAAAACTTTATTGCATTGTTTGAATCTATCCCTGCCTGGCTAGGAAGTTGGATCCCCTTTACCTCTTGTTAGAGACACTTTACAAAAGACCTAGGTTATACAGAAACCCAGTCATATCTGAAGACTAATGCAAGGAGTTTTCTCACAGTTTTATATATCTCAAGCAACCCATATATCTTACCTGAAAACTGATCCTATACTGGTCAATAAATTACTATTTCCTTGTTCCTTTGATTGAATAAAGAAAAATGGACATAGTGGAACACCTCTTTCTGATTTCAGGGAATTGCCCGAATGTTCTCTTCCTGAAAAATCTTGAAATTCAATCATTTCCACTCTCAGATCAAAAAATTTTAAATTTTCTTCTAATTAGAAATGGGATTACCTAATCCTATATCCTGGTTATCCTGTTTGCTTCTAATGCATAAAAATCTGTTTTGCCCTGTATTTGGGGTCTAGTGCTAAGCTGAGGAGGCCTACTCCCAATTTGTTATCCAATTGGCATTCATTGCTTCATAAATTAATATATTTGGAAGCTTGAATCTTTGCTTCCTCAGTTATTTCAGATTTCACCCATCACCCATAAAAACATAATAAATTGCTCAACAAAGACAATGACAAATTTCTATGAAAACTTCAACCAATAGGGTCATAGATAAAATAACAGAGGAGGTAACAGGTTTTGAAGAACATGTGTGCAAGAATGGGTGATGAATCAGAATTGACTGACTGCCCCCTAGGCATCCGTTGTGATTGGACACATAAACTGGAAGGGAGGCACATGAAGTGATGAAAGAAATGACTTGGATAAATTAAAAGAACTTCTGGGGCTCGGCTTTTTTGGGTCTTGGCTGCTTGCTTCTTCTTGTGGTGGGTGACTAGGACCTGGAGTTGCTCTGACCACTGGCTGAGACCTTGGACTAAGTGAGACTGCTGTTAATCTCTCCTTTGGAATTACACGTGGTGAGTGTAAAGACTAAATCTTCCTGGGCTTCTCTAAAGGAACTGTTCTTTCAAAAAAGACTCTGTGACTGAAGCTTCCGCTTCATTCACCTCCAGGGCCCTCTGGCCCTCTGGCCCTGAGCTCAAGGATGAGTTTCCTCCAGTTGAAGACTAATTAGATCTGCCTGGGTTAAACTAGGGGACCAGAGCAAATTATTTAGTGTGTTAATTACTTATCCTGCCCCATCCTCTCTCTGATTTCCTTATTTTCTCTTCCTCTTTTCATTTGTAAATAAACTTCCACAAAGGTCATTTTTACTTAAGGGTTATTCTTTAAATGGAGATTGATAATTATTTAATTCTCTGGTGACCAAACCTTTTAATATTCACCCAACCAAAACCCCTTTTTACCCCTTACAAACCCAGTCCCTTTCCTGATTTCCAATTTCATATCTCCAACTGGCTATTAGACATTTTGGTGTCCTGTAGACATCTTAAACTCAACAGGTCCCAAACTGAACTAATTACTTTTCTCTTCAAACCCTTGCCCATTGCAAACTTTGCTACCATCATTCTCAACTTCTCACTCTCTTTCATCCCTCCCTCCCTCCGATATTTAATTTGTTGCTAAGTGCTGTTGATGCTACCTTTGTAGCATTTCTCATTTATGTGTCATGTTCTCCTTTCCTTTTACCACCATCCTGGTACTTGACCCATTACCTCACATCTAGATATTGCAATAGCCTGCTAGTTGGTCTGCCTCTACCACAATTCTTTTTTCATTCCAGTCCCTCCTCTATTTAGCTGTGAAAGTGATTTTTCCAAAGTGCTGGATTGCTCATGTCCCCTCTTCCCCTCCTTAATAAACTCAAGAGATTCCTTATCACTTCCAATATCAAATATTAAATCCTCTATTTGGTGGTTAAAGCCTTTATAACTTGCTTCTCTCTACCTTTCTAGTCTTCTTGAACCTTATCACTTCCTCCTCCTCTCAGATCTCCAAATACTCTGTGATCCAAGGGTACTGGCCTCTTTTCTCTTCCTCCAAGTAGATACTCTATCTCCTGCCTATTCATGCAATTCTCCTCTCTTCATCTCAACCTCTGATTTCCTGGCTTCCTTCCAGGCACAGCTAAAAACTCACCTTCTACAGGCAGCCATTTATACTCTTTTTTAAATCTATTGATTTTCCTCTGTTGATTATTTTCAAGTTATCCTGTAAATAGCTTGTTTGTACATGGTTACTGGCATGTTGTTTCTCCCATTAGACCATGAATTCCTTGAGAGCAGGGACTTCTTTTACTGTTCTTTGTATCCCCAGTGTCAATAGCATAGTGAATAGCACATTGTAGTCGCTTAATAAATATTTAATGCCTGACTGTTTCTTAGAGAAAGGAGATGGGGCATTGGGAGCCCCAGGAAAACTTCAGAGTTTTTATTGGCTGTATAGATTTGAGAATCACCGAAAGAGAGGAAATCAAGAGCCTAAATGTCACATCTTGTGCCTGCCACTGGACACACATAGGGTTGAAAGGTTCAGCTCAGCTGACAGATTCAGCTTTGCAGCTGTTGGACTGATTTTGTGACACAGATCTGTCTTGCATACATAATTCCTTTTTCTGCTCCGCATATTCAACATTCAAGCTCTAGAGCAGCAAAATAAAATAATTAACATAAGGTCCTGGTGACTCTCTTCCCCTCCCCTCAGTTGCATGCATATGACAAAGATACATTGCCCTACTTAGGCTATTGTTGTCTCTTCTATAGGGAAGCATCACATTATGATGGGATTTAGTTTTCAACTTCTGACTTTGACTTTGAATGTGAAATTTCAAATTTTGGGGGTTCAAATCCTGATTCTATCATGTACCTTCTCAAGAAATACCCAACAACCACACAATCAGGTTGGTTATTTGTTGTCATATGGTTGAATGAATGGATTTTTTGGTTGCCAAATTGTTGAGATGATGTCCCAAAGCCATAGCCTACCAAATTCTCTGGATGGCAAGAACTCCAGATGAAAATGAGGATGCAAACAATTTACATAAATATAGAGGGGCAACTTGAAACAAAAATCCTGACTTTTCCTTTCCTTTCAAGTTCTGCATTTAAATCTATTCATAAGAGGGAAACTCAGAGTGAACCCCAAACCTGCTGTGACACTAGAGATTCCCTGGAGGTGGTTTGAAAAGAGCACCTCTTTGCATGTCTCCCCTCAATTGTCAATAGTCTGAAGACTGACCTTCAGGCTGTCTTCTCAGAGAATGTGGACCAAGGAAACAGGAAACTTTTGTTCACCTTTTCCCAGAGAAAAGACTTCATTTGTCATCTAATAGGTGTTCACTTTATTTTTTTACCTCAGAGAATTGCACCTACATCAAAAAAATATATATTTTTTTGCAATTTTGCAATGCAATTCAGAAAATGTCAATATATGGAACTGTCACTAATGCTTATAAAATGCTGACTACAGGTACTATTGTGATCCATCATTTAGTCTCATTGATGTTTCCTTCAGCATTTCTACTCCCAAAGTCCCTAGTTAAACATGAGAGCTTCTTTCACTCCCCTTTTATTAGTCATATCATGTTTCCTAGCAGGGTCCATAGGACCTATAATCGTCTGGTATTGAGAAGTGTCAACCACATGCAGGAACCAGGGTTTTTGAAGGGAACTGTAATGATTTTGATTTTATCTGAGTTTCTATTTGTGATCAACAATGGGAGGAGTAACACTGGGTTGTCTGGAATTGTACAATTCATTTACATTTTGATTGGCCAAAATCATTTTTGCCCTTTAGACCTTTTATTCTCATCTTGTATGTGTATACACATACAATATATAAATACATACACACATATATTAAAGATTGTTGATATTATATATTTTATGGACATTGATTTTGAATATATATTTGGTTTTTTTCAGAAGTATAGATGAGTGGAGATAAGGCTTTGTAATCATATGCGGGGTTATAGAGGTAAGTTACAAGTTTTATATGAATCACACAATCATCAAACTCAGAGATGACATCAGTGGTCATCTAGTCCGAACTGAAACTGATCCTGAATCCCCCTATAATATGTTTAATAAGCAGTCAACCTTGATGGGGATATTATTGGGGATGAAGACACTAAATGATAACTCTAGTCCAACAATCAATAATATGGAATTAGGTCTTAATCAATGATACATGTAAAACCAGGTAGAATTGTGTGTTGGCTAAAAGGGGTTAGGGAGGATTGAGGGAGAGGGAAAGAACATGAAATATGTAACTAGAAGAAAATATTCAAAATAAAAATATAAAAAAAATAAGCGGTCAACTTGCATCTGCTTGAAAACCTGTAATAATGAACAATTCACTCACCTTTCAAAGCAAGGTATTCTTATGAGCCTAAATCTTTCCCTGAGACATTCACCCACTGCTCCTAATGTGACATTGTGCAGCCAAACAGAACAAGTCTGTGCTCCTTTGTCTGCAAGACAGCCAGTCAAACATTTGGAGAACAACTATCAATTCTCCTCCCCCTCAGTCACCTCTTATCCAAGCCCCCAATTGTTTCCAATTTTAACCAGTTCCTTCTATATTAACCTTGTATATTATGTTCTCTTGTCTTCTTGCCTGTGTATTTCCTAAAATGTAATGGGCAGATGTGACTTGAGCGGAGCAAAATATAATGGAACTATTACATTTCCTGCAGGGCAGCTACATGGTGCAGTGGGTAGAACATCAGGCCTGGAGTTAGAAAGACTCATTTTTCTTAGTTTATCTGGTCTCAGACACTTACTAGCTGTGTGACCCTGGGCAAGTCACTTGATTTGTTTGCCCCATTTCCTCATCTGTAAAATGTGCTGACGAAGAAAATGGCAACCCACTCTACTGTCTCTACCAAGAAAGTCCCAAATGGAGTCGTGAGGAGTTAGACAGTTCTGAAATGACTTAATTATCTATATCTACATCTATATCTACATATAATTTTATTGGTATAAAGTACTCATAAATGAGAAAAGCCCCTCTAACACCTCAGGTTGCTACCTTCTCTACAACTTGCTTAAAGCACAGGGAATTTAAAGGACTTGCCCACAGTCACAGAGCCAATATGTGTCTGAGGTTGGATTTGAACCCATGTCTCCCTGGTTGCAAGACAAACATTGTAGTAAACCATGTTACTGACACTATCTCAGTATATGTACATATAGAGATATGGGTATACACACATACAGCCACATATATGTGCAACAAATATCCTAGACATGTAATATAGTAGAAAGAGCATAGCTATATTCAGTTGATTATTTGCATTCATGGATTGACAAAATGTGACTAGATCATCCAAACTACCTGCACTTAAAAAGTATTGTTATGAGTTTAAGAATCACTTTGAAAAATGGAAAAAATAAAATAAAAGTGATAGTAATTAAGAGGTAAAACACTCAGATTTTTGGACTATCCCACTTAAAATCAAATATTTTTTGGTCATATTTTTATAATTAAATTGAATGTGTATATGAATCATGGCTAAAAACTATCTTGGTTTAATAACTAAAGAAGGCAAGAATAATCTGAAGATTCATTATTGAGTCCTAATGGTATCACATTTCCATTCTACTAATTTATTTCAACCAGCCTCTGCATCTGCCATTACCCATGAATGCTTCCAGTAAATGACGATATGTTTTGGTTGTAGTATGATAAAAGTTGACAAAAAGCTAGTTTAAAGCCAGGTAGATCTGAGTTCAAGTCCTAACCGCCACATACTGATAGTGGGAGCCTGGGTAAGTTCATTCTTCAGGCCTCTAGTCAACTCCACAAGACAAGAAGTCACAGAAAAAATGTTGATCTGCATGAGTAAATGAAGTTCCCTCACCTGGGAGGTCTTTTATAACAGTGAAATCACAAGTACAGGCACTATGCTGGAATTTTAAAATTATTTTAAAATTTTACAAGACCAGGAATTTTAGTTTTTGGGGAACCTTAAAGGTCATTTTGTTCAACCCTTTTATTTTACAAATGAGGAAACTGAGGTTCAGAGAAGCTGAGTAACTTTCCCTAGGACATATAGGCAGTTAATTATCTTTGAAATATTACACGTGCAGTAAAAATGAGGCTGAAACAATATGTCTACATGTTGGACATGCAGAAAAGGACTTATCTAAATTTATAAATTACTGGAGGTTACAGTATTAGCTAAACAACGGACTAGGAATTAACTAATTACTAAATTGTTCTTCTCTGCCACATTCTTCCTATTGATCTTGTCATGGCATATAAAGATGTTTGTATATATATATATATACATATATATATATACATGTTTATATATACTGATATACAAATTCTTTGGAGAAACGTGAATTCTGTTCAATTCTATAGATATGAAGCACCTTCAATTAGCATGACCTTGTGCTAGGTACCAGTGATACAAGATGAAAATCAATATCTAGCTTTCAATGATTTCTCCTGGTGAGGATATAAAATATATAATGCATATACCAAGACAGAAAGTTCTTTATTATAAAATTCTGTCACATGTAAAAGAGAAATCATGAAGGCACTAATTCAAGTATGCAATGGAGCTATCTTCATTACATAGAACAAAAGTGACAAATAATAATCAAGCCTCTTACTATGTATAGTTTCCATATAATTTTCTTATCTTCCTTCATTCTGGAAATTAATCTATTTTAATCTCATAGGGATCTATATCCTTTCATATATTTAAAAGTTAAAATATATTTGTTTCTATATGTATATAATCTCTCCCTAATAAATTGTGAGCTGTTCTGACAGTAACTATGTCATACTTACTTGTAAATGTCTTCCATTACATGTAATATGTACATTACATATAACACATGTAATATAAAACATGTGCTTAATTAAATTTTTTTAATTGAGTAATGAATAATTGATATTTCATCAATAAAGACATCAATACCAAGTTAAATTTACAGATGATGGTACAATGCTTGGAGAGATAATCGATAATTTAAAAAGTAATAACCAAAACTTATACAAAACTTTAAGGTTTAAAAAGCACATTAGATATATGATTTCATTTATTCCTTATACTAATTCCATAAGTTTATTTCCATTTTGCAGATGAGAAAACTGTGGATGAGACAGGTCAAATGATTTGCCTGGTATCACATAGCTAGTTAGTGTCTAAGGAAGAATTGTGTACTCTTGTCTTTCCAATATTCCAAGTCCAGTACTCTACCTACTATTAACCTGCATCCTAAATTTAATACTGTTTGTGAATTCAAAAATAAGGTAACAGGCCAGAAAGATGTCTTGAATCAAAAAACATTAAATTTTATATAGAAAAATTTAAAAAAAAAGTTCTTTCTGTTGAATTTAAATAATCAACTATTATTACAAGATAGGGAGATGTAGCAAGGTAACAGTTAGGAAAAAGATCTAGGGGTTCCAATAGGCTACATCAAAGTCAAAGGGAACCAGCAATTTGTCATGGCAGCCCCCAAAGCAAATACTAAGCTACATTAAGAGGTATATAAAGGCCATAAAACTCTGCAGACCTGTTGATCCAGCAAAACTACTATCTGATATCCCAGAGTATCAAAGATAAGGGAAAATAATCTATTTATACAAATATATATAGCAGTTCTTTTTGTGGGGCCAAAGAATTGGAAATTGAAGGGCTATTCATCATTTGGGGAATGAATGAACAGGTTGTGGTATCTGATTGTAGTGGAATACTATTGTGCCATAAAAAATGATGAACAGAAGGAAAATAAAAAAAGAAAAAAAAACCTGGGAAGAGTTATATGAAGTGATGCAAAGTGAAATAAGCAGAACCAGGAGAACATTATTCATAGTAGCAGCAATAATGTATGATGATCAAATGTGAATAACCTATGAACAGCAGTGCAAGGATTCAAGACAACTCCAAGAGACTCATGAGAAAAAAAGCTACCCATTATTATAGAAAAAACTAAAGGAGACTGAAATGCAGATCTATACATATCCTTTTTTGCTTTATTTCTTTCATAAGTTTTTCCTCTTGTATATGCAATATTTGTCTTCTTTAACAACATGACGAATGTGGAAAAATATATTGCATGATAGCACATGTAAAACCTATATCATTATTTGCCATTTTAGGGAGGGGGAGGAGAGTGAGGGAGAGAGTATGGATTGCAAAATGTCAGAAAAGAATTATTAAAAATTGCATCAACAAGTAAAAAATAAATGAAAAATATGGTTTATAAACAAAAGAAGAAATATAATTTTTTGTCATTGTTTAGTCATTTTCAGTTCACTCTTTGTGGCTTTTCTTAGGGTTTTCTTGGTTGAAATATAGGAGTAGTTTTCCATTTTCTTCTCTGTTTCGTTTTATAGATGAAGAAACTGAGGCAAATGGATTGAAGTGACTTGCCCAGGGTCATATAGCCAGTAAATGTCCAAGGCCAGATTTGAACTTAGGTCTTCTTGACTTCAATCCTGATACTCTGCACTTTGCCACCTATTTTTCCTGCAGGAAATGTAATATATTCTGCCCTGCTCAAGCCACAGCTAGCCATCACATTTTGGGAAATATATAGACAAAAAGACAGGAGAATATAATATACAAGGTTGATATACAAAGAATTGGTTGGAAGTTGTAGGAATTTGGGGGACAAAAGGTGACTGGGGTAGGAGAAATGGTAGTTGTTCTTCAAAAAAACACATATTTATCAATCTGCTATCAGCAATTACACACACACACACACACACACACACACACACACACACACACATTTTTCTATGTATAACCAGGTGACTGAAGAGATCTTCATTGTAGAGTAGATAGAGCATTAGCATGGGACTTACAATGACATGAGTTTCAGTCCTGACCTTGCCTCTATGATCTTAAGCCAGTAATGTAAGTTTTGGTGGCCCCAATTTACTCAGTTCAAAATAAATGATTGCTGTTGTAAGCTTCTTTCAGAATCTAGCATCCTAGATTTTAGAATACTTAAAATAAGAAGCATCCTGACTCCAGGCTTGGCACATTATCCACTTTGGCACCTAGCTGCCCCAAGTACAGACTACAAATCAGTAGTTGATAGAAATAATGGAAATCCTTTTTTGTAAATTCAACTGTAAATTTTTGTAAAATTCAACTATAAGTCAGATTTCCTTTGCATTTGACTTGTATAGAAAGCAAGTGCTTTTAGTACCATAAACACATCTCAAACTTTACTAGATACCTGACATATTTTTAGCTGTTGTCATGTTTCCCACAATTCCAGATTTCTGCCAGAAACTCTTTATATGTATAAAATTACAGTTTTGACTAGATTTTTTGTAACCGCATTGCTATCCTTCCTTACTCTGAAGAATGTAAATGATTCAGTATTACTTGCTATAAAATATAAACATGCTTACACAGAGTTATACAGAGCTTTAATTAATGGCTTTACTCTGTAGCTGGGAACTTTGTGTGGTGAAAGTGTATTCCCCTGTCATCTGTGGAATCCAAGTTAGCATTTCATGTGCTATCCCCAAGGAGGAGAGAAGCTGATCAGCATCTCTCTGAGGTCTTTGATTCCTCACTTGAGAGAAAAATCTAAGGTCATCCTCTGGGCACTTGCAAGATAATTGGGATGTATCCTGAATTTTATCTGTCTTTTCCTTTTTCCTTTTACCCCTCAAATAGTTTAAGTTCTCTTTTCCTATTCATCATAACATCATAGATCAGGTGACTTCATGGAACCTTATACCATACATAAGATCCATCATGTCCTTCTTTTTAGTATATCTTAAATAAACAAGATAATATTCTAGCCTTGCACTCTCGCCCCCATCAACCAATTGATATTCTCAGATGCCAAAATGTGCATGTGAATTTGGAGGCACCAGATAATATCTTGCTCCACACTATTCTAGATCGCCTTAAAAGGAGGAAGAATCTAACATGTCAGAAGAAGGACTTTTCTTATAAAAAAAAAAAAAAGAGAGAGAGAGAAATCTGGGAGGTAGTCTTTAGGAGTGACATGTCATCTGGGAGTTTTCATATCACAGTCCCGTTTTGAATGCCATTTGGGGGACCCATAGTATCATACTCCCATTTTCAGTGTGCTGCAAGGAATATTCTTTAATAAATGTGCCTGGTAGAAATGATCAAAGGGGCCAGGTGAAGAGGAGAGGACAAACAGGAATGATCTGTTGATATCCTGTCTGCACACTCCTCTCCTTTTTCCCATTCACATCTTTGAGAGGTAATGTGATATAGAAGACAAAAGAGTACTAGAGTTGGAAGTCAGAGACACCAAATCAGGAAATCCTACTAAAATTCTGAGGTTTAAAGTTTCTCTGCTTCCAAAACAGAATGGGGGGAGGCATTGTTTTTCATTGGATACCTCTACATTTTCTTTAAAATATATGATTTTAGGGGTGCAATTTCTATTCAGCTAGATATGTGTGTGGCTGTCTAATCATGTTTTGTTGGCAATAAGCACAACATTATATTTAGATTCTCTCTGTTCCCATCTAAGACCTGGGTATAATATAGATGAATGAGAGAGAAGGCTCCTCTTTAGGGGACAGGAGGATATGAGAGAGGAGTGGAGAAAGCCTCTCCCTCCTAGGAGGGGACATTCATCGCTAGGTCTCCGGTGGGCTCAAAGCCCAGAACAGAACCCCAGTGTAGGCAAGTTAATATTACCCTGAAAATCTTAATCCCCTCAAATGCTGACAGACACCTTTAAATTTGCTCCATTATAACCCAGCTGAATTCAATTTATTTTTTAATCTTTTCAGGAAGGAGAGAGGTGGATGCAAGTAAAAAGAAGGCATGAAAACACAGTAGGTAGTTATCCACATTTTTTTTTGACTTGTCAGAGACATCAGTGTTAAACTTGGGCCAGCCAGAGAAACTTTTAGTTCTTTTAGGTTCTTATAAAGTTATAAAAATGAAAAGTGAAATTTTAAGCTGTAAGGGAACAATGAGTTCGAAATAGAGAAATGGAAGCCAGTTATAAGAAAGAGGCTGGCCTAGAATATGCTTTTGTTTGAAATATCCCAATCCCTCTGGGAGTGCTTTCTCAGGCCATTCTCTATTTTGTTCAATTAAAAAAGTATTTATTAAGATCTCTGCCATGTGCCAGGCATTATTCTAGGCAATGTTTTTTTTTTAAAATACCCCCTTTTAAGAAGCACACATTCCATTGGGGGATAGAATATATAAATACTAAGAAAATACTTGGTTATTTGAAAGAGTGGAGGGGAGGAATCAATAAAGACATCTGACAGGAGATCACAACTGAGTTGAGCCTTCCTTATAGGAAGCAAAC
Organism: Gracilinanus agilis; assembly: GCF_016433145.1. NCBI lineage: Eukaryota > Metazoa > Chordata > Mammalia > Didelphimorphia > Didelphidae > Gracilinanus > Gracilinanus agilis. The sequence continues at coordinate 255,897,830 of NC_058132.1, forward strand.
AATTTTAAGTGGTGGATGTAAGGGGAAGAGCTGTATTTCAGGCATGGTGAGGAGCCTGTGCCAAGATAAAGAGATGGGAAAAAAGTACCATAAATGGTGAAAATGGGAATTATTATTTCTTTTTATAAAAAATAAATTATTTATTATATGAGATGATTCACTGGGGAGAATGTAGAGAGGCATAAAAAATGTAAATGATGTCAAAACAAAAAAATTAAGTTGATTTTTTTAGAAAGGAAATTTTGATTTTTAATAGATTTAAATTCACCAGATGAATGTTTCATGAAAATTATGGTTTAATTGTCGTGGTCTGCTATTAAGAATTATTTATTTGTTATATTAAATTTTCAGGTATCTCCCTCTCTTCCTTTCCTCTTTCCTATCATTAGAGAAGGTATCACATGACAAAAAGATATATATATATATGTATATATATGTATATATGCTTTGCTTGTTTTTATTTATCTATTCTTTCTCTGAAAGTAGACATATACAAGTAATTCTTCAAACAATATTTCTTTTTCTTTGTATAATGTTCTCTAGGTTCTGCTTATTTCATTCTTCATAATTTCATATAACTCTTTCCATGTTTTCTAAAATTAACCTGTTCATCATTTCTTACGGTGAAAGTATTCCATCACAATTTATACCACAACTTGTTCTTCAGATATTTCCCAATTGTGGTCATCTCCTCAATTTTCAGTTCTTTGCCACCATAAAGAGAACTGCTATAAATATTTCAGAACATATAGGTTCTTCTTCTTTTTCCTTGTTCACCTTAGGAAATGAACCTAATGGTGCTACTGTTGGCTTAAAAAGTATAGAGAGAGGGCAATGGGTAGTTCAGTGGATTGAGAGTCAGGCCTAGAGACAGGAGGAATTAGGTTCAAATCTGACATCAGACACTTCCCAGCTATGTGACTCTGGGCAAGTCACTTGACCCCCATTGCCTACCCTTACCACTCTTCTGCCTTGGAGCCAATACACAGTATTGACTCCAAGATGGAAGGCAAGGGTTTAAAAAAAAGTATAGAGAGTTTTATAACTTTGGGTGCATAATTCCAAGTCTCACCAACACTATATTAATGTTTTTTTCACCTCCCTTCCAAAATTTTTCATTTTGCCCTTTTATCTTTTCAGCCAATTTGATAGGTTTGAGATGATCTATGATTTATTTTGATTTGCATTTCACTAGTCAAAAATGATTTACAGCAGTGATGGGCAAACTACGGCCAGATGCAGCCCCCTGAAATGTTCCATTCAGCAGTGCAACATTATTCCTAATCTGACAAATACAATGAGTAGGATACAATACAATGAATTCGAAAGAGTTGCCTTAGAAACAGACTGACAGATTTCCTTTCCTTTGGTCCCCTCTTTAAAAAAGTTTGCCCATCACTGATTTAGAGCATTTTTTTTCATATCCCTACATATAAATTTGATTTCTTCATCCAAAAACGGTTCATATCTTTTGACTATTTATAAACTAGGGAATAGCTCATATTCTTCTACATTTGATAAAATTCGCTGTACATTGTAAACATGAAATCTCTATCTGAGAAGTTAAGTAGAACAGAACAGTAAAGCAAAACAATAGTAAAAGATGATAATAACCTTATGTTGGACAAAAGGAAAGATCCAAGTTTTTGAAGGTAAGAATTCACTATTTGCTAAAAATTATTGGGAAAACTGGAAAGCAGTCTGGCAGAAACTAGATATAGGCCAATATATTTCACCATCTCTCAGGCATATATTACACTTTGTAAAAAAACATATATATGATGGCTAAGAACCTAGCATAAGGAGACGTTAAAAATAATCCATCTGAAGCTCTGGGAGAATGGAGCCTTGATATGGAAGGTCCTGGTGTTGGAGCCAAGGACATGATATAGAGTCTAAGCCCCTTTCCTCTCCTGCAAATGTCTTTGGCCATGTAGAGATGCTGCTTTCATAGCTTTTAGGGTGGAAGCAGAGGTTAAATCAGAATGGATTCACTGGTATAAGAAAGGCAAATCCATAAAGATCAAGTATGTGTTTTAATTTATCTGTTCTGTTTTCAAGCATATCAACAGGGCATATTTATTGTTGTCCTAATCTTCTCTTCCTTTTGCTTAGACATATAATTTCACTGGTCTTGAGAATTCCTGGTGTGGGAAATCATTCCACCAATATAGATCACCTAGGCATATTTAACTGGTAGCCTTAGAAAGCTTCCTGAAGAATTGTTAGAGGGTAAAAGACTTGCTACTTGTTACTTTTAAAATGACTGGTTACATGACTAGCAAGTGTAATCAAAAGAACTTAATTTAACAAGATTCAAAAAACATATGGGCCCACTATAGTTAGACATGCCTGTGTAATGTAAACATAGCTTTAATGTTAAAAAAGCACAATAATTCAAATATAGATTTAATTCTTTGCCTTAGTGGAAGATACTCTTGTAGTTGGAAAAAATTCTCACTTAACAAGAAAACAAAAAAATGGAAGGAAGATGATTTCTTGATCTAGCTTCTTCCTAACTTGAACATTCTATGAATCTTCACAAATTTGTTAATTCCCATTCTTGCTAATGGATAAAAATAGTAGTCTTCTAAAATTAAGAGACAACTTGGTATAGAATAAAGCAAATTGTATTTAAGAGATCCAGATCTAAGTTCAGGCTCCATGGCTTACTACTCTATTTTCAACCTTCCATAAAATTCTGAGTTTTGGTGAAATTAATTTGGTGAAAATAATACTCATCCTGATGGACCTGCTAGGGTTGTGGTCAGAATAAGTGAGATGACCAACCTATTAAATTACAAAGCACTGCATGAATGGGATACTAGAACTTTAGACCCGGAAGAGTCCTTGTTATTGTTATTGTTGTTCAATCATTTCAGCAGTGTCCAACCCTCTGTGACTCCATTTGACATTTTCTCAGCAAAGATGCTGGAGTAGTTTGCCATTTCCTCCTCCCGGTCATTTTACAGATGAGGAAACCAAGGCAAAGTTAAGTGATTTAAGTGTGACCACTACTAGTAAATGTTTGATTTGAACTCAGGAAGATGAGTCTTCCTGACTTCAGGCCTTGTGCTCTATCTACTGCACCACCTAGTTGTCCCCAATCCTTTCACTTTTCAGATGAGAAAAATGAGCCTGAGTGACAAGGAAGTGACAAATGTAAGGTATGATTATTCTAAAATTCCAGGGGATTAATAGAAATAAGAGTATAATAATTACAGTGTTTACAAAGCGCTTTTTCCTTTTTCAGCTTCATGAGGTAATTAATAAGTACTGGTCCATTGTTTATAAAGCATTTTATTTCTCACAAAATGATTTCTATATATTACTCATTTTTGTCTTCACAAAGTATTATTATATCCATTTTCTGATGGGGAGATTGAGGCTCAGGAAGATTAAACAACTTACCTAAGGTTACACAGAGAGTGATATGAGGAATATAAATGTAGGTCTTCTGATGCCATTTCCAAGGGGCTTTCTATTATACCATGGCTTCCTTTCACGTATGTAAGCATATTGGATATGTCTCAACTGCTCTACCTAAATTCTTAGTTCAACAGACAAGTGGAAGGCTATACAAACACAAGCATTAGAGAAGGCTCTATCTATTCTAGTTTCTCTCTGCAATTTTAAATATATAAAAGAAATAAATAATGGATAAAAGAAATAATTAGGGACTACTGATTGCTGAAATTAGTTTCTCTAGCTTCAGGTTCAGCTTAAGATGTAGGTAGAACTTAAAATGGATTACTGAGGCATCTTGTTTGATTCCTTAATTTGCAGATCAGGAATCTAGCAATCTGAGAGGTCAAGGTACTGTCTAAGGTCACACTGGGTAGTAGGCAGGATTTAGGATTCCTACTCAGGTTCTTTGCCTCCAAATCCAAGACACCTTCCTTTAGCTTATACTATTTCTCCCACTGTCTCTTTGCTGAGACTCTTGAAATTATAGAGGTTGAAACTAGATGCCTTATACCCTTAACCAAGTTTGTATTTTATTCTCTCTCTCTCTCTGTCTCTGTTTCTCTCTCTCTCTCTCTCTGTCTCTGTTTCTCTCTCTCTCCCTCCCTCCCTCTCTCTCTCTCTGTCTCTGTTTTTCTCTCTCTGTCTCTCTCTTTCTTTGTCTTTATCTCTGTCTCTCCCTCCCTCTCTCTGTCTCTCTCTGTTTCTCTCTCTCTCTGTCTCTCTCCCTCTCTGTTTCTGTCTCTCCCTCTCTCCCTCTGTCTCTCTGTCTCTGTGTCTGTCTCTCTTTCCTGACCTCTCTTCTCTTTCTCACTCATCTCTGTCACCTGTTTATCTCTCTATCTTTGTATCATCTATCATTATTCTATCTGCCATCTATCCATCTTTCTGATGGGAAGAACAGTATTTTTATTATGCTGGTAATTAAGTAGAGAGGAAGAATGATGCTGTTGCTATGAAAAGAGGTGCTGGACTTGGATTTGCTCAAAGATTTAGGGCAAAAAAACCCCAAAACAAAACAAAATGAAAAAAAAATTAGAAGCCCACTGTTCTAATCTCTTGTTTGGACAGATGAAGAAAATAAAGTTCAAGTAAACTAAGTTGTTGAATTGTCTACAGTTAATAAGAAGCAGAGGCCATTCTTAAAATGCTGGACTAGGGGTTGGATGTCTTGGATTCAAATCTCAGCTCTGTCATTGACTTACTCTATGACCTTTTATAAATAGCTTCAGGCCTCTGTAGTTTCTCCTTCTATAGAATAAAAATTATGATTGAATTGCCTACCTTACAAAATTGTGAGATTCATACTATATGCAACACTATATAAATCTTAACTACTTAAAAATAATAATTCAATACTTGAAGGGACTCCTGTATAGTTTTTTCCTCCTAGGGTGCAGATCAAAACTTAGCCAAAAAAAAAAAAAAAAAAAAAAAAAAAAAACTTAGCCACACTGTTTCATCAAATTACCTTTAAATAAATAAGACTGGCATTTGTTCAATGTTTGTTGTCCCCCGCCTCCCCCACCTCCTCTGTGTGTGTGTGTGTGTGTGTGTGTGTGTGTGTGTGTGTGTGTGTTTCTTACTTCTTTCAAAGTAGGAAGAAAGGGGTTTGGAAGTCATCCTTGGTGGGCATTAATTCATAAGAATATACCTCAACAGAGAAAATAAAAATCCTCAAAGGAATAGTTGCAACTTTATTCTCATTGCTTTCTATGATTTCATCCAACTTTTCCACACTCAGAGAACACTTTGAAGTCAATGCTAACTTGGCAATCAGAAGAGAACAATATAATTGGGGAGAGGAAAATCAGATTTTGTTTCATATAGAGACAAAAACTAGTCTCATTTAAATTGGTAGAAGGGCCATATTTAAGGGAATATAACTAAGGTTTTATCCAAATGTGCAGAGGAAATTGTCATCCCTGTATCTTGCTGAAGGTAGCATGGCCATTGCACCTTTCTCTTGGGGCTTATCATTCCACATCACCATGCCCAGAACTCTGTCACTCTACTTCTTTGTAACTATTACCAGGGGGCAAGGGTTTGGGATTGTTATTCGTCTACTAGGTCTGTCCTTAAATGTGAACTGAGTCAGAGGCTTTCATGAATCATTTTCTAGATGCCCCCTGTCCTATATTCCAGGTGTATTTCTCTCAGCAAGCTGAATTTACCCTGATTTTTCCTCTGGTGGAAGTCTGGAGGTGTCCTGGTTGCTCCATCTATTCACCAAAGTCCAAAGTGTTACTCATCATCAATTTCTCCTTGACACTGGAATTTCTCTGAATTATGGAAAAACTAATTTAGAATAGATCATGTCACTAAGATGATTGTAATATGATTCAAAAGCTCTCCTTCAGCAAAGTTCAGAGGCAGCTGTTAGCACTTTTCCTCATTCGAATGTGAAATACAATTCAGGAAGGGAACTGTTATATTTTAGTGTTTGAAGTATAAATTCTTTCTTTTGAATTTACAGACTTCTTACTTCTTAATTTTATTGATTACATAATGATATTCTAAGACTATAAATGTCTCTTTAGTCTGGATGACTCCATTAGACACAGATGTATGAGCCAAAACAAATGTGTTTTTTTATCATATTACTGTATTTTTTTTAAGTACTAAATAAATGAATAGCTAAGCTCCTGCCAAAGGACTGAGCAGATGAAGGTCAGAATAATTGTGGTGCAGTTAGTACTACTTCAAAGGTTAGCCATCCATTTTTATTTCTATGGCATTTTGTGGCCTTTGGAGTTGCAAACTGGTCTATACTGTTTTTTAACAAAAAACATACTTGACTTGGGTTTTAAATGGCTCCAGGAAAGAAGATAGAGGAGCTTATGCTTTCTTATTTTCCTTTCCTTTTAAAGACTGTCCAACCCTAAGTTTTTCCTGAAGTTCAGTGCACTTCCTTGACAAGTTATTTGTAGAAAATAAAATAAAATCTATATTTCTCATGATTTATGCTTGAGATTTATTCTCCAATTAGGCCTAGGCCTCTCTTCTTTACGGAGCAAGATTTGGCCCTAGGGAATACTAAATCCTTTAAGCTGATGTGAAATCATTAGTGGGTTGATCAGTTGGGATTGACCAATTCTTAGACAGCGATTCAGTATTTTTTTTAAAAGAAATAGGCAATTATAGGTTATTTCTTAGTATGAAATTCTAGTTGCTTCTCAAAAACATTCTTCTTACATTTCAATGAAAACAGCACAGTAAAACAAGCAGTTCTTAAAGGTTAAATGCAGAGATTCAGCAAAAGTTTAATTAGTCTTTTTGCCCAGTTTCAGATTTTATTATTATCCAGGAATAATTTTTCAAATAAATCATTCATTTACATTAACACGTGTGGACTGTGTGGACATCATAGATCAAACCGTCTTCTTGGTGGTATGGAATAACACTGAGATGAGAGACAAAGCTGAAAACTGAGTCACCACCTTTAATGCAATTCCAGTAAAAGCTAAAATGTGAAAAAAGACCAGGTATGAAAAGGAAGACAAGAACAAAATATTGAATTATTAGGGGAAAAATGCAAAGGGAAAATGAGTAAATCTAAACTAACAGAGTGTAAACTGGATGTCCTCATTCTGAAAATGATATAAAGTAAAGATTGGCTAGAAGTGCAGAAGTACAGAAGTAATCTTAGAGGAGATGATTTTGTAGCCATGTATTAAAGCCATACTAGTTTTATTATAGTGGATTTAAGAAAACATATAACCTCATTGGATAATATTCATTTCCTGAAAGAAAGTAATTATAGTTCCTACAGGAACAAAGGCCAAAGAACTCCAAAGTAGGATATAGTGTGGGTTTGAAAGTTATAGACTGAGATTATATATTCATCTTAAATAATATTTCCATTGCTTTCATCTTTCCATCCATCTCTTCATTAATGTGCTAATGAGACTATGAACTAGTTTACACTACACAGAACCTGTATGAAAATGGAATGAGGCAACGCTTTTTATTCTAGTTTCTCCCAGACGTTTAACATGAAACTCATAACTACACTGCTGAACTGGGGAGCACTGCTGCATTTGGAGAAGCCTGATACTCAGCTGGAAGTTCATCTTCCCTAAATTTACGTTTTGATGTACCTTCTTATTTTTTCTGGAGTTCAGTTAGTACAGAATTCCTTCAGACATCACTACTCACTTACAGTCTCCAGCAAATTCAGTAACTTTACAGGTTTCATTAACCCTTTCAGATCACTAGAGAATGCTTCCAATCTATTGCTTACTACGACTTTTATGGTAAGTTATTTTACTAGAATGGAAAAAGGACAATTAATAAATTCATTAGCCGTATTTGTTAGCATCAGTGGGTGTTTCTGTTTATACTTATATATCCAAACAAATTGTTTGTCTTGATTACCAGCTATTAGTAACATGTTGGCATTTTATAAGTACCTTTGAAGATCATAAGTATTGAATTTCATAGCAGGAAGCCAGAAGGCAAATATTTTTAGTTGGTAATACTTGTGATTAGGACATAATCCTTAATTAAACAACAAATAATTAGCCTTGAAAATAAAAAAAAACAATACACAAAAGCACACTGAGTATACTTTCTAATTGTCCGTTCTAGCTGTGGACATTAGATGGTATTGAAGTTATTTACATTGTAATGTCCTAGAATCTGCCCATTATATTACTCTCATCACAAGAAAACTCTCCTTTGGGCTAAGTGTGTGGGGAGAAGTCCTCTTTTTTTTTTTTCCTTTTCTTTTTTCTCTCCTCTCCTCCCCTCTCTTCTCCTCTCCTCTCTTCCCCTACTCTTCCTTCCTTTCCTCTCCCTTCTCCTCCCCTCCCCTCTCTTCTCTCATTTCTACTTTTCTCAATTCCTCTCTTCTTCCCTTCTCTCCCCTCCCCTCATCACCCCTCCCCTCCTCTCCTCTCTCCTCTCCTCTCCTCTCCTCTCCTTTCTCTTCCCAGCAAATCATTTAACCTCTCTTAGCCTTAGTTTTCTCATCTATAAATTTCAGATGAAAATGCCTACCTTTGGGTTGTTGCTAACATAAAATGAGAGGATGTTTATAAAATATTTTGTAAAGTTTGAAGTGCTGTAAAAATTTTATGTAATCTTAATTGTCCTCCAAGGTTCAATTCAGCTGGACCTTCATGAACTAGAAAGATGGTCACTAGATGATATTATATATGTGTTTTTCTGTGTGTATACATATATATGTGCACATATGTATATGTGTGTGCATATATATCCATAGCAATTCATGAAGATTGTCTATTATGTCATGGAGTTTTAATGTACAATTTACAAAGGAAAGAAATGTGAAAAAAATTTTGCAGGGCTTTATCTAAGCTGAGAAATGGGGATGGAGGACTTGGGATGAGAGTCCTGATAGCCCATAAAGTAGGGAAGAGTAAAGATTGGGGGAGGGTTATAAGAAATCTGTAAAAAGTGGTTATCAGAGATCACATTTACCTGTTTTTGTAGATTGATTCCTAGGGCTGATACTTTAGAGAAATACTCTTTGCTACATTCACTGGAGGTTCTTAAACTTTATATGAATCATAGACCCATTTTGCTGACTGGTAAAGTTTATGGACCCTTTTTCAGAATGTTTTTAAATGCATGACATAAAACATATCAAATTACAAAAGAAATAAAATATTAATACTTAAATATACAGTCATTATCTCTCTCTCTTTTTCTCCCAACTGTCATCAACAATTTCAGGGATCCATATTAAATAACTTCTGACCCATACTCTGTGGACAAGTGGAATGAGTAGTGAGATAAGATTCCCTCAGACCATGAACTAGATCCTGAGGCATCAACTTCCATTAACCTTAGAACAGAAAGTTTCCAACTGGGATACATAAAAAGTATGGTTTTTCCAAACATTGTAGAAGACAATAAGCTTCAGCTTATTCTTCAATGGCTAAATAGATCAAAAGAACCTATGGTAATGGATCCCTATGGTAATGGGGATGGGCAGCAACCAGAGATAAAGAACCATAAAAAAGAAAACAAAGGGGCAGCTGGGTAGCTCAGTGGATTGAGAGCCAGGTCTAGAGACAGGAGGTCCTAGGTTCAAATAGGCCTCAGACACTTCCTAGCTGTGTGACCCTGGGCAAGTCACTTGACCCCATTGCCTACCCTTACCAATCTTCCACCTATAAGTCAATACACAGAAGTTAAGGGTTTAAAATTAAAAAAAAAAAAAGAAGAAAACAAAGAAAACAAAAACACCAGCTGATAATGAGGATAAAGGAAGACCCTCAGGATCAGTACCTACAGAGAGTGACAGCTACCATGACTAAAAAATCCCTTTAGCTGCTGGGATGTTTGCATCAGCTGACCTACCCTTGGGCTTTCCATTTTAAAAAGGGCAATTTCACTCTTATTCATTATCTTTTAACAGACTAGATTATGGACTTCTACTCACAGATACCTGCCATAGGTTGAACAATCAATGCACATAAGCTTACATATCTCACAAATGAATGCACCATAACATACCCAGGGCAGGTAAGCATTAGCACTTGAACTTCTCTCTTGGATAGCCTTTCCTACCCCAGTAGCCTTCTCCCTTCATGCCAGGGTTTTTCTTTTCAACAGAAGATCTGCAGGACTGGGATTGTGTCCATTAATAGATTTTACACACTGCCCTGGGCATGGGAGCTTCAAAAGCTCTTTTAAAAGAGGGTCTTCAAATACCAAAATGACTTTTTCAAAGACTCTAAATGACCAGCCATTCTGTAATCCTGCTGACAATGGAAATGAAGGGAAAAGGCTTAAACTACAGCAGAAAGAATTTAGGTTAGATATCACAAAGAATTTTCTATAATAGTTATTAAGAGGCGGTATGACATATTGTATTTTGAGCTGGCTCAAGAGTCAGGAAAGCCTTCAGTTAGTGGGGCTGGTAGGTCATATAGCAGCTATAGCACTAGACCCAGAAAGAAGAAAACAAATTCAAATCCACACTTAAGAAAGAACTCTTCCTATCTGAATCATCTAATAATTTGCTTGATTCAATTTCTTCCTCTGTGCAAATGGGGATATAACATCTACCTCCCAAGATTATTATTAGGCTCTAATGAAATATTTGTAAAGTGCTTTGCAAAACTTAAAGCAAGATATATATATATATATATATATTTTCATATANGGCTTAAACTACAGCAGAAAGAATTTAGGTTAGATATCACAAAGAATTTTCTATAATAGTTATTAAGAGGCGGTATGACATATTGTATTTTGAGCTGGCTCAAGAGTCAGGAAAGCCTTCAGTTAGTGGGGCTGGTAGGTCATATAGCAGCTATAGCACTAGACCCAGAAAGAAGAAAACAAATTCAAATCCACACTTAAGAAAGAACTCTTCCTATCTGAATCATCTAATAATTTGCTTGATTCAATTTCTTCCTCTGTGCAAATGGGGATATAACATCTACCTCCCAAGATTATTATTAGGCTCTAATGAAATATTTGTAAAGTGCTTTGCAAAACTTAAAGCAAGATATATATATATATATATATATATATATTTTCATATACATACATACATATATATATATATATATATGCAAGTTTTAATCTATCAAGTCCTCTGGTGCATTCTGATTGTGAAGTTCTAAGTCATTTTCTCTCAGTGCTTTAGGCAATTCTATGAGGTTCTAAATTGCAAAGAAGTACTCATATGCAGTGGGAGAGGAGGTTTTCTTACTTGGGAGTTACCTATATCAATGAGACCAAAGCTCTGGTTTCAATCCCTAATAGCTATTAAACAAAAGGACAAATTTGCCTAACCAGATGCCATGTTTGTATCCTCATGAGTCCTTTAGTATCCCAGAAATAAGAGTATCTCAACTGTTTATTTTGTTTTTTAATTGTACTGTCACTTAAAGGTCATTTGAGAAGGTAGGTGAGAAGAGCATAATTGAAAACTGTGTAAGATTTGATGGATGAAGGAGTTTGCTAAGCTATTCTAAATAATGACATTAGAAGAATTTTCCTGTGTATAGAAATAAGGAATCAGAATATACTAACATCTGATCGTTACATTTTTGAATATTAATGATACCAGCTGATATTCCTAGAATTTAGCACACTTCATTTGCTACTCATCCAAATCTACGTTATTTTTCCTTATTTGTTGTCTGCATGATTGTTCAGATTTCATACTTTTTTTTAACACGGTCTCTACCTTTGTACCAGAAATATACAATTAATTTCCCTTCTAAACTATGATATTTAATCTCAAATGTAAATATTGCTATGATTTTTATTTAGACTTCAGTTGCATATCCTCAAAATGTCTTGCTGCTTTACTGGAGATTATTCAAGGTAACAGTGCATTTACAAATTTTAAAGAAATTAGAAAGTGCTTAAAGGTTAAAAAAGAATTTATCCACTTGAATACAGATTAATTTTTTCATTATTGTATATTAGCAACATTGCACTTACACTGTATTTAATAAATGCTTTTTTCTTTAAATTAGGCCTTTTTTTTCTCAACAACTTCTGGATTTTGAAATGTCCAAATCAGAATGGCCTTTATTAAGCACCCAACTGTGCTCAGCTTTGCTTTGTCCAGAAATCAAACTAACATCAAGCACAGATAACTCCTGCTCTTTGAATCAGACATTTAAAACTAATAGCTTACATATTTAGTATCCCTTGAACCTACAAACGTGTAACTCCCTGTCTCTGTTTGTCTTTCTCTATCCCTTCCTTCTATTTCTGACTCTCTGAGTATACAGTTATTGCTAGGAAGTATATTGCTTTTCCTCCCCCAATTTCCCTTCATCTTTTAGATGGCTGAGTAAACAGTCACAGGGAATTTGAATAACCCTCTTCAATTTTCCCAGAAGGATTCCTGCAGGACCACGAGACAATAAGGGCAAGATTAAGTTCTTCTTTGTCTCTATACCATGGATCCCTTTTTGATGTCATGGAATCCTTTGGCAGGCTAGTAAAGCCTACTGATACCTTCACAGAATCATGATTTTAATAGCATAAATACATAAGATGACAAAGTAAATAATTTTTAAACATAGCTATCAAAATATTTTTTAAAGTTCATGAACCTCAGATTAAGAATCCTTGCTCTAGAGTAATGAAAATATTGATGCAAGTGGTAGTCATAGAGTCAAGGTGCTGCTTAGAAGTGCCATGAGACTGAAAAATTACCTGTAGCCAAATGGTAATGGTGGGGGTTGGGGTGGGAAGGAGCAGTTACTTTTGAGTACTGGGAAAGGTAGTTCCTGACTTTGGAGAGTCTTTTGTGTGAGGGCTGATGTCATGGAACCTTAGCACAAGAGAAGACTTCTAAAATGGAGACCTTCAGAGTTGCTTTTTGAGATTATAGACATTTGGGAATTTAAGAGATGGAGAACCACTTCTTTAGGAGAAGAAATAATCACTATCTATTGGAAGCTAAGGAGAACTACAGGAAGTCTAAATAAAGTCTAGTGAAACAGAACATTAGAAAGAACCAAAATAGGATACTGAATCCATCCAGTTGAGCAACCCATGAAATCTGCTGAGAACTGGTTGAAGATCTAATAAAGTAGTATAGATGGAAAAAAGGGGCTATGACACTGAATAATTAACATTGACAACCACTGTAAACTACTGGAGGTATAAGTTATAGGAAAAGCAACAGACATGAAGGTGCTCATAAATATAAAAAATAAAACAAAGCACATCAATAACCCTGTGTTGGGTACCCTTTGCTAAACCCTTATACAGGACAATATCTTAAATATTAAGATTATATAGACCTTTTGGGAAGAACTGCTCATAGATGGGTATTGTTATTATTTATGGGCTTTGTTTTCATGAGCTCATAAATCAATCTGTTCATGCTTTGATCCTTTTGAATATATATATATATATATATATATATATATATATGGATTGGTGATTAAAACACGTACTATGCAGCTGGGTAGCTTAGTGGATTGAGAGTCAGGCCTAGAGATGGGAGGTCCTGGTTCAAATCTGGCCTCAGACACTTCCCAGCTGTGTGACCCTGGGCAGGTCACTTGACCCCCATTGTCTACCCTTACCACTCTTCCACCTAGGAGCCAATACACAGAAGTTAAAGATTAAAAACAAAACAAAACAAAAAACAAACAAACAAAAAAACCATATACTATGTGATAGACATTAAAATTCCAAGATTGTTTGGATGAGCCAATAAGTTAGTACTGGGACCTTTGAGTCACAAGGAAGCCATAGACTTAAGAACGAAGAGAGAAAGACATAAAGATAAATATATTTTAGGTAGAGAGTTAGACAGATAGATAAATAAAAGATAGCTATAGATAGTCAGGACCAAAATATTTATTGTTTACTTTGTGCTAGGTACTATGCTGGTGTTAGCAAACTTATGGCACATGGGACAGAGGGGTCTGCTCTCCTTCTCCTCTCCACCACACTTGAGGACAGTTTTCACATCACCTGCTCCTCTGGGAGTGCTTCCTCTTCCCAGTCTGGATTAAAAGCGCTGCTCATATTCGGCACGAGGGTTGTAATTTGGGTGATCAGTTTCTAAAAGGTTTGCCATCACTATACTATGCTAAACACTGGAGATGTAAATGTAAGCAGACAAGTTAGTCTACTCATTTTAATGGGAGAAGAAAATGCATAAAAGGGAGCTGGAAAAAGAAGGGGGTGAAGGTTATCTTCTTGTGGGCTAACATTGCTGGTGAGAAAATGGAGAGTTTATATCTAGCTGAGAGTGAAGTGAGCATGATTGGGGTCACTAATGAAATGCTAGTCTAGCCTAGGAACTCATTAATCAGGAGAGTAGATCTCAGAGTGAGGGTATGTCTAAGGAGGTAGGGAGGTTGCTGGTTAGGAGGTAGAGAAGTTCAGAGAATGAATCAAACCAAGATGAAAGTGAACATAGCTGGGGCCTCTCATTAATTACTAGAGCCGAAGTTTTGGAGCTAAAAGAGACATTAGAGATTATTTGGTACAATCCTCTCATTTCACTGATGAAAAAAAGAAAGGAGCAGCTAGGTTAAATGACTTGTCCTAAATCACACAGGAAGCGAGTTGAGTCAAGATTTGAACCTAAACTCTACTAGTAGAGTTTACAACAAGCCAGGACACTCCTGAAGGATTTATGGGGAAGAATGCTAACCATATTGAGAGAAAGAATTATGGGAGTAGAAATGTAAATGAAAAACATATGATATCACTTATCACACACACACACACACACACACACATATAGGGATGTGATTTGAGGTTTTAAAAGTTTGCTCTTCAGCAAAAATGAAAAATATGGAAATAGGTATCAAGTAATAATATTTGTACAACCCAGTGGAATTGTTTGTTGGTTCTTGGGGGGGTGGGGGGAAGGGAGAAATAAAATGAATCATGTAAACATGGAAAAATAATTTAAAATAAAAATTAAAAAAAAGATAAAAGGGGAAAAAAGATTTGAACTTGTTTTCTTTAATAACACCCCTTGAAGCAAGGATGTCTAATATCACTACTATTATTTAATATCATACTAGAAATACTAGCTGTATTATAATAGTAGAAGAAAAAGAAATTGAAGGAATTAAAGTAGGCAATGAGGAAACTAAACTGTCACTTTTTGCAAATGGTATGATGGTATACTTATGTAATAACAAAAGTAACAAAGTAAATCAACTAAAAAGCTAGTAAGTGGAAATAATTTTAGAAAAGTTGCAAGATAAAAAATAAACCCACATAAATCATCAGTATTTCTATATATTTCCAACAAAAATCAGCAGCAAGAGTTTGAAAGAGAAATTCCATTTAAAATCACACTAGACAACATAAAATATTTGGGAATCTATCTTCCCAAACAAAGGAATTAAATGAACAAAATTACAAAACACTTTCCACACAAGACTAGATCTAAACAATTGTGAATGAATTGCTCATGGTTAGTATGAGTTAATAAAATGTTAATAAAAAGTTAATAAAAATGACAATCCTACCTAAATTAATTTGTTTATTCAGTGCCATACCTATCAAACTACCAAAAAACTATTTAGAGAATTGGGAAAAAAACCAACAATTCATCTGGAAAAACAAAAGATCAAGAATATCAAGGGAACTAATGAAAAAAAAAAGTGAAGGATGGTAGCTTAGCAGTACCAGATCTTAAATTGTACTATAAAGCAGTGAATATCAAAACAATCTGGTACTGAGAAATAGACAGCTGAATCATTGAAATAGACTAGGGGTAATTAAACTCAGCAATCTTGCGTTTGCTAAACCCAAAGATACCAGGTTTTAGGATAAGAATCCACTATTTGACAAAAACTGTTGGGGAAATTGGAAAACAGTATAGGAAAAATTAGGTTTAGATCAATATGTATATGATAAAGAATGATATTATAAGTAAATAAGGTGAACATGGAAGAGTATACCTGTCAGACCAAGGGGGAAAGAAAAAATTTAAGACCAAGCAAGAGATAGAGAACATTGTAAGATGTAAAATAAATAATTTTGATTATATTAAATTAAAAAAGTTTTATACAAAAAAAAAACCCAATTCAACTAAAACTACAAGGGAAGCAACAAACTGGGAAAACATTTTTATAACAAAATTCTCTCACATAGGTCTAATTTCTCAAATATACAAAGAACTAAGTCAAACTTATAAGAAATCAAATCATTCCCAGTTGATAAATTGTCAGGGATAAGAATAGGCAGAAATAAAAACTATCAATAATCATATGGAAAAATGTTCCAAATTCCTCCTGATTAGAAAAATGCAAATCAAAAACAATTCTGAGTTACTACCTCATACCTAGCAGAGTGGCCTATATGACAGTAAAGGAAAATAATAAATGTTAGAGGGGATAGGACAAAATTGGGACCACTAATGCATTGCTAGTGGAGTTGTGATTTGATCCAACCATTCTGGAAGGCAATTTGGAATTATGCCAAAGGGACTTTAAAAGAATGCATATCTTTTGATCCAGTAACACTACCCTTAGGTTTGTAGCCCAAAGAGATTTTTTTTAAAAATGGGAAAGATTCTGTTTGTTCAAAAATATTTAAAGCTATGGTTTTTGTGATGGCAAAAAATTGGAAAATGAGGGGGTGTCCCTGAGTTGGGGAATGGCTGAACAAATTGTGGTGTATTATGGCAATGGAATAAAATTGTACTATAAGGAATGATGAACTAATTGATTTCTATAAGAACTTGAAAGACCTACAAGAACTGATGCAGAATGAAATAAGCAGAATGAGGAAATCATTATACACAGAAACTGTAACATTGTAAGATGATCAAATGTGATTGACTCTGCTACTAAAAGCAAAGCAATGATCCAGGACAGTAATGAGGCACTTATGACAAAAAATGCTATCCATATCTGGAGAAAGAACTGTGGGAGTAGAAATCCAGAAGAAAACATATCATTTATCATTTGTTTATGTGAGTATGTAATTTGGGGTTTTGGGTTTTAAATTATTATAAAAATGAACAATATGAAAATAGAATTTGAGTGATAATATATGTATAATCCAGTGAAATTGTTTGTCATTTCTGGGAGGGGGATGGAAGAGGAGAGGGAGAAAATAAGAATCATGTAACCATGGAAATTAAAAATTAAAAACAAAAATAAAAACATAACACTCTTTAATATGATAATTGATTCTGTAATATTAACCTGCTTCCCTAACTAGCGCAGTGGAAGTATCATGACTACATTTAAGGAGATAAAAAAGAGATTTGGAAAAGTCTATAAATTGCTTTCATTTTGAATTTCTTTTTACTTATTTTTAGCTCAAATATACTTTTCAGCTCTATGACAAGGGTTGGTTTTTGCATGCTAAAAGCAGCATCATAAATGATCCAGATTAACCTTTAAATCATTCAAACTTGTCATTGGCTTTGTCCAAAATGTTGACTATATCTTCATCTTAGGAGCTTCAGAGCATCCCTTGTTAGACTTTCATTTCTCTCTCTTCTTGAGTTAACTGATTTCATAGACTGTTGTGAGAGGGGAAAAACTAGGAGTGTGGCTGTATTTTAACAACAGGAACTAAATCCATTCTTTATTTCAAAATCTTTATAGGTTTTTCAGATGAAAACCTATTGGATGTTGTGAGATTGATTTATAACTGAAGCCTCTTTGAGGCTATAAAATAATCTCCCCTACTGCCTTAACTGAAGTCAAAATCTTCATCATGGCCCATAACAATATCACACCATAAGTAACACCACACCTCAAGCAAATGTTAAATAACAATGAAGATAGGATAGTTTATGTACTACAAACAATATGAGTAACCAGTCATGGAACTCTCATTTATCAGCATAGAGATATTAATTAAACCATGGGAACTTATGAGATCACTAAGTAAAGTAGTATTGAGGGAGAAGAGAAAGGGTCCTAGAACAGAATCCTCTGTAACACCTGCAGTGAGAGAGCATGAACTCAGAGGGGATCTAACAAAGGAAACTGAGAAGGATCAGCTTGATAGGTAGGAGAAGAAAAAGGAAGGAAAGAAAAATCTTAGGAAGAAATATCAAGAAGAACATGAGGATCAACAGTGTCAAAGGCTGCAAAAAAGTTGAGGGAAATGAGAATTAAGAAAAATCCATTGGATCTGGTAATTTAGAGGTCATTGTTAATTTTGGAGAGCGCAATTCTGTTGGAAATAATATGTTGGAAGTCAGATTGTAAGAGGCTGAGAAGAGAATGAGATAAGAAAAAGTGGAGGGACCTTTGTAGATGGTCTTTTCAAATATTTTAGCCACAAAGGGCAGAAGAGATATAGGGAATTTGTGGGAACAAAAGGATCAAATGAGAGTTTTTTTCAGGATATGGGAGACATGGACATATTGTAAGCAGGAGGAAATGATCTAGTGGACAGAAAGAGACTGAAAATAAATGAAAGAAAAAAGTATCATGGGGATGACAGAGGGGGCAATCTGTTGGAGGAGATAGGTTAGGAACATTTGAGTAGGTAGAGGAGTTAGTCTTTGTAAAGAATAAAGCTACCTCATTCTAAGGGATAGGTGTGAAGGAATAATGGCAGAAGGGATATGAATAATACAAGATGGGGCAGAGGAGAGAAGAGAGAGTTCATGGCCTCAATTTTTCTGTAAAATAGAAAACAAGATTCTCAGTAGAGAATCTGGGGGAGGGGAAACAATGGGAGATTGCAAGGAGGATGGAAAGTTATAGCAAGATTGTCTAGCAGAGGTGAGGGCCCAGTTGAGGCTATGAAATAAATTTGATTTAGATTTAGAATGACTACATGATTTGCTCCACCTTCATGCACTGGCATGTGTTAGGAGCAAAGGCAGTAAATGGTGGGACTGATCCAGGGCTGAGCAAATGATAAGGGCACTCAAGGTTCAAGAGAAAGAGAATAGGGTAGAGTCAACATGGATCATAAGAGGCCAAGATGGGGAAAAGAGGAGACAGGGGAGATGTCTTGGGAAAGAAATGAGGAAAAAAGAGATCAGAGTCCACCATGTGGATTAATAGTAGGATTTGTAAGAGAAAGGAGACGGTGAAGTGAAAAGTGTAGTACAGAGAGAGGGGGTCATAGCAGTTTTGCAGGCTTTGGCTGAGTTCTGATGTCAGTTAGGAGTTTAGAATCTTGGGAGAGAGTTTCAGTTGCACCTGGGATTTCGTGGAGAGAGAACCAGGGCCAGCTGAGCTGCTTCTTCTCTTGCCGAAGATTGAAACCTAGCCTAGCTTTGGAGTATTTATTTGAGATTTGCTAATTTAGATAAACCCTTTGTATCTCCATACTCTACCTCATTTCCCTACCTTTCCTTTCCCTTACCTAAATGTCTGTGAGGAGTGAATAAGGAGAATGAATCAGAGAGTAGTTTCAAATCTGTGAGGGTTCAGCTATATTCTTGCAGTACTTTATCTAGGAGTTAGGTAGTCATCATCATAATCCCTTTTGATTTCAAGATCACCTTGAGAGTTGAGTCAGGGCAGGACCTTGCTCAAACCCCATCTTTGCTTCCCTTCCCCCACCTGAGGTTTCTTTAAGCAACTGTTAGGGCTTCCTTTAATTCCTTTTCCCTGACAATTTAACCTGAGAAGACAATAAAACCCTTTTGTGTTTAAACAGACTTTGTTACTTTGTCAGTTAATTAGTAAAAAAAAAAGGAAGAAGAGGAATAGAATCAACATACTCTGGGCTTGAAGGAAGGTGTAACTGCAAAACTAGTCCCTTCCTGTGAAATTAACTAAAGCCTGTAGTTAATTTCAAATCAGTTTATTTCCCTTCAGTTTGTCTTTAGTCTAAGTCCTAGTTTATAAACCCTGCTGCTCTTTGCCTGTTTAAATTAATTCCTCCTCTCCCTGGAGATCTTTGTTACCTTCAGTGTTATATTCCCTGACTTCAGCCTCATATTATATCCTGAATCCCACTATTACATCCTACCTGCAATCCGTATTGCCTATCTAGCAAATCCCTGACAACATCCCTTCCAAATCCCCTTTAACCTAACACCTTTCCCAAATTCACCCATAACAAAAGTCAATAAGCTTTGGTCAGAAATTGGAATTTCAGAATTTTTTAACATGGAGGTAGTCATTTTTGAGTGATGGCAAGACTGAGGGTATGACCATCTTTTTGTGGCTGATATAGGATGGAGAATTAACTTATGGGAAGTGAGTAGGTTGAGAAACTGAATGGTTTTAGAGAATGAAGAAAAGTCAATATGTGTGCTGAGGTCTACCCTCAATTTCTCCTGAGGGCAGGAGTTTGGGAGGAGAGAAAAACTGAGCCAGGAAGCAAAATTGTTGAGAAAGGAAGGGGTGTGACCAGGAGGTCTGGATATGACAGCTACCAGGATTTGAATTGCGTGTTAGAGATCTAGCATAAACCTCAAAGGAGAGGAGATTACTGAGTGGTGGAGGTAAGAAGAGAAACTGAAAGTGACAATAAGAAGCAAGAAGTGTTTCAACTCTCCAAATTTGACCAATGAGCCAATGAGTCTTTAAAGATGCAATGAGAACTAGAAAGGATGGCTAGGGAAGCAATGTCATTGGGGGAAGCCAAATTTCAGTAATAGCTAAAAAGTGAAAGGAGTGAAAGAGAAAAGGTTTAAGATAAAGGGAAGTTTGCTGTTCAAAAGAAACATATTTCATAAGGAAAAATGGAAGAACTGAATGATAATTTGGTTGTAATTATAGGGTGGAAGAATAGAGGGGGATGGACATAAGGAATCAGGTAGTGGGAGGTGGGGAATGGGTTTTGAATGATGACCTTAGAAGATCAGAATCATTGGGATGTGAAGGCTATGACTGGGTATAAGAATGTTTATTATTGCATGGAAGGTGTCTCTCCACTTCCCAAAGGAGAAAGGAATTCAACTGCAGACAAATGCAGTATGAAATGAGAAACACAATCAGATAATTGGATGGGAGGTCCTCCATCACTATTCCTCTCTTCAAAAGATGAAAGGTAGACAAGAAAGGAATATAGTGGGAGATGGAAGTCAAACCTAAACAAAAGGAGAAAAAGTCCCATTCCCTACTAACTTTCCTCTTCCTCTATTCAGATGTAGTAGGAATGAGTTGGAAGGCTTAAGATCAAAGGGTAGGTTTCTCCTGTTAGCACTGGAGATTCCC
Source organism: Gracilinanus agilis (assembly GCF_016433145.1). Lineage (NCBI taxonomy): Eukaryota > Metazoa > Chordata > Mammalia > Didelphimorphia > Didelphidae > Gracilinanus > Gracilinanus agilis. Next base: position 255,918,874 of record NC_058132.1, read on the forward strand.
TTCATCTCAGTTGTGATATCAGGCTGGCAGAAGGAGTTGGCAGTTGCCTTCTTCTGGTACAACATACAATTTCCATAAATGGAGGTCATTGTTTGGGGTAGATGGAAGATGTTCCCAGCCCCCCTCCTAGCCCTGCCTGGCCCCTTGCTGCTTTTCCTCAGAGAACATGCTTCACCCAAGAAGAGATGGAAGGCATGTGGACATTTCATATTTCATTTTCATTTCATCATTTCATAGCATAACAATTTCTAAGCTACATAACACAGGAGATAAAAAGCATATGGCAACAGGGTGAAGAGATGTGTTCTTAGAATTATTTGGTTTGCCTCCAGAATTGTACTAAGGGTTCTTTCTGTGAGCCTACAGAAAATGAGGTTAAAGCCTTATGCTTTTATGTGATTATAGAAAGCAATTATTTTATTCACCTATGTAATAATTTATAGAATATTACTTATAAAATAATAAGAGGATACTGACTTGTTTCAGGATTGTTTCTATCTGAATCTCTTTGAAATAGATGATCACAGTGATAATGATATGAAATGAAATTTGAGAAGCTATGTAAGATTATTTCAGATTGAAAATTTTTAGCATTTACAAGATATATACAAAAACACAACCAAATGGTTTCAATTATTACCAGAAACTCTCTGTCTTTATAATCTAAAAGAAAATTGATCACTGTTCTACAATTACAAACTTCCAAATATACTTGAGAATCAATAAATAAACTGTGTGAGAGCTGAGGCATCATTACAGAGAAGTGCTGCCCACATCCACCAAAAATTGATCCAGAAATACTTAAGAACAATATTTCAAATAAATGTTTAATAGATATCTCCATCAAAAGCATAAGAATGAAATAATAGTGGTAACAATAACAACTATAAATCTACTTGCGGGTGATATTATTCTCTATGAGTTTTGAAGTTTCTGTTTTCTTTGACTTGTAAATTTGCTGGACTTGAAAACAGCACCTACCAAATATGTACAAAGACATGACCTTAGGACTAGAATTAAAAACCAGAAGCTCATTACTTTTCATGGACTGAAGTAAAGCAAAAGCCTATTCTATAAACAGTGGTCCCTAAATATTCTGGGGAATACATTTTACTAGAATCAGGCCATTATCATAGATCCAACTGTTGCTCATCATTGCCAAGACATAACACTGATCACTAACAAATCAAGAAACTTTATAATAGATGCCAAATATTTATAATACATGAGCTATGCATTATGAGTTCAAAAATGCTACTAAAAGCATTCAAAATACAGAAACCCAGTATGAGTAGATCAGAATCATGTAGTCACAAGATAAGGTAGTTTCTCATTGTCCTGTCTGCTACTGCAGTTGTGCTGAGGATGCTTGCATCGCGCCTATAGAGGATGAGCTTGCAGCTTAATGCTTTTATTCAGCTACAAAAATGCAGTTATCTTGTCCATCTGTGAAATAGTCTGTAGAACATTAAATATAAAAGAATAATAGGGTAGTAACTTGTCTTGGGACTGTTACTCTTTGAAACCCTTTAAAAAAAAAAGATATGAGAATGAAAATTTTTTGGTCCAGATGTGATTTCATTAGGCAAGGGTGATTCTGGGGAAGGAATTCACTTTTACTGGTGTATATTCATACCAGCTCTACAACTACAAAGTTGCCTGATGGTTCTGAGATGTTAAATAACTTGCACAACTAAGAAGTTAAACAACCTGAAAATAACACACAGCCAGTATGTGTAGAGTAGGAATTAAAAACAGATCATCTTCTGTGAGACCATATCTCCATCCTGTAAGAATGTATTTTTTCATGTCCTGTATTAATTCCCATGTATTAGGGAGAATTATTGTGTATTACTGTGTCTGGGATATAGATCGGATATACCATCTAGTCTGTAGCTTTTTGCATTTTCTCTGTCCTTGGGAATCCCAAAGAATGTCTTCCTTTTTAACAGAATTTGGCTAATAGAAGAAGGGTAGAAGGGTCCTTTCCCTCTGCCTTTGGGGATGGGTACAGAAGGATAGGTAGATGGACCACCTCTTAATTAGCTATCACCAATTAAAGAGATCTGGGATGGTCAAAGGAGTGGTTCAATAATGAGCTCCTAAAAATCTATTTATTAGGCTGTCTGACTTAGCCAGGATCATCCCCTGGTCCTGAGAACCATGAAAACCTATATCACTTTATTGGTCGTGATGCTGGACTAACCAATACACCTGCTATAATTTAAAAAACCCTGATAATATTGCCCCAAAATCAATCTCTTGAGATAATTTTATTCATAACAACTGACTGTACCACATTGCATCTCCACAACAAAACTACAACTCACACAAATTTTAGTTTTTAAAACATATCCTCACTACAACTCAGTCATCAAATTGGAAAATATTGGGAGCAAGCTGTGCAATTAGTTCTTTTGAAATCATAAACAATTTCCTTTAGGGAAAATATTTCACAACTTCCCAGTAGTTAGGAGATAACTGTTTCACGGCATTGTATAGGAGATCTGATCAACAGCATGTGATAACAAAATTCTACATAGTATAAAATTCTGTGCTTTGTTTTCCAGTTTCTCATTGGCTTTTTCAGAGGATACTGAGGTAGTTTCTCACCTGTGGTCATGAATGATTACAACCAAAGTTTATCTTTTCCTTTAAAAATGAGAGCAAAATCATTAAATTTTCTGAAACTGTCTTTAGTAAGAAATGATGTGTTTCAATATAAATGAAATGGTGTCTATTACCACTAGTTCTTGAGGAGCTTGTTAATTTTTCCTAACTTGATTAAAATGGCATATAGAAAAATGTCTAATTCATTGTAGCAAAGACTTAGGGTTCCTACTATGTGCACATGGGCAGCTAGATGGTGCAGTGGAGAGAGAGCCAGGCTTAGAGAATTAAAAAGACTTATGAGTTCAAATTTGGCTTCATACACTTACTAGGTGTTTGAACCCAGACAAGTCACTTAACCCTGTCTGTCTCAGTTCCTCATCTGTCAAATGAGTAGGACAGGGAAATGGCAAACCATTCTAGTATCTCTGAGAAAACCTTGAATGGGGTTACAAAAAAGTCAGACAAGACTGAAACAATTGAACAACTATGTCAACATGCCTTCACCTGGAACAGAAATCACCTCACTACAATTTAAAAGATGGTTTTCATGAGTTGCTATGATTGAGAAAAAAAATCATCACCTGGTAGCCAACCTTGTATTTTATAGATAAGGAAACCAAAAATCCAAACAGATTAAAGGACCTTCCCAGGTCATACAGCTAAATAAGTAACCTAAGTGGGATATGAACTTAGGCCTTTTTGATTTAGTGTAGCACTCTATCAACTGTACTATGCTATCTTACCAATTAGAAGTCTTTCAGAACTTAACTAGGGATTCCATCTTATGGAATAAGAACTCACTATTTAACAAAAACTGCTGAGAAATTTGGAAAACATTATGGCAGAAGCTGGGTATAGACCAATATCTTATACCCCATAACAAGATAAGCTCAAAATGGACATATGATTTAGATATAAAGAGTGATACTATAATTATCTTAGGGAAACACAGAATAGACTACCTGGCAGATCTTTGGAGAAGGGAATAATTTATGACCAAATAAGAGATAGAGAATATTGTAAGATGTAAAATGAATTATTTTGGTTATATTAAATATACAAACAAAATTAACTAAAATTAGAAGGGAAACCACAAACTGGGAAAAAGTTTTATAGCAAATGTCTCTGATATATATCTAATTTCTCAAATTTATAGAGAACCAAGTCAAATTTATAAGAATACAAGACATTCCCCAATTGACAAATGGTCAAAGGATATGAGTAAGCAATTTACAGATGAAGAAATCAAAGCCATCAATAATCATATGAAAAAAATTTCTAAATCATTCTTGATTAGAGAAATGCAAATTCAAACAACACTAAGTTATTATCTCACACCTATCAGATTGGCCAGATATGACAGTAAAGTGGTAAATGTTGAAGGGGATGTTGCAAAATTGGGACACTAATGCACTATTGGTGGAGTTGTGAACTGCTACAAACATCTGGAGGGCAATTTGGAACTATGCCCAAAAGGTTATAAAACTGTGTGCATACCTTTTAATCTGGTAATATCGTTACTGGGTCTGTATCTCAAAGAGCTAATAAAAATTGGGGAAAGATCTACTCATTCAAAAATATTTGTAGCAGCTCTTTTTGTAGTGACAAAGAATTGTAAATTGAGAGGATATTTATCAATTGGGGAATGGCTGAACAACTCGTAGTATATTTTGGTGATGGAATACTTTTATGCTGTAAGGAATGATAAGCAAGATGATTTCAGAAAAAGCCGGAAAGAACTATAGGAACTGATGCAGAGTTAAATAAGCAAACTGGGTGAATATTGCACACAATAATAGCAATATTACATGATAATTATCTGTGAAAACTTGGCTACTCTCAGCAATGTATTGATCTGAGATAGTCCTGAAATACTTATGGAAGGAGGAATGCTATCCACCTCCAGGGAAAGAACTGTTGGAATTATCTTTCATATCAGTGCATTTATGGTTGTATTTTGAGGTTTTGTATGAGTTTGCTCTTTTTGTATGCTCCTATGTATGAGTTTGCTCCTACAATAATTACAAATATGGTAATGTGTTTTGAATGACAATAAAAATATGAAAAAAAAGAGGATATAACTAGAAGAATCTGGATGACTCCCACACAGTCTGCTACCAGGTAAAATACTCAAAGCTTTTTCCAGATTGGAAGAACCTACAATAAACTGTGTGCTGCTTGCCTACTCCTCGATGACCCAAGGTTACTTTTTTATACCAATGAGGCTCCAGAGCAATGTTTTAGCAGAAAATCAGAAAGAAAATGTGATAGGAAACCAAAATATTATTTAATACATAATATAACAATATTTCATTTTGTAATGTCTTCCTTCTTTCTTCTCTTCCTCCCTCCCTCTTTCCTTCCCTGTTTCTTTACCTCCTCATTCCTTTCTTCCTTCCGTCCCTTCTTCCTTCCTTCCCTTCTTCCCTATCCTTCCTTCCTTCCTTCCTTCCTTC